>NW_024412407.1:33996289-34300589 GCF_014898765.1 Herpailurus yagouaroundi
CCTTCTTTCTTTCTTTCTTTCTTTTTTTTAATTCCACATATAAGTGAGATTATGCAGTATTTGTCTTTCTCTGTCTGACTTATTTCACTTAGTATAATGCCCTCAAGGTCCATCTATGTTGTCACAAATGGCAGGATTTTCTTGTTTTTGTTTTTTGTTTTTTTTTGTCCCTTTATGGCTGAATAATATTCCATTGTATATTCTTTATTCATTTATCCATCAGTGAACACTCAGATTGGTTCCATGTCTTGGCTATTGTCAATAATGCTATTGTGAATATGGTAGATTCAGGTAGCTTTTCAAGTTAGTGTTTTCATTTCCTTTGCATATATTCCCAGAAGTGGGATTGCTGTGTCTAGTTTTAATTTTTTGAGGCTCCTCCCTGCTGTTTCCATAGTGCCTGTATCAACTTACATTCTCACCAACAGTGCACAAGGGTTTCTTTCTCTTCACATCCATGCCAGCATTTGCTATGTTATCTTTTTGAAGGTGGCCATCCTAACAAGTGTGAGGTGATAGGTCATAGTGGTTTTCATTTGCATCTCCCTGATGACAAGTGATGTTGAGCATCTTTTCATGTACCGTGGCCTTTTTGTATGTCTTCTTTGGAGAAATGTCTATCGAAGTCCTTTGCCCATTTTTTTAATTGGGTTGCTTTTTTTGCTCTTGAGTTCAGTGAGTTCCTTATGTATTTTGGATATTAACCCCTTATCAGATACAGGATTTGCAATTTTTTTTCCCCATTCTGTAGGTTGTCTTTTTACTTTGTTGATGGTTTCTTTTCCTGTGCAGAAACTTTTTAGTTTGGTGCAGTGCCATTGTTTTTTTTTTCTTTTCTTTTGTGGCTTGTGCTTTAGGTGTCATATCCAAAAAATCATTACCAAGGCCCTAAAGAGTTTTTTGTTCCTATGTTTTCTTCTAGGAGTTTTATGGTTTCAGGTCTTACATTTGTCTTTAATGCATTTTGAGTTAATTTTTGTGAGTTGTATAAGATATAGATCCTGTTGCATTCTTTTATACGTGAATACCCAAACATCCCAGCACTACTTGTTGAAAAGACTGTCTTTTCTTCATCAAGTATTCCTGGCTGTCTTGTCAAATATTAGTTGACTGTATATGTTTGGGTTTATATCTGAGTTCTTGATTCTGTTCCATTGGCCTATTTGTCTGCTTTTATTTGCCAGTACTGTACTGTTTTGATGACTACAGGCATCTAGTAGAGCTTGAAATCAGGAAATGTGATGCCTCCTGCTCTGTTCTTTTTCAGAATTTCTTTGGATATTTAGGATCTTTGGTGGCTCTACGTAAATTCTAGAAGGTTTTGTTTTTGTAAAAAATGCCATTGGAATCTTGATAGAGATTTCATTTAAATCTATAAATGGCTCTTGGTATTAATAACATTTTAACAATATTTGTTCTTCCAGTCCATGAATACAGGATATCTTTCCATGTATTTATGTCTTTGATTTTTTTTTAACAACATTTTGCCATTTTCAGAGTAGAGATCTTTCACCTTTTTAGGTAAATTTATTCCTAAGTATTTCATTTTTTTGATGCTATTGTGAATGAAATAGATACTTGAACTTCTTTTTCAGAAAATTTGTTGTTAATGTATAGGAGTATTACTGATTTTTGTATGTTAATGTGTTTTACAACTTTACACATTCACTGATTAGATCTAACAGGTTTTTTTCTTTCTTTTTGGTTGAGTCTTTAGGTTTTCTATATATAAAATCATGTCATATGCAAATAGAGACAATTTTACTTCCTCTTTTCCAATTTCTGAAACCTTTTATTTATTTTTCTTGCCCAATTCCTCTAGCCAGGACTGCTAGTACTATGTTGGATAAGAGTGGTGAGAGTGGGCACCATTGTCTTGTTCCTGATCTTAGAGGAAAAGCTTTCAGTCTTTCATCACTGAGTATGTTAGCTGTGGGCTTCTCATATATGACCTTCATTGTGCTGAGATATATTCCTCTGATACCTGATATGCTAAGAGTTTTTATCATGAATGGATGTTGAATTTTTTTCAGATGCTTTTTCTGCATCTATTGAGATGATCATATGGTTCTTTTTTTCATTCTATTAATGTGATGTATCACATTGATTGATTTGTGTATGTTGAACCATCTTGCATTTCAGGGATAAATCCCACTTGATCATGATGAATGATCCTTTTAATTTGCTGCCAAATTCATTATTCTAGTTTTTTTTTTTTTGTATTTGTATTTGTATTTATTTATTTATTTATTTATAATATGAAATTTATTGTACAACACCCAGTGCTCATCACAACCCTAGTATTTTTTTTTAATTTTAGAGAGAAAGAGAGAGCAAAAGCAGGGTAGGGGGTCAGAGGGAGAGAGAGAATATTTTTTAATGTTTATTTATTTATTTTGAGAGAGAGAGAACATACTCGTGAGCAGGGGAGGGTCAGAAAGAGAGGGAGAAGGAGCGAGAGAATCCCAAGTAAGCCCCGTGCTGTTCAGCTGAGAGACCGATTGCAGGGCTCCATCCCAGGAACAGTGAGATCATGACCTGAGCTGAAACCAAGAGTTGGACGCTTAACGGATTGAACCACCCAGGTGCCCTGAGAGAGACTCCTGCTCCATGCTCAGTGCAAAGCCCAATGTGGGGCTAGATCCCATGACTCTGGGATCATGACCCAAGCCAAAATCAAGAGTCAAATACTCAACTCATTGAGCCATCCAGGTGCCCCAGTTTTCTAGTAGTTTATTGAGAATTTTTCATCTATATTCATTAAGGATATTTGCCTGTACGTTTCTTTTCTAGTAGCATTCTTTTCTGGTTTTGGTATCAGGATAATACTGGCTTCATAAAATAAATTTGGGAGTGTTTTCTTCTGTTCAATTTTTTGGAAGAGGTTGTGAAGGATTAGTGTTAATTATTTTTTAAATATTTGGTAAAATTTACCAGTGAAGTCATCTGGTCTTGGGCCATTATTTGTTGGGAGATTTTATTATTATTATTATTACTGATTCAGTCTCCTTACTAATAATTGGTTTATTTAGATTTTTTGATTTCTTCCTGATTCAGTCTTGGTGGTACCACCATTTTCAAAAGTGCAGCCCAGATCATTCCAGGAATTAGATGAACAACTGCATCATATTCTACAGTAAAAATAAGGTCGGAGCACTAAACTGACTAACTGTCAGCCACCCTGTTTGGGTATATATATTTTGCATGTTATAATTATATGATGTTGGGAGGGGGACAAAAACCTACAGAGGGATTTTAGGTCTCTGACACTGTCTAAAGAAATCTAGAATCTAGACATTGCTTCTAGGGCATAGAAAAACTTTAGTCATTGGGAGAGGTGGACTTTCCGGTTGGGTAGTAAAGGTCTGTCTGGCTTTCCTTAGAGCCTAGGTAATGTGTTTGACTTTTTGACTACAAGTAGAGAGGAGACAGTCACAGTTTACCTCAACCAGTGGGATTTGTTGTAAGATAGTGAGAGAACTGGTAGGTGGTTTATACTCGGGACTCCAAAATAACTCTCACTGGCTGGAGGCCTCTCACTCAACGAGTTTTCCAGGTGCAATGATTTGGTATTATCAACTTTGTTTCTTTTTCTACCTGTACTTATTACATACTTGAAAACTAACAAAATCTCCAATTTTTCTTCTAAATCACTGCTTTTAGTAAAACATTGTTTCTCAGGTCCTAAAACTTTTCCTTACTTTCTCTCTCTCCCATGTTTTATGTTCAAAATCTGAAAGAAAAATGCTCTTGGTTGCCATCTAATACAGGGCCACCTCCTAGACTTCTAGATGATGGCTCATCTTTGTAGGCTCAAGTAGAACAAAGACTAGAAATCTATTGATAGGGACAATTTCAAAAGGCAGGACCTCAGAGGCTTTTTTGAAGGATAGTGAAACTGTCAGGCACCTAGTAGAGTCTGATCAGTACAGTGAATTATTCCACACAACTGTCCTACTACCTTTGTTCTGATTCACATTCATCAAGCAGCTTACGGTTTATTAATTTCATCTACTAGATGTTCTAATAGTAAGGTTTCCTGGCAAGAACATACATATTTTAAATTCTGGAAAGAAGTGCCCTAAATTTAAATTAATGAATTGGCCTTTGGTTTATGTGATGGTTAATTTTATGCGTCAACTTGACTGGGCTTTGGTCCCCAGATATTTGGCCAAACACTGTTCTGTATGTTTCTGCAAAGGTGTTTTGGATGAGATTTAAATTTAAAATGGTGGACTTTGAGTGAAACGTATTGCCCTTATAATGTGGGTAGACCTCATCTAATCAGATGAAGTCCTGACTAGAACAAAAGACTGAACTTTCCTCAAGCAAGTTTTACAAGCGCACAGCCTTTGGACTTGAACTGCAACATTGGCTCTTCTCTGGGTCTCCAGACTGACAACCCACTCCACAGATTGCCTTTATAATCACATAAGCCAATTCCTTTTTTAAAAATAAAGTGTATTTATTTATTTTTGAGAGAGACGGAGAGAGAGAGTGTGTGAGAATGGAGCGGAGGGGCAAGAGAGAGGGAGACACAGAATTCCAAGCAGGCTCTGTGCCGTGAGCACAGAGTCCAACATAGGGCTTGAAGTCACAAACTGTGAGATCATGACCTGAGCCTAGCAAGAGTCAGACACTTAACTGACTGAACCTTGCAGGTGCCCCAAAAGCCAATCCTTTAAAGTAAATCTCTCTCTCTATTTATGTACACATCCTCTTGGTTCTGTTTCTCTGGTGAACTCTGATTAATACAGTTTATGTCAAGTCTCTTGTGAGTTTACTGAGCATGGGTCAGTTCTCCTGAGTTCATTCTACTTTAGGGGCTCTAAAAACACATTTCTCTGGTAGTTGTCATCTCCAGTTAATAGCTTTCATCTTTTTGCTCTCTAACTAAATTAATCTCTTTTTGAAACCTTTAACTATTTAGTGCTTATTGAAACTTGAGATTCTTAGATGTAAGTTGTCCTACATAGCATTGTAAAATGAGATTCACATTAATCCCCAAATATATTTTAAAGGACAGACAGATATTGTGGCTCAGAGTATTACTCAAGTTTGAACCCAGAGAGTTGTATGTTGGAAATGGGTGTCAAAAGACCAAGTAGACAGGGGATTGATGTCTCCAAAATTTTGGTTATTGGATTCCTTTCCTATTACTGTTTTAACAAATGACCACAGAGTTAGTGGCTTAGAGCAACACAGATTTATTATCTTTATAGTCTTGAAGGTCTGAAGTCTGAAATGGGTCTCATGGGTCTAAAATCAAGGTGTCAGCAGGGCTTCATTCCTTCTAGAGGTGCTAGGGGAGAATTCCTTGGCTCATGGCCTCCTTCTGGCTGGCAATTGCGTCACTAAGACCTATGCTTCCATTGTCACATCTCCTACTCTGATTCTGACTCTCCTGCCTCCCTCTTTCACCTGTTGGGACCTTGGTGATTACATTCATCTTTCCAGAATAATCTCTTCATCTCAGGATCCTTAACTTAGTTGCATTTGCAAGGGCCCTTTCATCATATGAGGTAATATGTTAGCAGGTTCTCGAGATTAGAATGTAGACTTTTGGGTGGGGGCATTATTCTGTCTACGAGTTATATCATTTTCTGGTTACATATTTTTAATAAGCATTTGGTGTAGCTGGACTCTAAAGCTTGAAAATAAAGAAAATAGAGTCATTTAGAGTGACATTTAAAGTCAATACATAACTTACAGTCAAGGTATGGAAAATCATCTGAAAAAGGTGGGGTGACGTGTAGGCAAGCAAAGCCTTCACTGTAACCTCTTTAATGTGAGAATTAAATGCAGAATTAAATCAAATTAAAGAAATAGGAAAATAACTTAGGTACATATTGGCAGCCCTAACTAAACAAATAAAAGGAAAAAGAATGACTCGGATACTGGACTTGGGTTGTTTCAGTCCTATGATAAGAATGTCCCTGAAGGGAGAATGGTGCAGGGCTTTAGTTTTTGTATTTCAAGTACGCTAGGCCCATTGGCAGGTCCATCCCTGTGGTAAGGTTTATATCAGGCTAAGGAATTTGGTCAGTGAATCCTAAACTGTATCTATAGGATAATATTGTTTCATGAAATATTGATAATTATTCTATTAAGAGGAGAGCCTAATTTATTCTAGAAAAAGGGTGCCATAGGAACCCTTGTAGATTCAGAATTCACATTTGCAGACCAAGGGAAAATAGTTATGAAAGCTACTTTCCTTGGTTTAATCTAGCGTTTCTCAACATCACTTGATTACTGAACCTTTTGTTGTGGAAAGATCTATTAAAATGTCTCACAGCACATAACACATTTTCGGAAAAGATGCACTAAAGATTTGATTTATCCACTTCCTGTTGTTTTGAGTCCATGCTCACAAAACCACCTTTTGATTTCTGTGTGGCTGGACCACTAGAAAAAAAAAATGTTTTGATCAGGCCAACACAATACGTATTGTGCGTGTCATGTTGTCTTACTCACCATAAATCAACACACCAGTACTTGATGTTTACTTTTGTCTGATGTGCGTTTTAGTTAGTGTGAGTCACTAGCTTTTACATCCAAACTTCCATTTACTTTGAAGTACCTGTCTACCCAGCAATAGCTACAAAAGGAAGGGTGGCCAGAACTTTACTGCTCAAGTGAAAGGTGGACAATAATGATGAGTTCTGGACTTCACAAATTCTTGTCCTGGTGGCCTGGCACCCTGGAAATTGTCTGGACCACTTTGTGGGGGAGGAGTAGATCCTGAAGCCAGACATCAAAATGAAGGCCTAAGATCACCACATGTTTCTGTCCTCAGGCGGTTTGTTTTTTAGCCCCTATTAACTAATAGGATAATAGCATTAATCTATATGGTTACTGTAGAGTGGAGTCATACTAGTGGTCACAAAAGGGTCCTCCAAAGCTTAGAGAGAATAGGGGGTTAGGGAGGGCCCAAAACAGATAAAAAAAATAGCAGGTAGTTTCATTTTAAAAATCAACCTGTAACACAAAGATGTTTTATAAGAGCAAGTTAATGTTGGGACCATTGGGTTTTTCTGGTAATGCACTCAGCTGTAGCTAGACTCTAGTAGACATTGTGATTTGTACTAAAAGCCTCAATAACTTAGAAAAGAAAGAAAGCTTCAAGAAAGTTCAGATAAGAGAAATCAAGTATTAGACTACAAGAGTCACAGAGGAAGATGAAACGATCTAGGATCATTTAGCCTTGCTAGAAAATATTATAATTATTATCATAAAAATAAATAATATCCATAATTCATTAAAAACGAAGGTACTTAGATGAATTAAGTTCATGGTAAATAAAACCCTGTGATAACCTTGAAGGCTTCATTCTTGCAATCATTCCTCCGTTGAGTCCTCAGTTTACTCAAACAGAGATGTTCCTTCTCCATACTACTGTGCCTCCAGAATCTGCCTCCCCAAACTTCTCCAGCTTCTAATGGCTCTTAATTACCACCGCATGGGGTAAGATCACAGATTCAACTTAATCTGCTTCTCAGGACCTCACGTTTAAGAATTTCCCTTCCTACCAGTCGGTCCTGGCCTACGCTTTATAGTTCCTCTTTGTCTAAGTCTCTGCTAAGTTTTGTCCTTGCTCGCATCCAGTGAGAAAGAGGAGATACAACAGGAAGTTGAGCAGAGGATTCCATAGGGCAAAGTCCTTGGTGAGACCAGGATCTGTAGGAAAGAAATAGAATGATACAAGACCTGAATTAGGTGAGTGAGAAAGCATACTTTCTCAGAAACATTTTGTTAACATTTCTTGTCTTTTGTGCATAAAATAAGTTTAATTTAAAAAAATTTTTTTTTTCAACGTATTTATTTATTTTTGGGACAGAGAGAGACAGAGCATGAGCGGGGGAGGGGCAGAGAGAGAGGGAGACACAGAATCGGAAACAGGCTCCAGGCTCTGAGCCATCAGCCCAGAGCCTGACGCGGGGCTCGAACTCACGGACCGCGAGATCGTGACCTGGCTGAAGTCGGACGCTTAACCGACTGCGCCACCCAGGCGCCCCAAAATAAGTTTAATTTTAATGCTGCATTAATAAGATTTTTTTATTTCTTTTTATCTTAGAAAGAGTGCGATTAAACACAAAGAAATCTGAATGTTGTTTTAATAGTCCCAAATTAGAATGTAATTATTAAATATGAATATCAAGTTTTCACAAAATTTTAAAATCATACAGTCAAAAGGTTCTAAATCAATACACATCTGGTGCAAAACATGGTCTACTTTCAAATATCTTTTATTAGATTTATTTAGTAGATTGTTTTTTACTGCGATTTACACATAGATTGAAATTTAATCTTTGAAAATTTAGCTATTTTAGAGATACAGCTTTGAAAATTGGACTTCTCTTATTAATCTCAGAAATGACTATATAAATGGTTTTAAGTGCTTACAATTCTCCTCCTCTGCAAATGAGAAAAGGACTATGGCATCAAAAGCTACACTTCATTTTATTTTTAAAAATTATTTTATTTCATTTTTTTAATTGAATACAGTTGATACACAATGTTACATTAGTTTTGGGTGTACAACATAGTGATTCAACAACTCTATATTCTGCTATGCTTACCATAAGGCTATAGTTAATTTCTGAGTGCTCAAGAAAGTTTTACAGAGAAAGTTTCTTCCTCATTCTAATTTCTAAGAGTCTATAACTCTGTCCCTCCCCTTACAAGGAATTAGTATTAATCTTCTTTTGCTTTGGTTATGGTTATCAGACACATGTGATAAATTCTCTCATCCTTGTTTATAGAGCTTTTGGGGAAACTCGGGAAATACATGTGATTTGATATCTGCATTTCTTCTAGTATTTATGAATATTGGATTGGAATACCAAGGTTACATTTGCCTTAATTTCAGTTCTTCAGTAAAGCTTCATTCATTGACATCTGTGCTATCCAATATGGTAGTCATCAGCCAAATGTGTTTACTAAGCAATTGAAATGTGGCTAGTATGAACTGAGATATGCCATAGTGTAAACACATAACAGATTTCATAGAATTAGTACAAATAAAATCTGCAAACATTTCATTTATGTTGGTTACATATTAAAATGATAATATTTTGACCATATTGGGCTAAGTTACATTTATTATTGGAATTAATTTTACTCTTTTAAAAACTTTAAAAAGGCGTCTGCTAGAAAACTTAAAATTACATATGTGGCTTCCATTTGTGGCTCACATTTATATCTCTACAGAACAGTGGTGATATAGAGCCATTGTGCAATAAAATATTTTGCATGTGTATATTTTCCAGATATATTTAAACATTAAAATGTTCACTGTATCAATAATTTTTGTGAAAGTCTTCTTAAATATACTATATTTTTGCATCTTCTTTTTTTTTCTAATTTTTTTTTAACATTTACTTATTATTAAGAGAGTGTGAACAGGGGAGGGGCAGAGAGAGAGGGAGACACAGAATCCAAAGCAGGCTCCAGGCTCTGAGCTGTCAGCACAGAGCCCAACGGAGGGCTCGAACTCACAAACCGCCAAGATCATGACCTGAGCCGCCTTCGGACGCCCAACTGACTGAGTCACCCAGGCGCCCCTGCATCTTCTTAAGCAGAGAAAGCAACTTAATATAGCATTTTCTTGATAAGTCAGTGTCATCACATGAAGCTCAACATTTTTTAACATTGTGTGTTATTGATGCCCTCATGGGTTATTTAGGAAGTGAAACTTACAGAGCTATTGCTGTCATATAAAATGGCCACTGGTTGATGTGTGACTACAGTTAGGAATTTGACTGTATTTTTCCCAATGCTTGTAATTGCTTCTTGAGCATACCGTTTTGCTCTTTCCAGTGCAACCTGTAGGTCCCTGATCATTTAAGAAAACCTAACAGTTTTCCAGAGAAAGTAGACGGGTAGCTTATAAGGTCTGTAGCTTTTACAGAATGGCAAGTGTAAGGGCCCATGGTCGGCTCTGCTTCTTCTGTAGATAAAGTTCATAGGTTTTATTATAGCCGGTTTTCTTGCAAGGCAAAGATCTTTTTTGCTTCTGGGCCAGTGGTTACGAATGAGATACTTGTGGCTGTCAGAAGTCCTCCTATTAATCTATTACCTACAGTGTGGCATTTTCAAATGACATTAGAGTTGACGTATACAAGTTTTGGGGGGGAAAACCACATAAAATTATACAAGGGGTTGATAGGGAATATCTAGAATTGTTCTGATGACTTCTGTTTTTTAAGAGAGGGCTGGGGGTCCAAGCCACAGTTGCTGTGTAGAGGTGTGGCTGAACAGGCTAATGTAGAATGAGCTATGCATATGTGAAATCTGTACCCGGGTGAGTAGTTGTAGCCTATTGTTGTTTAGCTGTTCACCTGAAGGCTTTTCACATTCCTTACAGTTGCAGCCAGGGCTGTTTTGTGTACTGCTGCTATTTCCCAGCAGTCCAAGCTCTGTTGCATTGCTTGATGCTGTGCTTTGATATGTTCTTATAGCATTTATCCTGCTCTCCTTGCTTGTGACTTTTCTGACATCGGCTCTCTCATACAATAGCTTTTTGGGTGTCCTGCTGTCTTCCATTCTCCGCATACACACATTCCAGGGGTACATCGATATGAGGACTATTTCAGTGCTAAGACTGACAATATTCTTTATGGTGCTGGTGAGAGATTTGACTTTTAAGTTAACATTCTTAGATCTGGGAAGTGCTATTGTCACATAGATGCCTGTTATGACCCATCTCACATTACATTATAACATGCATTTTATTGGTGAGTTCTACCATTCAAGTGAGGGATAGTAGGATGCCTTGTGCTGGCCCTGTAATGGTGGAGGTATTCTGTTGCAGATATTGTTGAATTAAACTGAACTGATGAATCTGCTCAAGAAGCTTTGTTTGCTGTGTGCAAAAAATACAGAGCTTTCAGCAAAATAGAAGTTTAGAATGCATCCTTGCTTAGGAATCCTCAGTTTGTAATGCAGAGTAAGAGAGTAATGCTGAGTTAGCGCTAAACTTGGTCTGGCAGGCTGATAAAAGGCACAATGACATTTTTCATGTACTTCTCTACTTGTTTGTCAATAACTCTCAGAAGCAAATGGCTCTTTTAGGCTTACACCTGGCACATTGCTCTCCCTTGACTCTAAAGAATTTTATGATAAATCCATGCCACTCGTTTCATTATCTCTCCATGGCATTTGATGATGCTTGTAACCTAGACATTACCCTTAAGCCTGGATCCATTTAAGAGGATGTACAAAGCAGGGCATGGGACTACTTTCTTTTATTGTTCATGTGGAACAGGTTAGATAGGTGACTGCATAAGTCAACATTGCTGCATAACAACCAATGCCAAAAATCTCAGTTGCCTGTAATAATAAATATTTATTTTCTTATTAATGCATTTGTAGGTCACTAGGGTTTAAGCTGGGTTTGGCTGAACTTGGCCAAGCTCAGCTGGGCTTGGCTTAAGGCTCAAGATTGGCTATAAATCTACTTCCCACTTCTTTATTTTAGGACCAGTAACTATCCGAGGTATGCTCTACTGGTGATGCATACCAGGAATGCAAGAACCAAGCACATCATGAGAGTACATTCAAAGCCCCTGCTAATGTGCCACTGGATAAAGTCAGTCACATGGCCAAGCTCAACATTGATGGGGCAAAGAAATATACTTTTGCCACTAGGGAGAGGTACTACAAAGCCACACAGTACATGTATCTCCAGCTGTGAAGAGGTCAGTGAAACCTCTCTGCCAAACAAAATCAGATATAAAACTGTATAAAATTTTCAATAACATTCATTTCAGAGTTATGGAAATTGAACAAAGGCAGATAATAGTGGAGAAGTATTGACTGAAAAAAACTGAAGAGTTTTGAGTAAGACTGTGGGAATATGCAGCCATTGGCAGCCATTTAAAAAAATTATTTCATTCATTCGTTCGTTCGTTTGTTTATTTATTTATTTATTTATTTACTTACTTACTTACTGGTTGGAGCTGCTTCCATACCTCCCCTAACCCAGGCTGGTTGGTGAAAGCTATAGTTTTATGAGGGGAGTGCTGGCCATGAATGCCAGCAGTTCTGCTTCCTGAGTGGGTAGACTCAACTTGGGGCTGGAGACAAAAACCCATGGCTTTGCCATTGAAAAGTGGCAAGCCCAGTAGGAAACAAACGGGAAGGCCTACAGCTTTGTTGGCCTGAGGCTCTGATCCTATTTGGGGCAAGTGGCAGACCAGCTAGCAATTTAATGGGGAGCTTCTGGAAGCGAGAGAGAGCCATAAAAGGCCTTAATAAACATTCCACACATTTCTGGCTGACTGGGATTGTGAACTATGCACATGGCCAGAGGACACCAAAAAGTGAAAAGTACAAGCCCAGACATACTTGAGAACTATCTGAGCTCTGAATGTGTTCCCCAATCTACACAAAGATTGATTGGCAGAGGTTGGAAGTGCTTTTGGACTTGAGGTGTCTCAGCACACTTCAGCATAAATCATTAGCTGACCACTAAGCTATTAGTAACACAGGGGTGAGCCCTAATAAGGCAAGCTGAAAAATAATTTTAAAAACACAATTTCAGAACTTAAGTAGAAACATTAGGAGCTATATGCATTGTGGGAGACAGGTTTTGCAGTTTAAATTCATTCAAGTTACTTAAAAATATCCTTCAGACAAATCACTCAATAGATAAAACTTCAGAATTGTTACATTATGTTATCGAAAATGTCCAGTTTTCAACCAAAAATATGAGAAATGCAAGGAAACAGGAAAGTGAAGTTCATACTCAGGACAATAAGTATTCAATAGAAACAATCAGAGTGGGCCAAAGTTTTTAATTTAACAGACAAAGATATCAAAACAGCTATTATAAGTATGTTTGAAGAATGAAAAGAAACCAGGTACAAAGAAGTAAAGGAAAATATGGTGGAAATGACTCAAAAATAGGAAATCTAAATAGAGATATAATCTGTAAAAACAAATTCTAGATTTGAAAAATACAATAACTGAAATGAAAAGTTTATAGATGGGTCTAGAGAATATTTGAGAAGACAGGAGAAATAATTAGTGTATTGAGGATAGATAAATAGAAATTATCCCATCTAAAGAACAAAAAGAAAATAAGACTGAAGAAAAATGAACAGACTCAAAGACCCATAGAACAATGTCAACCTATCAGCATACTTACAATGGTAGTCCAGGGAGAGTGGGGAGAGAGAAAGGGAAACTGTGTTTTGTTTTGTCTTTTAATAACAGCCATAAGCTGCTAAATTTGATGAAAAACTTAATTTATAGTCCAAGATGCCCTGTGACCACCAAGTAGAACAGACACGAAGAGATCCACATCTAGACCCATGATAAGAAAAACTACAAAAAAACGAGGCAAACACAAAGCCTTGAAGCAGCAAGAGAAAAATGACTCATCATGTCTGGAGAACAACAATACAACTGATGGCTGATTTCTCATAAAAATAGGGCATCTAGAAAGTAGGGGAAGAACATATCCAAAGTGTTAATAGAAAAAAAAAAGTCGTTGACCAAGAGCTTTCTAACAAAACCATTTTTCAAAAATGAAGGCAGAAGAAAGACCTTCCCAGATAAACAAAAAAGGACCTGTCCTGTAAGAACTTCTAATGACTGTCTTTCAGGCTGAAAAGACATGGTAGCAGATGGTGACTCAACTCCAGAGGAAAGAATGAGGAACACTGAAAATGTTAAATATGTGAATAAATATAACACGCTCTTTATGGTTTTATCTTTTCCCCTCTTCTTTAAAAGCAAGGACCATTTGAAGCAACAATCATGTTATATTGGGGGTTTACATGTATAGATGTAATATGTATGACAAGACTAGCACTAAAAATGAGAGGAAATATGCCAGAGCAAAGCTGCTGTTTATGATGACGACGGCGATGATGATGATGATGATGATGATAATCCTGAAGCAGAATGTAATAAATTGCAAATGTGTACTGTAATCCTTAGATGCACTATTAAGAAAATAAACTTTAAAATATAACCAACCTGTGAGGGAGGAAAGAGCAAGATCCAACTCTATGCTGTCTATACAAGGCACACTTTGTATTCAAAGATACAAGTAGTTTCAAAGTAAAAGGCTGGAAAAGCAAAGAGTGACCATTGAAGAACTGTAATGGCTTTTTTAAAGTTTTTTTTTTAAGTTGATTTACAGCTATCCCTGGAGTGGCTTTACTAATATATAAAAATAGACTTTAAGACGAGAAATATTACTAAAGATAAAAGAAAACATTTCATCATGGTAAAAATTTCAATACATCAGGAGGAAATAGCAATTATAAATGCTAACACCAGAGCCATAGCCCCAAAATACATGTAGCAAAGACTGGCAGAAGTAAAGGAAGTAGTCAATTCAATATTGTAGTGCTTGAAGATTTCAATATGACTCTCTTAGTAATTGACAGAAGAACTAGACAACATCAATAAGGATATTCAGGACTTGAACAACATTAGCAACCAATTTGACATAAGTGACATAGCAGACCGCACCTAGCAATAACATAATACATATTCTTTTCAAGTACACATAGAACTGTCATAGTAAACCATACTATAGGATATAAAATGACACTTAAAATATGTTTTCTGAATATCACAAAATTAAATAAGAAATGAAAAACAGGAAGCAATTTTGGATTTTCCAAGTATTTTGAATTTCTCAATATGCTTTCAGAAAAACAATGAGTCAAAGGTGAAATCACAAGCTAAATTAGCAAATGTGCTGAATTGGATGAAAATGTAAACATAACGTTACCAAAATTTATGAGATGTAGCTGAAGGAGTGCTGAGAGGGATACTTAAAACTTTATTATATTAGAAAGTAAAGTGATCTCATATCAATCTAAGCCTCCACTTCAAGAAGCTAAAGATAAGCATATTAAGCCTCTTGTAAAAGGAAGGAAAGAAATAATAAAGACCAGAGAAGAAACAAGTGAAGTAAAATTCAGAAAAACAATAGAGAAAGAGCCATGAAAACAAAAGTTGTTTCATTAACATAATCAACAAAATTGATAGAAATTTAGCTAGAATAACAAAGAGGGGCACTTGAGTGGCTCAGTGGGTTAAGCCTCCCACTCTTGATGTTGGCTCAGGTCATGATCTCATGGTTTGTGGGATCGAGCCCCATGTTGGGCTCCGCTCTGACAGCACAGAGCCTTTTTGGAATTCTTTCTCTCCCTCTGTCTGTCTGTTCTTCCCCCGCTCGTGCTCTTACTCTGCTCTTTCAAATAAATAAGTAAACATTTAAAAAAGGAGAGAGAGAAAACGAGAAAAGACAAATTAACGAAATCAGGAATGAAAGTGAGAACATCACCAAAAACCTTACAGAAATTAAAAATATAAGAAGAGACTATTATGAACCACTTTATGCCAACAAATTAGAGAACTTAAAGTAAGATGGTTAATATCTTGGAAAGATACAAATTACCAAAACCATCTCAGGAAAAAATGAAATTTGAATAGACCTGAAATGCCTAAAGACATTGTAATTACTACGAATGTTCCTTCAAAGAAAAACCAAGGCCCAGGTGACATCACTACTAAATTTTATTAAATATTTAGGGAAGATGCAATACCAATTCTATACAAATGCTTTTAGGAAGAAAAGGAAGAGGGAACACTTCCCAGCTTGTCCTATAAGGCCAGTTTTAGTGTAAAACCAAAGCCAGACAAAGTTATCACAGGAAAAGAAAACTATAGAGCAGTTATTTCTAATGAACATAAATGCAGAAATCCTTAACAAAATATTAGCAAATATTAACAAATATTAGCAAAATATCAGCAACATATGTAAAGATTATATACAATGATCAAATAAGATTTGTCCCTGGAGTGCAAGAATGATATTATATCTGAAAATCAATGAATACACTGTATTAATAGAATGAAGGACAAAGGTGACATAATTTTTTTAAAGAGCCACAGATAAAGTCTTTGATAAAATCTAGTATCAATTGATGATAAAAATTCTCCACAAATTATGAATAGGAAGGAACTTCCCCTACCTGATAAAGGGCATGTGTGTAAAATCTATAGCTAACATTATACTTCATTGTGAATAACAAATCTTTCCCATTGAGATTGGGAATAAGGCAGGAATATCCATTTTTGTGACTTATTTATTTTTATTTTTACTTTTTGAGGGAGAGAGAGTGCACAAGTGAGTGGGGGAGGGAGACAGGGAGAGAGAGAATCTAAAGCAGTCTCCATGCTCAGCACGGAGCCAGATTTGGGGCTTGATCCCATAACCATGAGATCATGAACTGAGCTGAAATCAAGAGTCGGACACTTAACATCCTGAGCCACCCAGGTGTCCCCATTCACAACTTCTTTTCAAAGTTTTCAAAGTTTTAGCCAGTGTGATAAAGCAAGGAAAATAACGACCCTATGCTTTTATATGTACAAAGCCCTAAAATTATACTGATGTATGTATGTGTATGTTAGAACCAATAAGCGAGCTTAACAAGGCTGCAAGATACAAAATGAATATATAAAAATCAATGTTAGTTCTTATATTAGCAATGCACCATCTGAAAATAAATTTAAGAAAGGAATTCATTCATAAAAATAGCAAAAAGAAAAAATGCTTAGGAATAGACATAATAAAAATGCAGGAACTAAATGCTAAAACAGTATAAAACATTGCTGGGAGAAATTACAGAAGATCTGAATTCATGGAGAGATAAATCATGTTCATGGATTATAAGACTTCTTAAGATGGGGGCACCTGGGTGGCTCAGTTGGTTAAACGTACAACTCTTGATTTTGGCTCAGGTCATGATCTCACAGTTTGTGGGATTGAGCCCCATGTTGGGCTCTGCACTGACAGCATGGAGCCTACTTGGGCTCTCTCTGCACCTTCCCCACTTGTGCTCTCTCTGTCTCTCAAAATAAATAAATAAACATTAAAAAAAAGACTTTTTTAGTTGGCAGTTTTTCCCCAAATTATCTATAGATTTAATATAATATCTGTCAAAATTCCAGCAGGCTTTTTTCTTGTAAAATTTGACAAATTGGTCCTAAAGTTTATATGGGAATGCAAGGAACTTGATTAGCAAAACAATTTTGGAGAAAAAAAAAGTTGGAGGATTTACATTGTCTGATTTCAAACTTAATATAAGGCTACAGTCATCAGACTGTATCCTATAAGAATAAACGTATCGGTCAGTGGAACAAAATAGAGTGTATAAATAACTTCTAAGATTTATGGTAAATTTACTTTAAAAAAAGATGCAAACATACTTCAATCAGGAAACAATACTCTTTTTAACAAGTTGTACTGAGACAATCAGATATCCATATGCAAAAATTTTTAAATGAACTTACTTTACATTGCACACGAAAAAATTAATTCACAATAGATCAAAGGCCTAAATGTAAGAGTGAGAACTATAGTATTTCTAGAAGAGAATAAGAGAAAAAAAAGAAATAAGAGAAAAATTTTTGTGACCTTAGGTTAGGCAACACTTTTTTACATCTGACATGAAAACAATCTGTAAATGAAAAAATAAATAAAAAGGACTTTATCAAAGTTAAGATATTTTACTCTTCAAAAGACCATCATGAAAATGAAAAGACAAACCACAGACTAGGAGAAAATATTTGTAGATCGGATATCTGATAAAAGACATATTCAGAATGTATAGCTCTTACAACTCAATAATAAAAAAGACAACCCAATTTAAAAATGGATAGAAGATTTCAAAAGGCATTTCACTAATCACATGCAAATGGCTAATAAGCACATGAAAAGATAAAAACACTTGGGAAAGATTAATTAAAACTAAAATGAAATATCACTACAGACCTATAGACCTATTATCAAAAAGCCTGACAATAGTGAGTGTTGGCAAGGATGTAGACAAACTGAATTACTTACTCAGTGCTCATGAGAATGTAAAATGTTACATCTACTTTGG
The DNA here is from genome assembly GCF_014898765.1 of Herpailurus yagouaroundi. NCBI lineage: Eukaryota > Metazoa > Chordata > Mammalia > Carnivora > Felidae > Herpailurus > Herpailurus yagouaroundi. Next base: position 34,014,205 of record NW_024412407.1, read on the forward strand.
AAAAGTTTGACAATTTCTTGACACATTACACATATACTTACAATACTGTCCAGCATTTCCACTGTTCTGTAATTACTCAAGAGAAATGAAGCCACACACATACTTGCATGTGAACACTCATAGCAGCATTATTTTTAAGAGCCCAAATTTGTAAAGAATCCAGATGTTAATCAACTGGGAAATGGGTAAGCACATGTGGTATATCCATATATCCATACAATGGAATACTATTTAGCAATAAAAAGGAATGAAGTTTGATACAGGCAATAATATAAATGAATCTGAAAGCCATTATATTGAGTGAAAGAAACCAGACACAAAAGACTATGTATTAAGTGATCCCATTTCTAAAAAGGGAAAACGATATAGAGGGATGATAGCCTGGATCTGGGGATAGGAGACGGGATAGATTGCATGTAGCATGAGGAAACTTCTTGAGGTAGGACAGGTGTCCTAAAACTGAACTGTGATGATGGCTCCATTGCTTTATAAATTTACCAAATATTGCACTATGTGCTTACAATGGGTGAAAGTTATGGCATATAAATTACACTTCAATAAATCTGATAAACAGTCACATAGCAAAAAGTATATAATGTATAATTATATAAGAAGAAAGTGAAAAAAAATGGAACAATAATTCAACCTGTCACAGTAACCAAATATACTTTTTTCAAATAAATAAAATATGTTGGTGAATTTTCTGGGGCAAACGTGAATTGCTAGCTTCTACAGCCCATACCTAACATTGACTTTGACTAGACTCTATCATCCACATATTTGTGGTTCAGCTCTACATCCCTAGCAATTAGCATAGGGCATATATGGTAGGTGCTTTATAAACATTTTTGAATGGCATGAAATAAGGATGTCTTGAAACTCTATAATTTTTGGTATCTACTATGCAGCAAAAACTAGTCTCCATGCTTCAGTAATATCTAAAATTGCATTGTAATTTTAGAGCATTCTCTTAAAATTTTTGTTGCAGTTTGATGTCTGAGTATTCTTGCCAGGAAAAATACATATGTAACTCAAATTATCCTAGTTATGGACCACTAACCGTGCAACTATGTAGACCTTTATGAAGTCCTGCAGTCTCTATCGAGTCTCAGCAGCCCAGGGGATATTTCACATGTGCTTGAACACAATTTGTCCCCCTGACATTCTCACTGCTCTTCTGGAAAGAGTGATTTCCTTGCTAGTGGCTGTTCTCATTCTTGCAGGTATGGGAGATGGTGCTTCTTAGCTGGCCCTCTGCAGTACTTTGAGTGAGCGCCACAGATCTGTGTCATCAAACAACTGGGCTAGGCAGAGAGGCGGCAAGGAGGGACCTTGTTAGTCTGTGCTTCTCTACCACTGGGTGTTGGCCATTATCAGTGCTATCCTGGTGGCTGCACAAAACTCCCAGCATGGCAAAGCTTTGGGGTGCCCTACTGCGGAACTGGAGAACATGCCTTCCTACCTTTAGGGTTACATTGTGTTAGATGTGCCTTAAGGAGTGATGCTTGAGTGTTAGAGAGATTTTTAGTTTTACTCATAGCCTCCTTTCTCCTAAGGATTCAGACCTGTACCAGGGGAGCAGTGTTGAGACCAGATTTGTATAGTCTCTGCCATGCTGCTTCCAGAATCCCTATTCTCCTCTGACTTGAGAGGTCATTCTTGCCATGCTTGTATTCTTCCCTGCCACTGAGTTCTTTAAGACCCCCTGAAAATAAACTTTTCTCAGGCTACTCCCTCAAGTTGATAATCACATTCAGATATGCCTGAACATAGTAATGGGTGATGGTTCAGTAGTGCCCTTTATTTACTACATTTGGAACCTCATCATCATTATTAAGAAGACCCTAGTATAGCATTTTGGACAATGGACTTTTTTTTTTTTTAACTTTAACTCTTAGACCTACCATTTCTTTTTACCTTGTTAAAAGTATCTTCATTTAAATACCAGAAGCTTAAAATATAAAATTAATTTGTAATGTATTGTTTACAATTTTGATAGTGGAAGAGTTTCTTCCCTTTTTCTGGAGTATGGCAGCTCAAGCAAGATGATGAACAGAAGTAAGTGTTACCACCATGAGAGGTGTATTTTGCACAATCATTGTAATTCTTAAGTCTGACATTCAGAAATTGACCTATGGCATATGTTGAAACTCTGTTGTATCACAGGCTAGTAAATGCTTCTGCAAGTGGATCATCCTGTTATTCCTTAGTAACCAAATCCTTGCAATGAGTCCAGCTGAAAACTTTATTTTCCGGTCTCCCTTGCACATTGACCTGCCCAATGAGGTATAAGTGGAGGAAGACTTTTAGGAAGGCTCCTTAGAAGTGAAGGGAAGAGCATTCTTTCTTCTCTTCCTTCTTCATGGCGATTTTATAGTTGAAATTAATCTGGGGCGCCTGGGTGGCGCAGTCGGTTAAGCGTCAGGCTCTGGGCTGATGGCTCAGAGCCTGGAGCCTGTTTCCGATTCTATGTCTCCCTCTCTCTCTGCCCCTCCCCCATTCATGCTCTGTCTCTCTCTGTCCCAAAAACAAACGTTGAAAAAAAAAATTAAAAAAAAAAAAGAAATTAATCAGCCATACTGAAACTGTGAATAAGCCTTAAGAATGGAAGCTATGCAATAGGAGGGTTGAGATGAAAGATACAGTCAGCCTGGGCCTCTAAAGACTTTGAAAATTCACCTTGGTGGCTCTGGTCTGTCTACATATACCTTCTTTGAGATTTCAGGGAGAAACAATTTAGTTCTATATTGTTTAGAATAATTGTCTGTTTCTTCCGGGATTTTTTCAAGGTTTAATTATTTTGAGAGAGGGAAAAAGCATGAGTGGAGGAGGGGCAGAGAGAGAGAGAGAGAGGGAGCGAGAAAATCCCAGGCAGGCCCCATACTGTCAGCGCAGAGTCTGACGAGGGGCTCGACCTCACAAACCCTGAGATTATGGCCTGAGACAATGTCAAAAGTCAGATGCTTAACTGACTGAGCCACCCAGGCGCCCCTAGAAGATATCTTTTAAACTACTAAAACCTCCATCTATTCCATTCTATATATCTTAATTAAAATTTTTCTCCACTTTATTGAGGTATAATTGACAAAATTGTAAGATACTTAAAGTATACAACGTGATGATTTGATATGTGTATCCATTGTGAAAAGACTCCTCCCGTTGAGTTAACGCATTCATCATCTCACATTTTTTTTTTTTTTTAAGTGAGAACCTTTAAATTCTACTGTCTCAGCAAATTTTAATTATACCTTTTCAGGTTTCGTCACCATGTTATACATTAGATCCTCAGACCTAATTCAAATAATATTTTTGTGCCTAGCACTGTGCTTAGTATATTTCAGTCTATTTATTTATTTAAAAATTATGATGATGACAATATGTATTCATAATCATGATATGTCAAAGATAAAACATAATTAAAATGAAAATCCCTCAAAATAATTTCACGGAACATTTTGGGATTCAGATATTGTAATGGTTTGAGTAGTCCATCCATTTATTTAGATTTGGGTACTCTGGCATCTGAAAGTGGTACCTTCTACCCAACAGGGGTATCCACAAATTTATGGAGTGGAGAATTCTCTTAGGAGACACTCAGCTGGTACCCTGGCCACTCCATCTTCCAACTGAGGCTCCCTGATATAAAATCCACCTGTTGTATGGAGGTGGCTTTAACTGAAGCTGGTTGCAGGAAAGGACAATGGGATATGTGAGAATACAGTTTCCACAGTGTAAAGGTAAGTCTGTGACAGAGAATTTGGCTCATTCACTAGATGTAAGTTATCAGAAGGGAGTGATGGTTCTGGGAGCATGGACTGGCAACAGAATTCACCCATGCCCAGTGGAGTCATATCCTTGGACTGCTGTAGCAAATTACCACAAACTTGATGGCTTAAAGCAACAGAAATTTATTCTCGTACAATTTTGGAGGCCAAGATTCTGAACACAGGCTTGGCAGGGCCATTCTCTGTCTGAATGCTCTAGGGAAGAATCCTCTCTTGCCTCCCCTGGCTTCTGGTGGCTCCTGGAACTCTATAGCCCGTGGCAGTACAAGGTCAGTCTCTGCCTGTGTTTTCACCTCTCTGTGTCCTTTTCTTTTTTTGTGAGAACTAGTCATTGGATTTAAGGCCCACTCTACTCCAGGATGATTGCCTCAAGGTCTTTACTTAAGTAAGTACATCTTCCAAGACCCTTTTTCCAAATAAGGTTATATATATATATAGACTCTGGATGGTCATATATCTTGGGAGATCACCATTCAACCCACTGGAGTCCACCCTCTGACTCCCCAAAATTTATGTCCATGTCCATGTGCATTCACCCCACCCAATATTGCCCAAAGTCTCAGCTCATTACAGCATCAACTCTTAGTCTAAAATCTTAAGTAAATATTGTGAACTCAAAGGCACCCAGATCTGATCATCTAAATCAGGTATGGATGAGACTCTGGGCATCATCTGTCTTGGGACAGAATTCTTCTCCATCTGTGAACCTGTGAACATAGAACTCAAGTTATTTGCTTCCAAAGTACAATGGTGGGACAGGTAGAGTATAGACATCCACATTACAAAAGGGGGACATTAAAAGAAATGAAGGGGTCACCAGTACCGAGCAAGTTTGAAATCTGGCAGGGCAGATTTCATTAGGTTTCGAGATTTAAGAATAATCCTCCGTGGCTTGAGGCTCCTTCCTCTGTGCCTGTGGCTCCATAATCCTCTGCATCCTTACTGGCAGCTCCATTGTCCTTGGCCTCTGGGCCCATGGCAATTTCGCCTTCGGTCATTCTAACTTTTTCTTGAAGGGTAACACATGTTTGCAGCTGGGTAGCTCTATAAACCCATTTCCTGCCCGCAGAACGCTAGGAGTAGACAACCTTTTTGCCATGTGGTCCAGTCTCTGTCCCTATCAGTCCAACTGGCAACGTTTGTGCTGGTATAATACCATCAAAATCTATGGGCCTCCTGTGTATCCCAAGGGGATCCACATCATCAGACAAGAGGGTTCTCCACAGATTCTTCCTGGATGACCTCATCTCTATTCTTGGCTTCTGTTGAGATGGTTGATTGGAAAATGAGTCACACACCTAATCTCTTCAGCAAAAGACTGTCCAGCTACACTCTTGGCTTTCTCTACAGAGCAGGTTTTCTCAACAGTGAATTTCCTAATTTTAGCATCCTTTGCAATATGGATAGACTGAGAACCTCTCAAATCATGAAGTGCTGGTTCCTTTTTGCTTAACAGTACTCCCTTAATTTATCTCCTTCCTTTTGCATTTTACTTTAAGCAGCAAGGAAAAATCAGGCAGCACCTTTAACACTTTGGAAATGTCCTCAGCTAAATATTCAAGTTCATCTCTTACGAGTTCTGCTTTTCCAAAGTAGAACACAGTTCAGCCAAGTTCTGCTGCTTTTAAAAAAGGTTTGCCTTTCCTCCATTTCTAATAACACGTTCCCTGTTTCCTACTGAGATCTCACCAGAAGTACCTTTAACGTCCATATTTCTACCAGTCGTCTCTGCAAAACAATCTAGGATTTTTCTGTCAAGCACCTTGAAATTATTTCAGCCTCTACCTATAACCCAATTCCAAAGCCACTGCCACATTTTTAGGTATTTGTTACAGCAGCACCCCACTTCTGAATGTCAAAATCTGTATTAACCAGTGTTCTACTTGAAAAACAGAAACAGTGGGAAGTACAGAAATCTCATTCTCTCCTCATGCCCCCTCCCCCAAATTGGTTTATTTGATTGTGCTGGTTGGCTAGTCCAAAATCTGTAGGCCATGTTCGTAGGCTAGAAACTCTGACAGGAGCTAAAGCTACTATCCGCAGGCAGACTTTCTTCTTCCTCAGGGAAATACTAGTTTTGCTCCTTTTTAAAAAACACCTTTATGGAGATATAATTCACCCACTTAAAGTGTACAATTCAATGATTTTTAGTATATTCTCGGATATGTGCAATTATTACCACAGTCAATTTTAGACTATTTTTATCATCTCAAAAAGAAACTCCACATTTTTTCCTGTCCCTCCATCCCTACATCTATTCCCTCCAACTCCACAGCCTTACAGAACCACTAATCTACTTTTTCCATCCCTACAGATTTATCTGTTTTGGACTTTTATATAATTGGAATCATATAATATGTGATCTTGTGGCTGGGTTCCTTCACTTAGCGTAATATTTTTAAGGTTCATCTTTGTTGTAGCGTGTATAAATACTTCACTCCAATGGATTCTAAGATGAATTATCCTCCATTTATCCATTGATGGATATTTGGGTTGTTTCCAACTTTTGGCTATTATGAATCATGTCACTATAAACATTTGTGTACAATTTTATGTGTGGATATATGTTTTCTTTTCTCTTGGGTGTATAGCTAGGAGCAGAATTGCTGGATTATATAAAAACTTGTGTTTAATCATTTGAAGAACTGCCAGACTGTATTCCAAAATGGCTGGTATTGTTGAGGGTTCCAGTTTCTCCACATTCTCACCATTCATTTGTTATCTTACTTTTTTCCTAGCCATCTTAGTGGGTGTGAAATGGTATCTCATTATGATTTGAATTTACTAATGATGTTGCATATTTTTCCATGTACTTAATGGGGCTAAAATATATCTTCTTTGAAGAAATGACTATGTGGATACTTTGCTCATTTTTTATTGGGCTATTTGTCTTATTATTGAGTTGTAAGAGCTCTTTATATATTATATAAATATTATAAGCATCTTTTCTTTCTTATTCGATATATAACTTACAAATATTTCTCCCATTAGGTAGGTTGTCTTTTCACTTTCTTGATAGTGTTCTTTGAAGCACAAAAGTTTTTAATTTCAATGAAGTCTAATTTATTTTATCTTTTGTTGCCTGTGCTTTGGGTGTCATATCTAAGAATTTTTGACAAATGCAAGGTCATGAAAATTTTTCCCTATATTTCTTCTAAGAAAATGTTTTGCCCATACATTTAGGTCTTTGATTCATTTTGAGTTAATTTTTGTATATTGTGTGAGATGAGGCATGAACTTAATTCTTTTGCATGTGACTATCTAGTTGACCCAGCACCATTTGTTGAGAAAACTGTTCTTTCCTATTGAATGGTTTCGGCACCCTTGTCAAAAATCGGTTGATCATAGGTATATGAGTTTGTTGTTGAGCTCTTGTTTCTATTCCATTTCTCTTCCATTTATCTATATGTTTATTTTTGTCTATACTATTGTTTATACCATTGCTTTGTATATACATTTTGAAATTGGGACGTGTGAGTCCTTTATTCTGTTTCAAGATTGTTCTTTCTAATGTGAATCCCTTGTGATTATATATCAATTTTAGAATCTGCTTGTCAATTTGAACCAAGACAGCTGGATTTCGATAAAGATTACATTGAATCTGTAGTTCATTTTGGGGACTACTGCCATCTTAACAATATTAAATCTCCCAATCCATGAATATGAGATGTTTTTCAATTGATTTGGATCTTTAATTTCTCTTTACAGTGTGTTGTAGTTTTCAGATATTTTGCAATTATTTTGTTAAGTTTATTTCTAGTATTTTATTCTTTTTTGATACTATTATGCATGGAATTATTTTAATTTTATGTTGGATGGCTCATTGCAAGTGTATGGAAATGAAATCTATTTTTGTACATTGACCTCGAATCCTACAATTTTCCTAAACTTACTTATTAGTTTTAGTAGTTTTTTAGTGGATTTTTTAGGATTTTTCCACATATAAGATCATGTCACCTGCAGATAGTTTTTTTCTTCTTTTCCAATCTGGATACCATTTGTTTATTTTTCTTGCCTAATTTCTATAGCTATAATGTGAAGTAATCCATGGAATAGAAGCAAAGGAGATCAGACATCCTGTCTCATAATTGATATTAAGGGGAAGCATCTTTTCTTTCACCATTAAGTATGGTGTTAGTTGTAGGTTTAGCTTTGCTCTCAAGGTCTTTCAACTGATTGAATGACCACTGTCATCCTCCCCCCACCCCAACCAGATTACTAAGGATAATCTTCTCTACTTAAAGTCAGTTAATTGTAGATGTTAACTACATGTATAACATAACTTGATATGTATAACATACCTAGATTAGTATTTAATTGAATGACTGGGTCCTATAGCCTAGCCAAATTGACACATTAAGTGTGATATACAGGTTCCTTAAAAGGTGGGTGTACTCTTGAGAGCAAATGGCTATGTGTATGATATAAAGGAGGTATAATGGTAAAATCTATCATGCTTTAGAGCCCTTTGGTGTGGAGCCCTAAGAGGGTTAAAAACGGGAAGCACTCCCTTTCTCATTTCACAAGAGTATTGTCAAGGACCTCAGCTCTGAAGTGCGGCATCAGTGGATTGGTTTCACTGACATCAGATTTTCTAGGTGGTTTCCTAGAATCTGTCTTTTCCTTGAGATTCAACTTGATGAGCATCCCACAAACACCTCAGATCTAAGAGATCAAAACAGAACTAATTTCTCCCTCCCATGCTTTACCTCCTCTATTTTTGCTTCTGTTCTAGTCCCTGTCTCAATGTGTGGTATCCTCAAATACATGATCTCTTAACTGAGAACCCTTAGAGGCATCCTAGTTTCCGCTCTCACACTTAACTTCTCATTCAATTAATAGTAAATCCTATAAATCCTTTCCTCTCAATTTCTTTCCGACGACCTCCTTTTCCATTCCCTCCATTACTTCTGTAGGTCAGTCTCCAAACGGTCCTTTCTGCCTATGGTCTTGTTTACCCTTCAGTGAATTCTCCACACCATTGCAAGAATGATTTCTCTAAAACCTAAATCTGATGACCCAAATGCTCTGCTTAAAACCCATCATTAACTGAGACGAAAAATCTCTAAACTTCCGAGTGTCGTAAATAAGGCCTCTTTAGTCTGTGTGCCTGTGGCCTTATTTGTTATTCAGTATCACGTCCTCACTTTTACTACCTGCTCCCCACTAAACAAACATGGGAACTCTGGCCACGCCCAAGTACTGGCATTTTCTTAAACGTGTCCTCATCCATATCCCTGGACTTTGGATCGAGCTCTTCCATCTCTTTCGAACGCTCTTTTCTCCCCACTGTGCTTCTCCATCTTCACACATCCAGGAGGACACCTATTTATCTTTTAAGACTCAATATCTGACGGACATGGTGGGAAGGAAGAGTCTTCCAAGAAGGTTGAGGAAGAATTATACATAAGAAAACGTATTGTGTCATGAATAGTTTTAGGACATAACATGGTTACTCAAAAAATATTGAGATCACAGAACATCAAAATATTTACTTGGGGGACACCTGAGTGGTTCGGTCAGTTAAGTGTCTGACTTAGACTCAGGTCATGATCTCATGGTTCGTGGGTTCGAGCCCCGCATTGGGCTCTGTGCCGACAGCTCAGAGCCTGGAGCCTGCTTCGGATCCTGTGTCCCTTCCTCTCTCTCTGCCCCTCCCCCGCTGGCACTCTGTCTCTCTCTCAAAAATAAGTAAACATTAAAAATATTTTAAAAAATTTACTTGGGGCTCTAAGAAGTTGACAAACTTTTACTTGTTTTTAGACTCAACCTTTATATGGGACTTTTTTTTTAATATACAAAGGTACTTTGTAATGACTTCGTACAGCTTTTTGAAGTTTAACAACTTGGGTAGTAGGTAAGACAGAAGCAATGTATGTGTATCACATAAAGTCAAAAGAGATTATCCTCTAAAAAGTGATATGGATTTTAATTCTACAGCCAAGGTTATCCATTATCTTCTTGTTTATGGCAGCCATTTGTGTAGTGTGTCACAGGATCTGCAATGAATAGATATTTTTAATAACTGCATAATATGATTGTCCTACAGTTTTATAAATTCACTTCTGAACTTCTGAATAGGTTATTTATAGCATAACCCCAGACTAAGTTATTAAACTTTCAGATGCACAAGGAAAAGAAATAGAATACACAGGGTTTTATGAAGACTCTGCTTGTATTTATGTGTGTATATGTGCATGTCCAGTATTTGTGTGTCCATGTGAGTATTTATGCGTACACAACACATTTTTCTGGTGAAGTTCTAAGTCCATTTTCTTTCACCCTGTCCTGAGTGCACTGAAAGTGAGGCTCGACATCATCTTTCTTAGTTTAAACATTTATACACTTGAATACTGTTACTAAACCGTCTCTTAGCCTATTCAATGTTCAGAATTATGTAGTTCTTTTCACTTGTCTTCCCCCTGTTTCTCAAATGTGAAATGATTCCGTGTAGAAGTACAAAATTCATGGCAGGCTTTAGGGGTACAAAAATGGGGTTCCCTATTTCAAGAAGTAGCACCGAAAGTTTCAATAGGGTAGGACGATTATTCTTCCCCCGAGTTTTCTAGGAGGTACTTCTATTTAGCCAAACATTAAAAGGATTGTAGCAGTAATAACACCATTTCATGTGCTGGTGTCATTCAAAGAATTTAAAAACACTTAACATTTTTTTTTTTTTTAACAGAACAATGAGGTCTGGTTGCTTTGCATGTCAGAAAACTGCAAACCTGAAAGTTCTTAAAATCTCGGCCTTTTTTCTGAAGTGGAACATGGCCCCTGGCTTCAACAGTGTACAGGATGTGGCATTCACTGATAAGTGAGCCAGAGTGAAGCACCTATTATTCTGTAAGATTACATTCCAGTTACTGCTTAAGTACATTTTTCATTACACAAATGTCCTTCTGTGATTTTATATCTTTGGGTAGTTTTAATATTAGGAGTACTTAATTCTCCAGAAAGATTTTACTTATAGTAGTATTGACTAAAAAATGGGGGTATATGCCAAATGATAAGGTCCCCTCAAATCTGTGTTAAAATGGACAGGCTGCAACTTCGGTTCTGCACAAGTACCACATACTGGAACGTGGAAAGAAGGATCAGCTCTACTGGGGGAATTGCCAAGAATTAGGCTGTGATTTATACATATGAATTTTTCTCTGTGCATATGGAATAAGGGCAAAATGGCCTGAAAGAGAAGTACCTTCTAATTTCACATTGGCCACATATCCTGGATCCCAGGTCCCAGTTGGGAAGGAGGGGAAGGCATTGCCCTTCTTCGACTCATGCCTGCCAGCAGGCTGGGATGTCTCTGCAGGACCGCGGAGTAGAGGAGGGTCAAGAGAGGAAGCAACAATTACGGGTTTTCATGCTTCTGGATCGACCCAGATTTCTGCCGACCACAATAAGTTGTCCTCATAGCTCCTGTACGGAGACTTTGCTGAAAACAAGGGATGAATATCTAAGAGGTGATGTAAGGACACATGCTTCACAAACAGTTGTAAGAACACCAGTGCGTTCACTTACTTCCCTCAAAAGAGGGTGAGAAGATATTGATATATACATTGGGTAAGGAGAGTTCCATCCTCAAATCTACTTCCCACGACCACCAAATACCTTATTCTCTCTTTTTTTAAAAATACAATTTATTGCCCAATTGATTTCCATACAATACTCAGTGCTCATCCCAACAAGTGCCCTCCTCAAACCAAATATCTTATTCTCAAACTCCTTGTGATTAAAGTGGTCTTAACCTTCCCATCTCATTTGAATATTCTTCAAGCTTTATCTTGGTTCGAAAAGATCAAGCTTTATCTTGGTTCGAAAACATATTTGGTATCATAAAGCTAGCGAAGCTTCCCTTTTACTCTTATAAAATGATATTAAAATGAAAATGACCTCTCTGCTGCCTCCACTTTTGTACTGCCCACTCTTAACTAGCAGCTTGGTGTGATTGTTGCCATTGCTGATGTGTTTCCTCTCCGTGAGCATCTATTAATGGCTCAGGAGTAACTTACACATTCTGGGGCGTGATAACAACCCATTGAATCCCCCAATTTCCTAAATCATAACATTTTAAAATCCATGCTACCGAGCAAGTGTGGTGCTTCTTCAGTTAAAAGAAAAAGATCCAATGAATATTTTTGGGAAATGTTTATTTATAGATCAGAAATTTATTTATATTCAATCATAATGAATAAGTGGGGTTTTGGGGGGGGATAAACATAATATTTAGAACAATCAGTTATTTCAAGGAATTTGAAATTCCTGACTTACCCTAGTGTATGTTTCCTTTGCCTTCCCCAAACCCAGGGTAACCTGATATAAGCAGGACATAGAGAAATAAATTCGAGAGAAAAAAATCTAGCCTACTTTACAGCTTTATGGATTAAATATAATAAAAATCTTTATTTCTTCAGCTACAGGGAGACATAAGATATTAGGAAAGACTATTTTAGACAAGATAATAGTGAGTTTTATGTGTTTTTAACCTGAGAGTTCTAAAAATTGTTATTAATTCCCCTTCTCTAAAGAATAGGGAGGAAGCAATCCAGAGACATGTTTTCTAGGTAGGATGTATGCCTGGGAGCGTTAGCCTGAAGCACAAGAATCGGGAAGCCATTTTTGATGGTTTAATGTAGTTAGGTCTCCAGTTAGGAATGCCAACAGAGATAATGGGCTAGTGAGGCACATCCAACCATTGGGAGGATATTTGAAACTCCCAACTCCAAGTTGGAACTGATAAACCTGGTAATTGTTTTATACTTCTCTCAACAGAGCAAGGAACACAGCAAGTACCTATTGTTTCTAGTGAGCTAGATAAAGCAATGAACATGGGTTTGTTGGCTCCTTTCTTCCGGGTATCTCTCTTGGTCATTGTATGGTATTCTTACATCTGGAACTTTTTTGAAGGTGGAAGGAAAAAAAGGAAAGTATATGAGAGGACTTACAGATCACGAAGGTAGGAAGACCTTTATGCTAATGTGAAAAAAGTTTTCTTTCTCTTTGTCTTCTTTTCCTTCTCTGGAGTCTGAATAACTTTGGGGCTCAGCAGATAGCACAAGAGAGTGAAAAAAAGAATTTTTGCCGGCACCTCACTTTTCTAGAAGGAAAAAGATCCAGTGGCCCTAATTCTTTTGAAAACATTAGAAAAGCAAAAGTAGGTCAAATGGCTTTTCCCAAACCATTAACTAAAACAGTGCCAGAACCAGATTTTCCATCACCTGTTTTAGAAAAACTGCATACATGGTCCCATGATTAAAAATGATTTTGGTGGGGCGCCTGGGTGGCTCAGTCGGTTAAGCGGCCGACTTCGGCTCAGGTCACGATCTCGCGGTCTGTGAGTTCGAACCCTGCGTCAGGCTCTGTGCTGACGGCTCAGAGCCTGGAACCTGTTTCAGATTCTGTGTCTCCCTCTCTCTGACCCTCCCCCGTTCATGCTGTGTCTCTCTCTGTCTCAAAAATAAATAAAACATTTTAAAAAAATGATTCTGGGGGGCACCTGAGTGACTCAGTTGGTTAAGCATCGCACTCTTGATTGATCTCAGCTCACATCTTGATCTCAGGGTTGTGAGTTCAAGACCCATGTTGCACTCTGTGCTGGGTGTCAAGCCTACGTAAAAAAAAAAAAAAAAAAAAAAAAATTTTCAAACATGGCCTTAATAATTGAACACAAGTAACACTCCTAAATTGTGGCCCTGTTGAAACCTTGTAATCTAGTTTACGAGCCCAAAGCTGTCCTTTTTGCCAACTGTGTTATTTTTGTCGCTTATGTTTTTCATTCTTTCTTCTTAAAATTAATATCAGATCAACATTTACTTATTAAATGTAGGAATTAAAAAGGAAATGTTATGATGAATAGATTTATAAAATTTATGATCTGAATTAGTATTTCTATTGGGCTTGGTTATATTTAAGTTACAATTGGCTTTCAGAACTTGGGATGGCGCTGAAGTTTGTGGGTTCCATTTCTTGCTATAACCTTCCATTTAGGAATTATTAATGCTAAAATTATTAAGCATATGTGGAATGTGCAATGCTTATAGAAGGCTTTGTAACATTCTTTATTAGTTATCCTTCACACCACATGTATGTAGTGAGTAGGAATTGCCGGGAAGATACTATCCTCAGTCCTGAGACAATAATTTTTAAAAGTGACAGAGAGTAATGTTCAGGAACAAGGGATAGTTCTAACACTCTTAGGGCACATTTACATCCTTTTTAATGAAAATATGACCTTCAGCCTCAAAGATAGCTGCAGCTCTGGATACAATTTTAAATTACATATTTATAAAAAAAATTGAGCCTCAAGTCACCAATTGAAGAGTAAAATAGGAGTTGAAGTTTAGAGAAAATATTATAGAAAGATTTTGCTGCAAATTCTTAGAATACTCAGGACACATAACTCCACGAAGGAGGAGAGTAGCCCTCTGTGGCGTTCCTTCTTCAACATAAACAGGGAAACCATCCTCAAATACAATAGGGACAATGGGGAAAAAAAGTTAGGGAGGGAGGGAGGCAAACCATAAAAGACTCTTAAAAACTGAGAATAAACTGAGGGTTGATGGGGGGTGAGGGAAGGGGAAAGTGGGTGATGGGCATTGAGGAGGGTACCTGTTGGGATGAGCACTGGCTGTTGTATGGAAACCAATTTGACAATAAATTTCATATTAAAAAATACAATAGGGACAGGAGAATCCAGAGGGGGAGTGAGCAGAGAGAACATCACTCTCAGGGTCAGCCAGCTTTTCCTGAAATTTTTTCTCTCTCAGATCCTATGTACCACCTGCCTTGTTAAAACGAGCACAAGAAAAAAAAGGCAAAATGGCAAGAATAAAGAAAACCCTAGAAAATATAGACTAAGCTTCTATTATGTGTCGTTCTGTGGTGTGTTCAGAGACAAATGATCTGAAAGGTGCCTCTGAATATGCAAAATATGAATGTTTATTTTAAGCACAAGAAAAATTTTATCATATTCTGGTCCTTGAATGAGATAGTTCTTTGCATATGTTTTATTTAAGAAAATAAATAGGAAGATGGAAAACTATTTAAGTGAAGAAGGCAGAAGTGAAGTCTTAGAAGTGTTCTTAGAATAAAATTTGAGGAGGGTAAAGACCATTTTGCTTTGCAGAAATTAATGATATCTTAAGAGAAAAATTTTATGTGTGTAACTAGCAATACATTTTGGAGGCCTGATCATGTACGTACAAAGAAGTTGACAAGGGGCACCTGGGTGGCTCAGTTAGTTGAGGCTTTGACTCTTTATTTTGGCTCAGGTAGTGATCCCAGGGTTGTGGGATGGAGCCCCGTGTTGGAACCTGTGCTAAGTGTGGAGCCTGCTTAAGATTCTCTCCCTCCCTCGACCCCACTTGTGTGTGCTCTCTCACATGTTCTTTCTCCCTCTTTCTGTCTCCAAAAAAAAAAAAGTTGACAAAACACTCAACCAATTTTTAAAGATTTTATTTTTATTTTACTTTTATTTTTATTCTTTAGTCCTTGCAGGCTTAAACTGTGATCTAAAGACCCATTGATTTTTCTTTGCAATTAGTAGAATTTTTGTGTTGTGTGATTTGGACATATATATCACCATGATATAGTCAATGCATTTTCAGTATCTATAACATATTAAATGACCACAACATTTAGCTCACACACACACACACAAACACACATGAACACATAAAGCTCAATGTGTTCATAAACACATCCACTATTGAGTTAGTAAAGATCATTATAATTTATGTAACATTTCATAAGCTTCCACTCCAAAACATATAGGGGTTGGATTAGAGACTATAACTCTATTCCTAAAATGAGAGCACAGAAAAACTTGGGATGCAATCATCAACTGCATTCCTGTTTCCATTTAGTCATATAAGATCTGTGTTATCAACTATAGGGCTGAGAACATGTAAGGGTGTGAGTGATATAGTATAATTCATCATGATTGTAGAATCAACAATCCAAGTCTTTATCTGCCCTCTGGTAGGATTTTGCAAGTAACACACATCCTACAAAAGCTGGTGCCACGCTAAGTGGTTTAGACTTTGTCCTGTAGAGGATGAGCTAAAGAATTTTAAAGTGGGAGGTGCCTTGATCAATGTATGTTCCTAAAAGATCCCTCTGGGATGGTGTGCTAGATGGATGAGAGGGAGTTGAGTCTGGAAGCTGGAAGAACACTCAAGAGTCCATTGCAAGCAATTGGAAAGCTTGGAATGAAATAATGAGGACAAGGAAGCAAAGGATGCTTCAAGAGCATTCAAGAGGCAATTACAAGGAAGACTGAATTAGTCTGAGAGGTGTGAGAGGGACAAGTCAGATTCATTCTCAAAGTTTTGGCTTGGCCAACTGGGGGAATGTTGATATTACCCACAGTATACGGAATATAGTGGAGAAGCAGGTTTGGCGAGGGAAGAAAGACTCTGGATAAGTGTGGGACATGTTGAGTGTTCAGTGCCTGAATGAAAACAATCTAGTCGCAGTCCCCAGAACGTTCAAAAATGTGGATCTCAAGTCCAGAAGAAAGGTTTGGTCTAGCATATAGATTTGGAAATCGTACAGTTGGTGTTTGAAATCATGGCTGTAGAGAAGCTCAGTAGGAAATAAATTCTTGCAAAGGTGATAGTATCACTTCAGTGAACTTCCTAATGCAGTGTTTTTTCCATAATAAAAATGAAGCTTCAGAAAGCCCAGAGGATTTCTCAAGATGAAGCTTTTGTTTCTTTAACTTGAGAGTGGTGGATAACTAATGTCAGAAAAAAGCAAGATAGTTAATATTGTTGCAAAAAAGGAACAGGTGGCCCTTTCCTCAACAATGCTCAGTTATCATGAATGTTAATTTATCTCTGTTTCTGCTGAGATCCTGGCCTACATGCTCTGGAATGGCTTCTGAAAGTATGGCCCACTCATGTATTCTTGGAATAATAGTGTGGATTTAGGCTGCTATGTGGTACTGTAAACATATGATCTGCTTTGTGAACAGCTACTGTAGACAGGCCTTTCCTACATTACATTTGTCAACTTCATAAAAGCATAAACCCTGGCTGTGTATCAGGTCCAACCTTACTCAATATCTATAATACTGGTCTGCCTGGGTAATTCATGAAGTCAAAATTAAGCCCCATTGGAAGGACATAAAAGGAAAATAAAGACACACTGGAAGGAAAGTTGGAATTGGTCAAAATTTTGGCACTGGATCAAGACTAACTTAGGCCAATGTGAATCAGTTTCTTGGGAGTTTAGAGTATGGCAGTTAGGAATTTCTGTGTTTCTGTGATAGAAATTTTTTTAATAGTTTTAAAAGAAAAATCTTCAAAATTAAGATTTTATGCTAGGGGAAATCTATAAAATAAGTGTGATGGATATAGTCTGAATATACAAATGTAAAGAGAATAATTATAGATACAGAAAGCTAATATTTCTTCTCCACAGAAAGGCTGGCCAAAGAGGAGCAAACCATTTACACACAAGAAAGAATGACCAATAAATCAATAAGCTTGATCATAGCTATAGATAAATACATTAAAGGCCATAGGATATGATCCTTCTTTTTTTATTTTTAATTTTTCAAATGTTTATTTATTTATTTTGAGAGAGAGAGAGAGAGAGAGAGAGAGAGAGAGAGAGAGACTGTATAAGCAGGGGAGGGGCAGAAAGAGAGAGGGAGAGAGAACCCCAAGCAGGCCAGTGCAGAGCCCGATGCCGGGCTCCAACTCATGAACCGTGAGATCATGACCTGAGCTGAAACCAACAGTCATATACTTAACTGAGCCACCCAGGCACCCTGGAGATGATCCTTCTTATATGTTATATAAACAAATATAAATAAAATAATATATACCAAGTTTTCAGGGCAGTAGAGGAAGAAGTACAAGTAAGATTTTGCAAACTCATAAAATATTCCTAGAAAAAATTGGAAATGAAAGCAATAAATATGATAATACTCAATGATCAATAATCTCACTTTTGGGGATGCAGCCCCAGTAAATATTTCTAAGAGAAAAAAAAGTATTTTTTTTACCCAGATGTTTATAGCAAATTACTCATCATATTGAAAAAATTGGACACACAATTTAAGAGATGGATTAGCAAATTATAACCCTTAGCCTGATAAATGAGTGACCTTTGTAGATACCTAGGAAATTACATAAAAAGTAGATTTAAATAAATAGACTACAAAAGTAACATCACATATTTACAATTACATAAAATTTAAATGCAGACATATACACCTATAAAAGTTTGAAAAAAATGACATAAGTAGCTAGTGTCTTTGAATTAAGGTATAGGTTAAAGAGTTCTTTAAATAAAAAATTAAGTAAGGATACTAATGCAGAAGAAAATAGTTTTGAATCTTTATTAGTTGTTTTAAATTTAAGTTCCTTTCAAATTAAATGGGATCGTCAATCATTTTTAGGGGCCAGCGGGCAAGATAAGACATAAAAATGCATGTTCTGCCTAACTAAATTCTGAGAGTCTTAGTGTCAAGGGTAAATGTACATTCTTAAAAAAACTCAGAAAATCTATACTGTGATAGCATGCATCTTTGGAAGGCCTTAATTAAGCCAACCTATTGTTCCTTATGCAATCATGGTACTTAATTGTTCTCCCCTGTTCTTCCTTTAGATGTTGACATTATTCGATAGTTGTTAGGCTTTTAGTTCTAACATTTATCATGCCATCAAATGTGATTTCAAAGTACGGAAAAACCTTATTAATTTTGACCTTATTAAGTTGAAACTTGTGATAACTTAGGCAAGATGTGTTTTAGCTCTTCATGCATTAACATCATACTGACTAGTTTTACTAGCTCAGGCAAACTCTCCTGTGGCAAGATTTCTGAGGGACAACAGAGAGGTTCTGAAAACCACTCTTCTCCAATCTTCCTTGTCTCTTGTCTATCCACATGAACTGTCCTGTCTGAAATTTACCCATAAAAAAGGTAAGGATTTGCTATCGGCCAACACAAAAATATCCCTGGGGGAAGAAGCTCTTTAAACCAGAGGTCATAGTCTAGATAATGCCAAGAAGTTGTATTTTATTTGATCCCTACCAGTATTTGTGTTTCCCCCCAGAATTTGAAAGCCTTTTGATAGAACATATACCTTTCAATTCACCATAGCTCCCACCATCCTTACCCCTGGCTACTTTGTGCATTTGAATCACCACTTTAACTGTTAAGATGCTCTCAGAAATGGGGCAACTGGGTGGCTTAGTTGGTTGAGCATCTTGATTTCGGTGTTGGTCATGATCCCAGGGGCATGGGATTGAACCTCACCATGTAGGGCTCTGTGCTGAATGCGGAGCCTGCTTGGGATTTTCTCTTTCTCTCCATCTGTCCCTGTTTCCCGCTCATGCTCATGCTCTCTTTCTCTCTCAAAAATGAATATGCAAACATTTAGGGGGGAAAAAAAAGAAGAGAAAAGATAGTTTCTAAAAACCATTTCAGGGGCATCTGAGTGGCTCCATTGGTTGAGTGTCTGGCTCTTGATTTGGGCTCAGGTCATGATCTCACGGTTTGTGAGATCAAGCCCTTTGTCAGGCTCTGCCCTGACAGCATGAAGCCTGCTTGGGATTCTGTCTCCCTCTCTCTCTGTCCCACCCCTGTTCTCTCTCTCTCTCTCTCTCTCTCTTTCTCTCAAAATAAATAAATAAACATTAAAAAAAACATTTCAAAACATTCCACATTTCTTTCTTCAATGATTTCTAGAACAAGTATTTCCCATCAGAAGTGCTCACTGCCACGTTTTTCTGCTGCTTTGCTTATATCTATTAACATTTCATGGACACAGCCAGGATTCTTCATTCAACTGTAATTGCTTGAGGGCAGGGATAGGCAGTTAAGTCATTTTGTATCTTCCACAGTGCCTTGTAGAATGCCTTCAGTCTAGAAGCTCCATGACTATTGAATGACTGGCTAATAGATAACCGAGGGTAAATAAAGAGCCTAACATCAGATAGAATGATACAATTAGCGTTGTACTTTAAAGTGTGCAAAGCATATGGATTATGTCATTTGATCTTTTCCATCTCTTTGGACAGGAGTGGGAGTGGTAACAAGGAACAGAGCATGAACACCCTGGATTCTGAGAAGGGGGTTAGAGATTAGGATCTATAGGTATATTATATGCTTGTCCAAGTATGTTTCAAAATAGTGCTTTCACCTTGAATTTGAATTTTAAGACCCAAATGTCTAATTACTGCCATGCTACAAGAAGCTGTATAGTTGAGGAAGTAGATATCAATGCTGTGCAACAATATTTATGGCTCTGCTCACTCTAGATAGAATTGCTCTAGATAAAATTATCCCTGCCCCGATGAAATTGGGCTTAGCCATGGGACTAGTTCTGACTGGTGGGACATAGGCAGGCGTGAGATGGATCTCTTTTTTTTTTAGGACAAAACATTTAACTGCCAGTTCAAGAAACGTAATTCCTCTTTTTCCTTATGGCTGATATCTTGGTAGTACATTTTGCCATGCAAGTGACCTAAGACTGAGGCAACAGAGAGTGTTTTCTTGACACACAGAGAACTAGGTCTTGAAGGCTGGCTGGAATCTGCAGGATTTTGAAAGTGCAAGAAGTAATCTTTTGTTGTGTTAAGCGTCTGTTGTTTGGGGACTCTTCACGGCAGCATGACCTTGACTATCCTGACTAACACAGTTTTTAGGACTGGGGTCTGGCATGTTGGAAGAACCATCACGGACTGATTCAAGAGTGCAGTTGTTAAGAATGCGGCACGAGAGCCAGATTGTCTGGTTTATATACAAGCATCGTTGCTAGTTCTTTAACTTCTCAATTCCTCAGATTTCCTATCAATAACATGGGATTATAACACCTACTTCATAGGGCTGTTGTGTGGATCAGTGAATTACTGAATGCAAAGCACTAAGAACAGTGCTCAGTGAGCGTTATTGTTAATATTATCATCGATCAGAAAGCTTCCTAAGATGATAATTAAACTCTAATGTCTGGTTTCTTACCATCAAATCTGCTTTTCCTCTGTCTCCTATCTTATGGCATCACAACACTTCAGTCAGTCATGCTCAAAAATGTGGGATCTTCTTATCGTGCCCTGTCACCAGACATATTCAGCCAATTGCTATGTCCTGACAGTTTTATTTTGGCAATATAAATAAACAAACAAACAAACAAATAAATAAATGCAACTGTATAATCTAAAATCTATCCCTTCTTCTCTTTTCTCATTGCCACTGTCATAATTCATAACCACTGCAATAGCTTCCTGATTTGCTGCCTGTATCCAGTATTTGGGAGGCAGAATGATCATGGTAGAAAGAGAATAATATGATCTTCTTGTCATGCAACCTGACCTTGAACCCCAACTCTATCTCTTGCCAGCTGAGGGATTTGGGGAAAGTTACTTAATCTCATTATGTCTTTTTCTTCATCTGTATGAAAGGACACCAATAATTACTTCATAGGATTATTGAGAGATTATATGAGATAATTAAGGTAAAGCACTCAGTACATCCTAGGGAATCAATCATTTGTAATTTGATTCCTTTTTCTCCATTGCATTTAGCCCAAATTGTTGTTAACATTATTTTCCAAAAGTCTAGGCCCCATGAAATTATTCTCTTCCTCAGAACCATGGAGGGCAAAATAAAATGCAGATTCCTTCATACGGAATTCAATAGGCTCCAGAACCTGCCTCATCCTTTCACTACATTCCTCTTTGGCTTTGTATTCCATCACTTGCTGTTACTTGAATATGCCTCTGAGATTCTGCCTGTGCTTTCCCTTCAACCTAGAATGGTCTAATTCCTTGGTGATTATAGTTCATAATACTGTTTTGTATCCCTGAAAGTTGCTAAGAGAGATCTTAAAAGTTCTCATCACAAGAGAAAGATCGTAACTATGTGTGGTGATGGATGTCAGCTAGACTTATTGTGGTGACCGTTTTGCAAGGTACACAAATATCAAATCATGCTATACACTTGAAAATAATGTAATATTATGTGTCAGTTACAGCTGAACAAACAGGTCTGCTCCTTCTAAGTTCAGAACTAATACCACATCCTCTGGGGTGCAAGATTTCCTCCATCCCTCTGCGTATCGGTTAGTTATTGCCATAAAATTGCTGCACCATGTACCACATTAAAACTCAGTGGCTTAAAACGTTAAGCACTTGTTCTCACAGACCTAGGGGTTGGCTGAAGATGGTTTGAAGTAGGCTGGGCTCAGTTAGGGTGTCTAATTTTGTTCTGCCTGTCTCTTCTTTCCTACTAAGACAAACATGTTAGCCTAGACATGCTCTTCTCATGCTCTTCTGCAACGGCAGAGGTTTGAGAGCTCAAGCAGAAATACGCAGGCTTCTTGAGACCTACTCATGGAACTGACACACCATCAATTTTGCCTCATTCTGTTGGCTAAAGAAAGTCACACTGCGAAACTCAAAGTCAAGGTGTAGGCAAGGATGGCCCTCTCATTGTGGGAGGGGACTGCAGAGTTACATGGCAAAGGTGTGGTTATAGGAAGAGATGAAGAATTGGGGCCACTAAAGCAATCTTCCACATTCTATTGGAAAGAATGGATCTTACTTCTGGGGTCTCAGTGTCTTACTTCTGTCTCTATTATTGGAGTTAAAGAGTTCTGCATTTATTGTTTCATTACATAAATACTCTTTTCCTTTCTTTAGACTAAACTTCTAGAAGGCGGAGATGTGTTTTACTTATTCTATTTTTCCAACAGGACTTAGCACTCTGCTTTACACATAGACAGTGTTTGGTTAATGTTTTTTTGAATCAGTATTTTAAAATTTGGAATACACTACCTAACTAGCTTTGAGATACGCTTTACCATTTTGTAAAAAGAGATTTGTGAAGTGTTTTTATTCAAAAAAGAAGAAATTCAGATATTGCTCCTAAATAGAGGCTAAACGATTTTTCTCTATGGAGTCACTAAATTATATATGAATCAGTGCTCACAGCAATCCACCAATGGATAAAAGAAAAAATTTTGCAGAGAAGGAAATTTGGAAGGGTTTATGAAATGTATGAGTAAACATGGATGAAGAGGAAGAGGTATTTGGAAGATGTGAGAGTATACATTTTGAAGTTTTAAAAAAGGGCGTAATAATCTTTATAGGTTAAGAATAAGCACATTGTGTAATTGTGGCTTGCCAAAAATCATCATCAAAAAAGCATTTATCAGTTCTCACTGATGATTGGTTGTTACACTGGAAGTTGTAAAATGGTGAGCCTCTAATTCTGTTACTCCTTCAGCATTTATTAGCTATGATATTTGTAAAGAAGAGCTTTTATTCCCTGTGCCCCCCACCATTTCCTTTGAGTGTCCCTATGGACTAATGGGGTCTTTTTTATTCAAGGTCTCATAATCAATATGGTCGTTACTCTTTTTCGAACTAAAATAGTCCCGAATTCTGCCAGCGAGAAATCCTTTCAGCTGGATCTTATGTCCTTTTGACATGTTCCCATTAGTTTTAGAACCACTTCCCTGCTTTCAGGCCAAACAAAATGTTCTGGGACCACCTTGTATTTCTTGGTTTCTTTTACTGGAGAATGGTATTTAGAAACCTGGATTTGGGTGCCTAGTGTGCTCATAGTTACTGGGAAGTCATAGCTTTTAGGTCCTTTTAGTCCTTGCAGTCTTAAGTTATTAATTACAAAGAAGAAAATACACCTTTACAATTGAGATACCCCCAGATCAATGATCACTTTTGCCCTAGCCAATAATGGGACACACTGGCATTATGTACCTCCTGATAATTTAGTGCAAAAGCACCTTGTCAGAAATGTTTATCCTTAATCTATTCATGAGGAATAGAATCAGACAATTCCAGATTATGAAGTATTCTATAAGATAACTGGCCCAATTTCTCCAAAAATGTCAGTGTCATGAAAGACAAAATAAGATGGAGAAACCGTTCTAAACTAAAGGAGACTTAAGAGAAAGGATAACTAAACCTAATAAGGGACATTTATGGGACAACTGTAAACTCTGAATATTGATTTAAGCATAATTATGATATATACCGATTAGAGGATATGAGAGTAGGAAATGTGCACCGATGAAGTACATTATGTGGTGTGTGCTATGTGGTACCTTAGTTTTTGTTTTTATTTGTGAAAGAGACACACACTCTGAGCTTCCATAGTAGGATGTCAACAGACAGTTAAGAGTATCTTAACTGAGGGTGAGTGCCAGAAGTTGGAACAAAAAAAGCTGAATGTAGTGGCCTTTAGGGAGGTGGCGGTGGGAGGTCTGAGGACTGCTGTTGGACCACCCGATTATTTTAAACTTTGCTTACATCACTTTGATAAAACTCAAATCTAAATTTAAACAGAAAATACATCTCAGTTTGCAAACAACATGAAGGGGCTCCTGGGTGGCTCAGTCAGTTGAGCATCTGACCCTTGATTTCGGCTTAGTTCATGATCACATAGTGCAGGGGATCGAGCCCCGCTACCAGCACAGAGCCCATTTGGGATTCTCTCTTTCCCTCTCTCTCTGTCCCCCCGCCCCTGTAAATAAACTTAGAGAAACAAAAAATAAAAAATAAGAAATGAGTGCATGTTATGAGGAGATACAGAGGAGAGGGAGTTTGGGATTGGACTGTGAAGGAACCAGAGTGTCAAAGGGGAGTTTGAACTAAACCCCAGTGGTGGGGAGCGTGGGGAGCATTCAAGAGGGTCACTGTAGTGCAGCTCTGACAGAGGTAGAGAAAGTCCTTCTTTGAGTACTTACTGACCTCATTCTTAGGGTCCTCTTAGAAGTTATTCATACATTTATTCATTCAGGCACCACGCTGGGTATTGGGAGTGCTGCAGTGAACAAATGGGCCAGACCCCTGCCCTGGTGGAGCTTACGTTACGTGCTTCTCAGGGTGATTGTGTGGATTTGGAACAACTGAGGAATAACCACTCCTTGCCTCATATTGGCACCTCAGAATTCCGTCAACATGCTAGGGTGTGTGTGTGCGCGCGCGCGCGTGTGTGTGTGTGTGTGTGTGTGTGTGTGCATGTGCGTGCACACTTGCATGCTCTCCAGGGAGATCCAGCTTAACGAGATCCAGCTTAATTCACACAATTTCACATTTATTTTGTGGGACCAGTGTCTCTGCATGTGATCGTCAACAGCCTGCCCAGGTCTCCTACTGGGTCTTCTTTCCCTTATTTAAGGCAGGAGATCCCTGTGCTTTGTCCTTATTTCCTTTCACTGGTCTCTACATAAGGTCTCTTGGCTGCCAATGCGAAGGGTGACAGGGGATGGGGGCAGAGGGACAGTGCGAAGTGGGCAGAAGTCACTATCAATAAAAGCTACTCTGGAGGATAAAAGGACTGTGAAGTGGGCATGAGGAAGGGGTAGTGTGTGCCTGGAGGGTGATGACTCCAGGAATAAAGGGCCCACAAAAGGAGGCAGATTCTAAAATGGAAAAACGATATTGGGGGAATGGATACGTGGCTCACAAAGAAAACACCTTACAAACCTTCGGAGAAAAGGCATGATGTGATGAGAAAGGAGGGACCTTGTGAGAGGAGGGCTACAAAATTTATCTCCATTTTGTTTTACCATTTGCATCATTATCTGACTGCCTCTGGTAAGATGGTTCAGAATGCCTTCAGATAGAGACAGAATCTCTCATCCATATTGTCTGTCGTAAAAGAAATTAGGACACATTTCTCAAGAGCTTGATCAATCTGATAGCGAAACACCAAGGGAGCATCTTCTCTACATCATAACGGTGAAAATAGAGACCATTCCCCCTCCCCCAAATATTTAGGTGGAAAAAAAGAAAAGTAAAACAAAACCGATTCAGGTAGATAAAATCAAGATTCCAGGGGTGCCTGGGTGGCTCAGTCGGTTAAGTGTGCGACTCCTGATTTTCAGCGCAGGTCTTGATCTCACAGTTTGTGGGATCGAGCCTGGCATCATGCTAAGTGCAGGGCCTGCTTGGGATTCCCTCTCTCTCTCTCTCCCACCCCTGCTGTCTCTCTCTTAAAATAAATAAACTTTAAAAAATCAAGATTCTAAAGGATTTCTTTAAAAAAAAAAAACCATCATCTCCCTCTCTCTCTCTCTCTCTCTCTCTCTCTCTCTTTTAACAGAGAACTTACTATCATATCACAACTTATATCTACTTTCTGGATTCAATGATTCTTCTCCGTGAAAGTCTTATTTATTGCTCTCCTCTTTCTCTCCTTCCTTCTGCCCCCATTGTGTATTTTAGAAAAGAAAAGGGACCATTTAGGGAAGTATTAAAGAAACGTTGCCCTGAGTATCTGATGTGAATGTGTAGAAGTGTACTGTTACGAGGAACACAACAGGCTCAGTGAAAACGCAGTGGATGTTGAAGACTTTTTCAATTGTTGGAGGCCAGGCAGGACTTCAGACAAGGGGGAGGGGATGAAGGTTGTTTAACTATCCCTTTGAAAGCAGAGTGCCCGGGTTGAATAATTAATATCATTATGATAAGAACAAAATAGAGATTCTTTTACAAGAGTAATGATGGTAGAATCAGGATCTTAGTATGCTTGTAAGAGTTATTAAAATTGAATGCTCTGTGTTTCCTGTACACTCCAGGAATCGCAAGCAAAAGAAGATGGATTGGATTCAGCGGAAGGCATTAATATGCATGTTGTCAACTGAGCCTTTAACAAATTATTTTTTCAAAGATAAAATTCGAATATTTTCTCTAGAAACCAGGAATCCTGTTTTACATTAGGTAACGAGCAGAGGCAGACTGACTTTGAAGCTAATGCAGCTTCAGATTCCTAGCCCCTCACTTGGGGCCCTTTCTTCTAAGGCTGTGGTAGAGGCCCTAATAATGTGTCCAAATGTTTTAGTAAAATCTGCAAAAGTAGCATATTTTAATTGCAGTCATTTAAGACTGCTGTCTCTTTCCACTCCAACTTTCTCCGTCTGATTTCCCCTCGCACTGGGTGTCGTTGGAGTGGTGGCGAGCATTTTTGAGATGAAGAGAGGGGAAGGTTGGTGTTGGGAATGATGTAACTTGGGTTTAGTGAGATATATTTATGCGGCTTGCAATCAGTTCCCTATAGAGGTAACTTACTGCCAGCTTTCTCAATGAAGGAATAGCTTCCAGGAAGATTTCTTGTGCCCCCTCCCCCAGCACTGTGACATGGAAGGTCTCACAGGTCGTGTGCTCAGTGGTTCATCCCCTTATTCTAGTTGGAGAAAAAGCTGCCTCCACCCTCCCTGAAATTGTAGCCCACTTTTGTATTTTGTAGCGATTTTTTTCCCTTTCAGATTTGTCTCACAAATAGAATATTTGACAACTTAGAATCTTCTTTAAAGAATCCAAGTGTAATGCTTCCCATTAGAAAGCTGTTCAAGCTTTGTACCATGAGGACATCAACATTAAGCTTCTAAAATTTTTCCTAGGCTGGGAAGGGAAACCTGAACATAGACTTAAAGATGTTTCTTCAAACATTTAAAACACTTCTTCAAAGAGTTGATAAAGCTTGATGATGCCACTTTATCTGCAGTTTGGAAAGACATTTGGGGACATTTTAATAAAACGAGTGAGAAATTATAGACTGCTGTTTGGAACATATTTGAGGAGTTCTTTCTTTTATTATATACACTTATTTATTGGAAAAATAAGAAAAGTCACATAACAATTAATGCATGTAAAATAAAAAAGACAATTAGCATTGACATCAGTAGAAATCAACATGACATTAAGAAGCAAATTGCAACATTTTTTTTCAAGTCATACCAAAACTGTAATTCTTTAAGAAGAAAAGAGAAATTTTGAATAATAACTGAATTGTTATTAATTGTTATCAATTGTTATCAAACTGAATTGTTTGGTAATCCAGTTATAGAAGAGGAGTGAACCAAATGAATACACTGGAAAAAGATTTAAATTCCTAGCAGGTTTGAGACAAAATACTAACATTGATGAAGATAATGCAAAACTTTTAATATATTGCAAACTGGTTAATGAGTGTCATCAACTCAAGGAATATTTAGTATTAATCACTGTTCAAGAAAACTTGAAATTCTTGAAACCTTACAACTTATACATAAAAGAAATAAAGAAATTTGATGAAGGTTTTCCCTAATTTGACAGCAATTCTAAAAACATACATTGCACTACAACCAATAAGAAATTTGTCTAAGTGATTAGTAAATGAATAACAATTTTTGAGCAACCACGGTACAGGATAGACTGGATTCTTTCTGTTATTTCCATAGAAATGATATTATAAATCATAATATGAAGAGTATGAAGTCAAAAAATATAGAAAAATAAGTATTATAGAACAGGCAGGCAATAACTAATACAATTGTTTATTTATTTTAAAGTGTTTATGTATTTATTTTGAGAGAGAATGAGTGAAGGAGGGGCAGAGAGAGAGGGAGAGAGTGAGAATCCCAACCAGCCTCCATGCTGTTAGTGCTGAGCCTGGTGTGGGACTTGATCCCACGAATGCTGAGATTATGACCTAAGCTGTAATCAAGAGTTGGAAGCTCAACTGATTGAGCCACCCAGTCAGTGGGTGGTGCCCCTACAATTGCTATTTAATTAAAAATATTTTGCAGCATTAATAAGTATCAAATAATGTTTTTATTTGTGATTTATTTTCTCATTTTAAGTAAATATTCACTTTCAAAATTTCTACTCTTTTCCTTAAAGAGGAACCCCAACTTGTAAACTTCAGGCCCTACCCTGTGGTACCAGGGCTTGATATGACAGATTTTGTGAGATTAATATACTCCACCCACTTGTTTTTTTTGTTTTTGGCTGAGCAAAGCATGGGTTTTGCATCTGCTGATGAGGCCATGGACAAGAGTGTTTGCATCTCTTGGGGTCCTCTCTATTGTTTATTTATTTTGAGAGAGAGAAAGAGAGAGAGCGAGCACGAGTGCATGAGTGGGGTAGGAGCAGAGAGAGATTGGGAGAGAGAGAGAATCCCAAGCAGGATCCTTGTTGTCAGCACAGCTCAATGTGGGGCTCGAACTCATGAACCATGAGATCATGACCTGAGCCAAAATCCAGAGTCAGACGCTTAACCAACTGAGCCACCCAGGCACCCTAGGATCCTCTCTGGTTAAGAGAGCTGGCAGAATACCCGCATCAGTGTCATGAGCGGCCTCAGGCAAGAGCTTTTACTTCAATAAACTATGCTGTGAAATATAATTCAACATCTTGTCTTTTTAGAATATTGCTTTTTGTGCTTCCTGACTAGGAGTTAGGAAATACATATTTGCAATGTTGAGAAAAGGTGTTCCAAATTTATGAATCTGGGTGATTCTTGAAAACAGTTTTATTGCAAGGCTTGTGGTCCTTGGAGGCGAAGGTTGTTCATGAGAAGTGCAGGGAAGTGACAGGGAGTCTAGGAAATAAGGAGAGAGGTCTTCCATTGAATGGACAATAGGCAAAGAACACCATGGTGAAGAGATGCCGCCTTCCACTCAAAAGCTGCATGGTTCCTAGAATTAGCTCTGCCAGAGTTAGCAAAACTACTTGGGAAAGTGGTTTCTAATAGTCATTAAAAAAAAAAAAAATTACTGAGGCCTCATGTCTGGGATTGTGCCACTGTTAGAGGAGGTCATTGAGAGGATGTGACTGCCAGTTGACCCACAAGCTGGACTGAGCAATTGGAAACTCCTCACCCCCCTTCCCTGTCCTTGGAATGGACATTCTACCCACTGGTTCTCGCACTAGGAGCCACTTCAAGGATACAGCTTAGAGAGTAATGGGTTGAGACCAGCTGAACTGCGTACATGACTGAACCCCATTATGGCCTCTATATAGACTCTTAAGATTCTGGTGGGCAGCTGTTGAGATCCACTCATCTTGTGGCTGCCCAAGACGAGGTAGGTAAGTTGTCTTGCTTATTAAGACCTATCTGGAGTAGTCTGTCTCTTTCTTCAGTCTTTCCTTGCTCTCTGTGTCCAGGAACCAATTTAGAATTTCACCAGGTGAACTCCTGAGGTTGCTAACCAACAGTCAGGTGCTGGAAACACATGGATAACATTTATGCCGGTCTATCTCCTTAAGTAGTTAAGTAATTGGAAAGGGCAGGAGATTTACATAAGTATACAATTTTAAGTTTAGCTTTGTGAAATGGCCTTTTTATTAGAGGTCAATAATGGTTATTTCATATGGCTGGCAGTTTCATATGACTGATTATCAGTAGTTTCATATGGTTCAACATAAATAGCTTATGGAAGTATTATTTTCCTTTTGGGCCAGTTCTTCAGGACGCAGGACCAGACGACCCTTTTGGTGTGTGTAGTATCGCCAGTGGGTGCATCATACGCGCCAGTACCATACAAATTCCTCTACACATTTCCCAATGCAGGCGGTGGGAGGCAGGGGAATGGTGGTAAGGTGTCACACTTCATTTTAAAAGTCCTGCAGTTGTTACAGAAATCAATTTAGGAATGCTTGGTTGACTGAAAATATCCTCAGATGAGGTGGGATTTGAGCTAGAAACTAAAGGAGAGGGTGGACTTAATTAGGGAGAGGGGGCTCAGAGAGTTCATCCTCCCCTCTGTACTTGCAAAAGTGAACAGACTGGAATGGAATTACTGGGTCCAGAAAGGGAAGAAAAGAAAATAGAAAAGAATGACCCAGTTTTGGTGGAAGGGGTTTGGGGTAGGAAGGGGAAGGTGGGCTCTGAGATTTTTTTTTTTTTAACAAGGTTAAAGGTCAACCCTTGAATGAGTTTGGATATTATTCTGAAGGTACTGGCATTCCTGGGAGACTCAAGAAGGGTTTCAGGAGACTCCCATGGGGCCCTTGCTCTCTGGAATCTATGGGGCCCTGGAATCTATGTTCTAACACCTAGACACCTGCACATAGAGGGGCTTGGGGTGGCTGTTGTGTCTCAAGGGGCACAGCACCTCTGGAGTGGTTCTGTAGTTCTCCAAAGAGTTGGAAGATCAACCCTACCCTGTCTTAGAAGAGCAGCAATACCATTACTGAGAGAGAATAATTTCAGTATTTGTGTTTTCATATAATACTTATGTGTTTGTGAGTGCCTTAAAAAATCTCAGATGCAACAATGAAGGAAGCCTAACAGAAACTAGGAACCATGAATTAGTTCAGATATATTATGACTACCTCCTGGTCTATCGGGCCGCGGGACAGATCTGATGGATTCCTCACAGATCAAAGTTCCAAATGACCAGGTGTTGCCACTTTACACAGGATTATTGCCTGTGTGTTTTATATGGCTGCTTCTCAGGAACGTTGGTGAGAAGCTCATGATATAACCAGTATGAAAACGTTCCATCACTGTAATATTCTGGATCTCTGAAGAGACAACGGATCAGGATAAAAATGATGCATCCACGATGATATTAATATTAAAAATAAACAATACCACAGGTAGTGAGGAATGCTATTAAAACAGAAAGCAGTTTAAGAGGGAGAGAAACGAATGGATGTTTACCTTTTACAAGAGGGTGGGTTTGTAAATGCCATGCTATCAAGTTTAATTTAAGGATCCTTCCCCTATCCCATCATCATCTCAATGTCTTTAAATAGCAGGGTCTATTTTAATTAAAAAAAATGCCAAACACCTTGAACCTTTGCTAGAAGTCAGCAAAGCACACATACAGTCTGTACTACACAGTTTAGACCTTAATTTATTACATTTGCCTTTCTTTGTTTCCCATTGTTTTCCCGTCAGCCTCGTGTGCTCAAAATAGATCTTAAGCTCCTTGAAGGCAAGAACCCGGCTTTAAACTGCGTCCTGCACACGGCCTGCCCGTAGGAAGCCAAGGCTGATTTGTGGAAAAGAGAGCAAGGGTCTTAAATTTCAAACTGCAGCTCCGCCTTTGAGACGCTTTTTGCAGCCGAGTGCGGCCGCCCACCGGGGGCACTGTCTCGCTCCCCACACCCCTTAGCAGCCCTTTCTCATTGCTGTGCCCCACTGCGGCCGGCAGGAGGCGCCACGGACTCGGGTTAAGCCTTTTCCCCCTACCTACCCCACTTCCCCCAGCACGTGACGTGGAAGGCTGCCTCCGCCGGAGTCTTAGCAATAGGAGTGAGGGGGTGCAGGGGTTTGGGGGTGGGGTGGGGTGGGGGGCGTGGAGAAAGAGGACACGCGGGCGCGCACACACAGCCTGGGAGCAGAAACATCTTCCCTGGCTTCGTGGGTTTCTCCCCCCACCAGAGCCAGTGTGTGTGAGGTGGGGGTGGGGGGGGGGGGGGGGGGGGGCACGTTTTTGGGTGTGAGACCCAAATCCAGACCAGGCAACCTGTGCTCTCCCGCCCAGCCCCCGTCCCCGGTGATTAATACCCATTTTTCTTACTCTCCCCCTCCTCCCCCTCCTCCCCTTCCTCTCCCGCTGCCGCGCGGTTGACTTGCACAGCCTGCCCCCGCCCGCTTCCCCTCCCCCGGCTCCGATCATCACCAACTGGAATCTGGGCTCCTGCCTCTCCACCCCCCCTTTTTTTTTTTGAGAAAGGAAGGTCCCCCCACCCCTTTTCAAAAACCACTTCCTTCGGCTTCTTCACCTCTAGGAAATCTCGGGGCTTTGCTCCTATCGAAAGTGTTCGTCAGGGTGATTTTTGATGACCACAATCCAGAAGTGCTGGCGTCCGAATGCATTTTCTTTTGCTTGGCCAAGAAGAGTCGTGAACTTCAAAACCCCCGACACGGATTATCAATCCTGCTTTGCAGGGAAGGAAAACCCTCAATCCCCTGCCCCCCGCCACCCCTCTCCGGAGATTCTGCAATCGCTGAGGCGCTCCGAGTCGGTACGTAAATATTCGCTTTGGAGTCTCATGTCTCAGTGTTGGGGTTTGGGGGTGTCAGGAAGATAAAGGGTCGAAGCGGTGAACCGTTAACTAACCTGGTGTTAGGTGAAGCTCTTAAATCCAGCAGAACCCGGCACTTGCTAATTTGGACGTGGTTTTTTTAAAAAAAAAAAAAAAATTTTTTTTTTTTTTTTTAGGGTGAAGGGGTAGGGCTTTCTCTGGTCTTTGGGGAGGGTTAATCCCCTTACCGAGCAGAGAGGTTGGGCATCGGTGCCCCGGGCCGGAGCCACGCGCCGCGACCATCCGTCCAATCGACACGTTGCAGGTGAAGCCCCGTGCGCTGCACATCAGCGCGGCGGCGGCGTGAGTGTGCGCGGGGGTGAGTGTGCGCGGGGGTGAGTGTGAGTGCGCGCGCGGGGGCGCGTGCGCGTCGGGGGCGTGTGTGTGTGTGCGCGCGTGTCAGTGTGCCCCTTCCAAGAAATGCCCAGTGTGCACCCAGTGCACAATCAGAACCCATTCAGCACAATCCCGGGGTGGGAGGAGGCGCTGCTGCTGGAGGCGATGGGGAGAGCGAGACAGACATGTCAGCAGCACTGCAGATGGGGCTGGGGGCCGCACTTGCTGGCGAGTTAAGTGGGGATTGTGTTTCTGCGTGTGAGTGTGAGTGTGTGTTGCTCTGTGGTGCCGCTTCTCCCTCCCTTCCTCCTTCCTTACCACTTCCCTCCTTTGCTCCCTCCCTCCCTCTCTCCTCTTCCATTCAGGTTGGCTTTCCCACCTCTCATCCATGCCTGTCCCAGGAATGGTATAGCCAGACCTTTTCTGAATTATTTATAGACCGGTGCCAGCTGTTTTCAATTCCTCTCGTGTGCACTCTGTGGGAAATGCGGGGTTTCCTCCCCCTTTTCCTTCAAACGAATTGATATCTTTTTCGGGATGCATTTTTCTCACCCTCCGGGGACACTCGAATCAAACCCTGACCGCCTCTTTTTCCCCCTTAGGAAGGGGACGCTTTGGGAATGACCATGCTCCACGGAGGGACAGAGCCGGCCCCCAGCTTCTCTACACAGAGCCTCCTCCACTAAAGCTCCAAAAATCAAAAACCGTAATTGCGAGAAGAAGCATTAAAAAAATAGCCCAGCCACTAACCTCACATGCAAATGGAATAATTACTCTGGATTCTGCATTGTGAGCTGCTCTCCATATCCTGAATTACCTCTGAATTCAGTCTTTTTTCTTTGAATTTGCATCTCTTCAAGACACAAGATTAAAACAAAATTCACGCAAAATTGGATTTTAAATTATCTTCCTTTCATTTATCCTTCGTCTTTCTTATATGGATATGCCAGCGAGAAGAGGAGACTGGACATTCCCAACATGCTCACTCCCTTAATCTGTCCGTCTAGAGGTTTGTCTTCTACAAACCAAGGTAGGGCAAATTCTGTTTTATTTTCGTCTCACCTGGGGTAGGGATTCCTTGTTTATCTCTCTCTTCAAATCCCTCAAGTGGAATTTTTGGAAGAAACGGTGACAAGATAATAAAATAATGCTGGTTTGGGGGAAAAAAGGGCTTATTACAAAGGGGGAAATCTCCCATGTTATTCCTTTTCCTTCCTCATCAAACAGGTTTTGGATTTTTAGGAGGCATTGGGGGTGGATGTATGTAAGGACGGAAGATGTTGGATGGCATAAAGGTTGATGTATGTAGACATGCATGGGAGACCTATGTGATTTTTGAGTTAAATAGCATTTTATTCACCCAGGGCTAAAGGTCTGATTTTTATGGGAATCTAGAAAAAAAATTTTTTTTTTCAGGCTAGCTTTTCCCCCTTGACACTTCCATGCCTCTCTGTCTCCTGTCCCTACCTTCCTAGGGTTGTTTTTTTTTTTAAAGCCCTTTAAAAAATGAAAATGATGATTGAGGTTACTGTGGCTGTTGCCCTGAAGTCCACTTGCTGTCTAAAGCATGGACACCGGGCCCAGAGATCCCGGGAGGCCTACTGCAGAGGGACAGGTCTAGGTGGGGAATCAGGCTGGTCTAAGAACACCTGGAATTGAAGGATGCTGCAGGTTAAAAGGACTGAAATCTTAAGCTTGGAAAGAAGGAATTCTGTCAATAGTCTCCTTTTAATTTATATCTTTTCATGTGCTATTATTTTTGAGCTGTAAAATTCTCCTTCTGTCTACACATCTATTTATACCCACACATCCTCCAAGCAAACTGTTACTTCCACACTCTTGCAAAATGGCTATCTTGCAGACTTCTGAAATGCTGTGCATGTGGAAGGGGTGCAGAATTCGACACGTGAGTCTTTGTGTTAAACAAAGAGATGTGCCGTTTGCATGTGTTAGTCTGGTACCTTCAAAAGAGAATTCATACTTTATTTCCCCCCCCCCCCGATCAATTTTTACGGCATATGGAAGGTGGCGAGGCAGTATTTTTAGGGGCTTGAAAGGAGAAATAGCAGGAGAAACAGAAAAGACTTAGCTAATGACTCTTCAGCTAGTCGCTCATGCAATCCAAGACAACTCCTGAGGAAAGCAGATCATCCACAGGCTGGAGGGCCATGATGGTGAGCTGGTGACTGGTGCTGTCCTCGTTGGTCCACTGACGGTACACCCCCAAACTCGGGAAGTGCCCAGATGCAGAAATCAGGTTGAGATAAAGATCTACAAAATAATGTAGCAGAATCATTACATCACTGGTCTTCCTGAAAGCATTTCACCCCCAAATCTTTTTTTTTTTTTATTCTGGCATTTTTAATAACTGTACTTTGAAACGGTCCAGAATACCAAAGGGATGTGGGGGAAGTAGCAGAAGATCCTTGTCACTCGACATCACACCAGAAGATATTTCTTCATTGTCCAGAAAGGATGGACATAACCCACATTCGCTACTCCTCTCCTCCAGGTTTCATTCTTTTGAGCTTTTATCCGTTAAGCGGCGATCTGTAACCATGGTGTCATCAGAATGAGAGAGTGGGATCCCACTTTGAGCCCCGTTCTCACCATATCTACAAACAGCTGAGGTTATCGGGTGTGTGCTCACCTTATAGACACCCGGGCTAGTTCTCCATCTGCTTCTACTCCTTCGAGTGGGAGGATGTATTCTTAATTTTACTTCGAAATAGAACAGAGGTATGGGTGGGAAAAGCAGTTCCATGTGCAATGATTTGCTACGTGCAGATGAACAAGGCGAGGTGGGTGTCCGTGGGGCATATGCCCCTTTTGCGTGCCCGGTGCCTGCGACAGGGCTCTACAGTGACTAGGTCCTTCGTCATGTTGGTTGGTGACCAGGTTGACAGCAGAGCTTTTGACAGAGTCTCAGCCACATTCTCCCAGAATGCTAATGGGAGTAAGCCAGGTTCTAGGCCATCATGGGTTGGCCCTAAAACTAGGCAAAGGACAAGAGATTAAAAGGGGAGGGTGCTGAGGAAGAGGAGGACTCCAGAGTAGGAAAGATACAAAGAGAAGGGGAGACATTCCAACTGGTAGTGGCTTACGGAGGATTCCAGGTGGAATCACCACAGGTGGTCTGTACCTCCCCCATGTCCAAAGCCATTTGGGACCCTGATGAGGCAGGCTTTTCCCGTCCTCATGAGCAGTCTTGGTGAGGCCGTGACTCCGTGGGGCTCTGGGCTGCTCCAGGCCACCGTCCTCTTTTTTTTTTTTTTTTCCTTCATGGCACAAAGAGCTGACTAGGTTCTATTTTGTCATCTCTCCTTCTGCCACCCCCCTTACAGTGTGGGTTCCATGGGGAGGAAATGTGGCTGCTGGTGGGAGGAAGAGCCAATTTAATTTCAGTTGAGGAGCCTCTGTGATGTGCAATTAAGGGGGGAAAAAAAAACCTGATGGGAAATAAAGACTTCCCAAGGAAGCAAGGTTAAGGAGTTTAGATTGGTGATTTGAAGGGCAGCAGAACAACATGGTTGCCTTCTATCTCTGTGTTTCAGGTGTAGCAAAGCATGACGGACCTGTGAACACAGAGCGATATGGCCGCCTAGAGATACCTGTTAACATGCAAAGAGAGGAGCAGGGTGTGCCCCTGGATTGTGTAATTTCCACTCTCTGTTCCATTCCTAGGAAGCCTGTCTGTCTGAAGAGTCTTTCTTTGCCACCGTATATGTGTAATTTATGGCAGGGGTAGGTGCAGAGAGAGGCAGAGACTAAGTAAGGGGGTAAAATGAAGGGAAAGGAGGAGGAAGAAAAAAATTTCTCTAGTCACTACTTTGCACATCAAGTGCCTTTCTTTTTAAGGCTGAGCGAGAAGAGCGACTTCCTCTGGTGAAGGAGTGAACAGCAGGTACCTTGATTTTGTATTCCTGCTTCACCTCCAGAAAGATGGCTTCAGAACCTCCACCATCTTGTGTGACCTTCATGTATATGCACCAGCCTTGTGTGGGGAGGGGCATGGGTGCCTGGGAGGTGGACACATGGACTGAAATTGGTTGGGGGGGGGTGATGAGTGGTGCTGGACAGGGAGAAAAAACGGACTGGGCTGATCCAGCCCTTGGCCACATCATCATTGCCTTGTAAAACATTCTCCCTTCTCCTCCATGAAGACGATGAACCCAGGATGCAGGGGTTTCCCCCCTATTTTCTCGGTCAGCAAGATGAAGATGAAGGTGATGTGTCCACCACTGCTAACAAGTGAAAGCAAATGTAATGAATATTTATGGAGTAGGAAATCTAGGAGGCAGGGGAGAGGACAGGTTGTGTGGGAAGAGACCGTAGCAACAAATCAGCCTGTAGAAGTCAGGACCAGCAAGGAAGCCAGGGTGGAACTCACCGTTCTAAAGGTTGGCAAACTGTTGTTCTGAGGGACAGCCTTCTCTCCTTAATCAGGAAGGCTAGGACTGGCAAAGCCACTCATCTCATGTAACTTGCTGGGGGTCAGGAGGGGATAAGCTGGCAAGTGAGGTTCCTTTTCACCACTGCCATTCTCCAACCTCCTTAGGAATTCTAGAAATTTCCTCCTTTCAGTAAATTACATTTTCAGTCTCTGCTTCTGTGCATGCAGTCGGATACCAGTGTCGTCTCTATAAATACATAGAGATCAAAGGAGTTGCTGGTCTAATGAATTGTTCACATTTATTAAAGTGCATCCCCTCTTTGAAACCACAGAAGTCTCTAGGGAGAGTACATTAGTGGTTGAATTGATACTGCCTTTCAGAGGGACGCAGATGCTAGAAGAACCAAATGTAGTCGGAACGAGGGAAAAGGCGTAAGTCAGAGGAGGTGGGTTTCTAGGGGGCACCTGTGGCTATGGATGGCACTATCTGTGGCCACTACACAAAATCTCTTGTGCGGTGGTCTTGGCATTTTGTGAACCCAGAGAGGAGTGTTCAGGAGCCTTTGCTCGGTTCCTTGACGCTCTCCAACCACCTTATTTTTGTCTCTTCACTTTTTAGTGCTTGCAGCTGAGGCTGGCAGGGAAGGGACGTGGTGCATATGTTGGCCCTTTGTTGAAATCCTCCGTGACTGCCCCAAGCAGAATGTTTGCCCTGCCTTCTGTGCATCGCCAGTGCTCGTTCATGATGATCAGCACGCTTTATCCCAATTTTGTTTCGATGCTTTGTTTCCCTGACAAGTTTGGGAGCTCCTTGAGGACAGGGAGGGATGTTTGTTCTTAACACATTTGTTCTTAGCACAGTGCCTGGCACATAACAGATACTTGAAAAAATACCAAGTGACTGCGTGGAGAGAGGAAGTGAAATATTAATTAGTAAATAATGCTGTTTGTTGTTTGTTCTGGTGGGTACAGGAACGATTTGAAGTTATGCTATTGGATGAGATCAAGAAGATCAGAGCTCTGCGACTGTTCAGAATGCACTTGCTCTGACCTTCTCATTTCACAGGTGAAGAAACGGAAATCCAGGGACATGAAGTGATTTGCTCAAGGTTGTGTAGCTGCTTACTGGCAATGCTTTGTGCACCACACCATTGGGGTTACCTGTGGATGTCACATGTCTACATCAGCGCGTCTCAAAGTTTTTTGTTTATAGGAATCACCTGGGGATCTTGTTAAGGCATACGTTCTGATTCACTAGGTCTGGGGTGGGGCCTGAGATTTCACACTCCTAACACTCTCCAGTGATGCCACAGTTGCCCAGGCCATGCATCCGGGGTCTGTCTCATTCCTGAACCTAATTCTACATCATGGTTAACACTGGCGGCTCCACATACATATTCTCTTCTTGGAACTTTTAGAATTCCTGCTTTGTTCTTAAAGAAGAAAAGATCCAGGAGCAATCCGTGTATCCAAGTGCACCCATCTCCCCTCTTCGGTCACTCTTCACCGTCTTTTTTGTGCGTCTTTTTGCTTCTTCCCCTTTCATTCTCTGTGTATTCTTATTCTGGCCCTTCTTAGAATTGATTCCTCTCTTTCTTTTTATGTTCTTCTCCTCTACATAGTGTTTATCTACTTATTAATGTCTACTTGTCTCTTTTCTTTCACACACTCTTCTTTTAACTGCATCTATTTTTATGTCATTTGCTCTACTCAGTTATCCAACAAACATTTGTTAAGAACCAGTATTTGTCAAAAACTGTGTTATAGGAAAAAATGAGCTCTGGTTTGTACCTTTCAGTAGTTTATGATTGACTGGGGGAGACGTGTAAAGAGATCATCATATACTTAGGTAAGATCTAGAAGGAAGGAAGCCTGGGAAAATGAGGTGTTGACGTTTAAACTGTGTTTTTATTTTTAAAAATAAAATGTAAGAGAAAGAGAGAATGGCCATTGTAGGAGGATGGAGAGCAGATGGAGAGGTAAATTGGTACAAAAGCCCTAAGCCTTCTGCTCCTCCTTGCGTCCCTGAACTTGGGGAGAAGAGCAACACAGGAATGTGCTGGTTCATTGATTAGGAATTTCAGACTCCAAATGATGAGGCCAGAGAACAAAGTCAGGGACTTCTTGAAAGGAAAGGCCAGAGGCTCTAATTTCTGCTTTAGTGATTCTACAGTTAATGAATCCTAGCCCTGTTTATTAGGCTTGCCTTTGGAGCAAATGATACCATTTTCATGTTAGGCCACTGGATTGCAACTAACTTTGTTGATGGCTATTATAAAGAAAGGGACAGCTGTTAGTTGGTTTGTAGCCAAGGAGAGAGCTGGATCCTAGCCCAGGCCAAGCTACTCGAAATGAAGGACCAGCCTAGCCCCATGTGTTTCTAAAGTAGAGAGGTAGAGAGTTGCCACGCCACTCAGACGCTAGCTGCTTTCTTTAATGGCAAAGGGGAGTGATGGATGAGGGGCTCAGTTATTCCCAGGGAATTTACTGCATGCTTTTTGGTAGGCTTTTTAGGTGGCCTGGTGTTTTAGAAGCATTCTTCATGGAGACGCCCAGGCGTGGAGGTGATGCAAAGGCACTTTCAGCCACCACTTGAGGGACCTGTAGCAGGGGTGCTTAACAGGGGCGGATGGATTTGAGATGCACGTTACTCTGAATTTTATTTGCATCTTTTTCTGCTGCCTGTCCTTCTGCCCTTTGCCCCACCCCCACTTCCACCAGTTTTCTGTGTCTTGTGGTTCATACTCATTTCATTAGCAAAAGAAGCTGAAGCTCAGCTTGAAGCCTTTTTTTAATTAACTTGTTTTATTTTTTATTTTTTTAAATTTACATCCAAATTAGCGTATAGTGCAACAAAGATTTCAGGAGTAGATTCCTTAGTGCCCCTTACCCATTTAGCCCATCCCCCCTCCCACCACCCCTCCCGTAACCCTAAGATCCATTCCGTATAAAGAGAGCAGTGTGAGTCTCAAGGTGTGTGGATGAACAAATGGCACCACTGGCTGACCTGAGGGACTAATGTTCCAGGGCAACTTGAGGGGCTGGGCAGCGGAGGCTGTGTGACCAGAGGGACAGGAGAGGGGAGAGGGGAGGAAGCCAGGCTGGGCCTGCGGGAGTGGCAGACGTGGAAGGCAACGGAAGGACAGGTTTCGACCCTGCCTGGAGTCCAGCCCTACAGGGAGGGAGATGTCCGAAGAAGAGAGCTTCCTAGATTAGGATAATTTAAGGTTTTGACTAATGAACTCACTTGACTCCTGAAAACCAGACAATGCTCTACACACGCCACGCTCCATGTCTTTTTGTTCACCGCCTCACCAAGACCGTGCATTTCCTTCTATAGAAAGAAATGTCCAGTTTAATCTTTATATGGACCCTGCCAGGGCTTCCGCTGGTTAGAATTTCTTAGGAAATCAGAGATCTTGTTTCTTTCTGAGAAGTGGGACTTAAAACCAACGGTGGGATAAGAGCACTACGTTGTTAAGGGAGGGGAGAAGAGAGGCTCAGAAGAAACCCAAAGCTGAGGTGATGGCTTTTATCCTTTTCTCAAAAGCTAATTGTCCTCTGTGAAAAATGCGTGCGTGTTCTGAAGCAGTCTGGTCACTCAGCTTCCACAGTTGCTGGTGTCTTTTGGGTTAGAAATCATTGTGTTCCGTGTGCATCCCAATATGTGCACACCCCATGCACCCGTACACGCCTGACTTGTGTGTGTGTGGGCATACGTGTATAGTGACTTACCTACCAAATACAATAGTAAAAAATAACCTTAAATGCATTAAATGTATCAGTGCAGTTTAGGTACAGTAATGTGTGTGTGTGTGTGTGTGTGTGTGTGTGTGTGTGTGTGTGTGTGTATGTGTGTGTGAGAGAGAGAGAGAGAGAGAGACATGGGACAAGAATGTTAATACTAACAAGACTTAATTCTAATATTAATATTAATACCTTGAAGATGATCTGACCTCTACAACCACCATTTTAAAGCTGTGCAAATAGCTCCAAAGTTTAAAGACACAGCCGTGGGGGAGGGCCACGTCCACTGACTCTCTTCTCACTGCTTTCTCGTTCACTGCCCTGCCCCACTGGCCCCTCTGGAATGCATGTCTCTTAAGTCAGCCAGTGCTGGGCATTTGCTCATCCACACATCTTCAGAGCCCTTCACGGTGCTGCTTGATGTGTCTTTAGAAATGTTAAGTTTTTGCAGGGTATCCAGTCGCTGTCTACATGGTGGTGGAGGCAGTGGTGTTCTTGAGAGTCAGAAGCTTCTTTCTCTTTTTGTGCGTGTTGTTGCACTCGGTGACTGTGTGCGAGCCGTTGCCTCTGGGCCTTGATTTTCCCATTTCTGAATCTGTGAGACAGGCTATGCAGCGCTCCTTAATCCCAACTCAATAATAAAGTCACCTGGAGAGCTTCAACAAAGAGAAATATAAAAAGCCCAACAACAGCAAAACAACAGTGATGTCCCTGCCCAGGCCATACTCCAAACAGTTAAATTAAATCTCTCCACAAGAGATTCAAGCAGAAGTCATTTAAAAATACGCCCCAGGGGGGATTCTAATGTGCGGCCATGCTTGTGAACCAGGGGGCAAGGTGATTGACAAGGCACCTGGTCTCTCTAAATGTCCTGCGGTCCTAGCGTTTTAACAGGTAGAGTGAGACCCTATCGCTGTTAAACAGTTACGTGACGGGCAGAGGGTCCCTGAGCCAGAGGCCCAGGAAGTGGTTGGAATACGAGGGGACTTAGTGTGCAGAGTGCATACAAGGGGTGGAACTGGTGTTGAATTAGGAGCAGGGCTGTGCTTATTCCCGAGCGCTCTCAACGTTGACATAGGCCTGGCGTGGAAAGTTAGAGAAGTCAAGGAGCTGCTTTCCTCGACACCCTTGAAACGGGTGGCTGTGAAATAAGGTGCACGGCCTCTGGTTCTGCAAACATCCTTCCTTCCACTTAGTCTTTATTGACGGTGCCCCATTTCTCGTTTCAGAGAGAAAGCCTCATTGCATTCCTTTATAACAGTGTAAGTGTAGGGAAACTATTAATAAATGAGGCTGGATGAGCAGACCCTGATTGACTGGTGAGGGGTGTGAATGGTACAATTATCTTAGTGCTGGTTGGAATTCACTAGCCATGTTACCCTCCCTCTCAGTGCCTGAAGTAGAATATTAAGGGCATGAAGAGGAGGAAGAGGGTAGGAGGTATTGTGCTCCGTTCTTCTCTGACTGTAACTTTAATCACTGATTATTAGGCCAGCTGAGTTAATAGTTTTCTCACATCCTTCCTTTTTGGCTCCCTCCCTGCCCATTTAAAAATAAATGTGAACCTAAATGTAGAGGTAAGAAAAGAGCAGATTTATGGATCTGTGTTCCTTTAAAAAGGCAAACCATAACGGGCGCCTGGGTGGCTCAGTCGGTTAAGCGTCCGACTTCGGCTCAGGTCATGATCTCATGGTTTGTGAGTTCGAGTCCCGCGTCGGGCTCTGTGCTGACAGCTCGGAGCCTGGAGCCCGCTTTGGATTCTGTGTCTCCCTTTCTCTCTGCCCCTCCCCCGCTCACACTCTCTCTCTATCAAAAATGAATAAATGTTAAAAAAAATTAAAAAAAGACAAACCATAAGAGAGTAAAAACCCTGCTGCTTTTTTTTTTTTTTTTGAACATCAGCTAATAGTGATGGGAGATTGGAGAGAAAGGTCATCAGTGTGGCTTGGACTGTCACTGGGGTTTGGTGGGATGTGCTGAGGAGTGAGGCACTAAGTGTTTCGGAGAGACCCAAGAAGTGTGCACACCGATCTGAATTTTTAGATCAGCCTTTGTTGGCTGTGTGTAAGCAAAGCATCCAAATCATTAAGACGCTGTAGCCTTTTCCCTTATATTTGTTTTGCTGGTCAGCTTTATCAGGAGCCAGAATTGGTACCTTCAGGGTTTATGGCTCTCCTTTCTATCACCTTGTTAGAAATTCCGGGACCGTTTCCGGGCTTAAAGGGGGAAAGGGAACAATTTCAGTCCTTACCTGGTTCTCTTTACGTCTGTGTCCTGGTTTTTCCTTCAGCTCACATAGGAAGAAGGACTACAGAAGAAATCCTCCCCTGGGTGCTACCTATGGGTGCTCAGGTGC
The DNA here is from genome assembly GCF_014898765.1 of Herpailurus yagouaroundi. Classification (NCBI taxonomy): domain Eukaryota; kingdom Metazoa; phylum Chordata; class Mammalia; order Carnivora; family Felidae; genus Herpailurus; species Herpailurus yagouaroundi. Next base: position 34,057,607 of record NW_024412407.1, read on the forward strand.
AGAAGGTCTTTCTTGGGTAGGATAATGTTGATCCCTTGGATTTTTGGAGAAAAAACACTGAATGGATTTTCTTGGAGCCTGCATATGGGAGAGAAATCACTTTCATTTGTTGATTAATTTGTCAGTTTTCTATGAGAACAAGATTCATGCCTTATGTCACTTTATGTCCTCAGTGCTTAGCAGAATGCTTTCTGCACTTGGGCAGTGCTCAGAAAAATGCTGGTTGTCGATAAAGATGATGATGAAAATGAATGTGTATTGAGGATAAAGTTGACATATTTATGCCTTTAATGTTTCCATATCTTTGCCATCCAAGCATGTCTTGATGCTTTGGGTGAATTCTACCTGAGTTGAATGGTTGAGAGTATCTTTTCATGCTAACTCTAGGCCAATAGAATGAAAATACACCCATTTCTTAGTGTCTCACCTCTTTGATCTTTATTTTACATTGTGTTCAATAAGGGGTATTTTTTCAAAAAGCTCTTACTCATCGCTGATTATGCTTTTCTCCTTTCCTCCAAATTCCGTGTCAATACCGTCCATTCCTCAAGTCCATCTCAATGGCTGGTTCACCCATGATGTCTTGCTTGATCTTCCCAGCTAGAAATAAGCTCTCCCAAGTTGTTGGTTCACATACTATTTTTATTCTCCCTTTGTTTGTAGCATTTTTCTTACGCTGGCTTTTGGGACAAATCCCTTGGGGGCTTTTTCATCTCTATCCCCCAGTCACCTTCACTGCACTGGGCTTTGTGGAATGAATAGGACCATGGTTATTCACCTTCTCAATCTCTCCTTTCTCTTCTGCACTATTTACAAAGATGCTTTGATTTCAACATAAAATTCAAGGTTAACTCTGAAATGTATGAACGATCTTTCAGTCACCAGTCACCATGGTGGAGAATCTAGTTTGTTGATAAATCTGCATTTGTGCAACTGAGACAGAGGTTGGGGAGAGGTGCAATAAGGTCCTGGAATTAGCCAGAGTTTTTTTTTTAGATCATTTTAGAGATAAACGGTGGGATGAACCTACTGAGAATTACTCCTGTCAGTCCAACTATAATAGTTACCCAAAAGGAATTGTCTTGCCTTTGCTCAAGACAATCTTCTGTTGAAATTGGGCTTTGAATTAGGGCAATAGATGTTTGTAATGTGCCCATGATATCCAGGATTATGTTAACATATGTTATCACATTTAATCCTTACCATAAGGCTGACATCGTTTTCTCAGGTGAACAGAGTGAGGATTAAAGAATTCAAGGTCACACAGCTGTGAGCAGCAAGCCAGGCCTCCAGCTACATCCTTGTTTCTAAGCCTTCTCTCTTTAAATTGTAAAGAGCTGCCTCCCTGTAAAAGAACATGAGGCTTCATGTTGTATGTAGAGGAACCTGTGAGTAGCATGTACTTTGAAACTTCAGCTGAAGTGACTTCTTTTAGATCACTTCTCTTTGCGTTTTGCTTTTGGCAAAAAGCAAAGTTGTCGTCAAATGAAAACATGGATCCCTATGGCCAATTTCTAGACCTTAGTGTAATTCAGTGAAGACAAAGGGGAGAAATCCATGGCACTGGAAATCAGCATCTCTTTCATTTCGCATGGTGATTGAAGCTTGGGCACCATGTTCTTAGCTTGGGCCTGCCATTCTTTAGATACACTTCACCTCCAAACTTGAACTCTTCTCCCGTTAAGAGGAAACGATCCTTTCCTACTCATTTGATTGTGGACGTTTTGAAAATTGTTCATTTTCTTGTACCTGTTTCTTTTCAACTACTACTTTGAGTGGATACAGATGGTTAGAGTAAGAGAATGGCAGTCAAGAATGCTTTGGGGGCACCTGGGTGGCTCAGTTGGTTAAGCTTCTGACTTCAGCTCAGGTCATGATCTCGTGGTTCATGAGTTCGAGCTTCGCGTTGGGCTCTGTGCTGACAACTCAGAGCCTGGAGCCTGCATCGGATTCTGTGTCTCCCTCTCTCTTCCCCTACCCCATGTCTCTCTCTCTCTCTCTCTAAACACAAATAAACATTAAAAAAATTTTTTTTAATCTTTTAAAAAAAAAGAATACTGCTTTGTCATTGGGTTTTGATTATTAATGGAATCATGGTTATTGTTTTATGAGGTAGACTTACCTTATTCCAAAAAGAGTCTGAGGAACCTAGTGTTGTTTCAACTACCTGCATTAACCTTTGACACAGAGAGCGGTTTATGTGTCAACATATACTATAAAGGTTAAATTCCCTGTCTCTATTTTTCCATCTAAGGAAAGACACCATCTCTTGGTGCCACAAAGAGTTCTGGTACCTTTGCTCTGCCACGTGCATATTTTTAAACTACTTGTCAGTGACTTCAAGTACAGCGGTATTAAAAGAGGAACAGTGGCCAACGGGCCAGGAAACCAGGCCTCTTCCCGACCTCACCTCAGCTCTGTGTGATTCAGGCAGGTTACATAACCTTGCTGAGCTTCCTTCCTCATCTGCAAAATGAGGTTTTTAGGGGAGACAGTTATTGTATTGTGGATCACATGAGGAAGCATAAAGAATCCCCTTAAACCATAAATTTAATATACACACATACGCCCGTACAATATTATTAACTCCATCCTGCTCAGGATAACAGCTTTCCTGTGGCCTTTAGTGCGGTAATCCCCTCCCCATAGGCAAGGGAATAGAAAATATTTGTTGGAGAAGACAGGCACGCGGTGGCAAAGTCACCCGTGTTCTGAATGCGGAGAGGCACCAAGGCGTTGTGACCTGTGGTTTGTAATCTTTGGTCTGTATCTCCTCAGGTCTCTGTCACAGTGTTTACCTAGGAAACGAGATAAAAACTTGTCAGAACGGAGAACGAGACTAATCTTTCTAGCTCTGCGTATAGAACTATTTTTTTCCAGGCTTATCTTTTATCTTCACGTGATCCAAGAAGAGTAGAGATGGAGATGGTGACCAAGCCAATGACATAAGAAAGGCCGTTTTACGCTCAGGCCCCTGCTCCTGCCTCTCTCTCTGCAGTGCCCTCCCCACCTCACCTCACCTGCCTCTCAGTCCCGTTCCGCCTTCACGAGTCAGCTCAGGGATCCTCTGCTCTGGGTTTTCCCGGTCCCCTCGGGCTGGAGGCCCTGCTCTCTCCATGCCCCCCATGGTTCCCCAGGTTGAGAGGACCCCTGCTGTGTCTCTGCCCCACCCACCTTTGATGTGAATTTCTCCAGGGTGGAACCAGCCTCTACTCTGGGCCTTCTGCATGCCCAGCAGAATGCTGGCCCACGGTGGCCACGTAATAAACAGCTGTTGACATGGTGTGAGGGCCTACAGGCCCTGTGCTCGGTGCTTTACACACATTTATGAATTCAGCCCTTCCAGCTACCCTAGAAAGTAGGTAAAATTATTACCTACATTTTATGCAGGAGGATTCTAAGGCATGGAGAAGCTGAAACTTGCTTAGCTCAAGTGGCCGAGCCGGGATTTGAACCCAGCTGTCTGGCTTAAGCTCACATTCTGAAGCTTTATGCCCTGCAGCTTTGTAGTAAATTTTTATGGTTGATTTGAACGATCAGGGACTTAGAAGACACGTAGTGTGTGTCTGGTTTTACGTAATGAGGACGGTGGAAGAGAAGAGAGTGCACAGCAGAATTTGAAGAGTTGTTAGGACTTGGAGCTATATGAATATTTGTGGACTTCATTCTTCTGATGTGCTAATTAAATATGGGACACACCCAGGACTTCCAGAAATGCAGGGGCATGGGATCCGTGTAATTACTGTGGAGTTTTGCATGAAGTGGGTTGTTATTTCCAGAACTTGTGCTTCTCGACTGCTGGCTGTTTCCTTTTGGTTTCTTATGTTTTCTTGGCTACCAGCTCCTCCAGCGGCACGTTTGGAGGTGCTGGGGGTGGTGCTCCTGGTGTGCGTGGCATGCACTTGTATGCATTCTTGCTGCACTCTACTATGGTGGCACGTGTTGAAAACACTGAGAGAGACCAAGAACTCAGGAGTCAGACAGTCAGGGTTTCTGTTCTGCCCTGTTAGTTTAGTGGGCAAATGTCTTCAGTTCTCTCTACTCCCAGATTCGTTGTCTCTAAGAAGAGGTGTTAATGATCCCGGCCTTTCAGTTACCGTGAGGATGAAGTTCATTATTTTATTTCATTGTGAACAGTACTTGTCCCAGTGTAAGCATGCAGTAAGCAGTAACTGCTTTGATGGCTCCTGGCCCCAACCAAGTTAGAACCAGTTTGGGTAGCAGGGTGTCATGCATGAGGCAGTTGTGTCTGAATTAAGGCTTCCAGAGTAACGCTGGCGTTGCCTTCTTTGAGTATTTCATCAAATCATAACTGGCAAGAGAAGAAGGTATGGCCGTGAGCTGACACGTTCCTAGAATGTCAACAGAACATGAATTCGTAGTGCAAAAAGTGCAGAAGAGACCCACCAACAGGCACCAGTTAATCCAGGATTTAAGGATTGAAGTGAGCCTTGGGCAAAGTGGCCATGAACTGATCAAACCTAGGATAAAATGCAAAGCTGTAAGGAAGCATGCAAACAGCCAAATGTAAATCTCAAGAAAGACAGGAATTCTTGCAAAGAAAGAAGGTAACCCAGGCAGACATAAACCACCTTGGCCACAATAATGACAATCGTTTGCATTTCTGGAGTACTTTAGAGTTTACTAAGGGCTTTCTCAGAGGTTTTCTTCCCAACACATTTTTTGATCTTCCCAAGAACCCACTAGGAGGAATTCTGGACAGGAACTATTCTCTCCATTTTACAGATGAAGAAATTGAGGTATGAAGTGCTCTAGTCATTGTCCAAAATGGTACAGTCAGTGAAGAAGACGAGCTGGAACTTGGTCTCAGCTTTTCTAAATTCCAAATCCAGGGCTCTTCCTTCTGTTGCCTCTGCCTCGAGAGAGCCCTCGAGGGCAGCATGTTACCTTGAGAAATCTTGAAGGAAGTTTAATTGGTTAAACAAAGAATTTATTCTAAAAAGAAAACAACGACTTTGATGGGCAGGGGAAGATGTTCCCTGAAAAGGTAAGGTCACCTCTGGTGCAAAAATTGAAGGGTTTGGGGCATGAAAATTATTATTTCACCTCTTTATATTTCTCTGCACTTTCCAGAATTTCTGCGATACAGCACATTATGTTCATATTCGGAAAAGATGAGGTGGGAAACAAAAGCAAGAGCTTTACTTCTATCAGGAATTAGATAAATGGAAGGGGGTAGAAGTCGTCTGCATAAGGACAGGAGGTGTAGTCTTACTTTCTTAGAGATACAATAGGGAACTGGTTACTAATACAGTCACACACACCCGTGTGTTTGTGGGTATGTGTGGGTACATGTGTATATGATCTGGGTTTTCGCATAGGTTAGGGAACACAAAACCCAGTTGAAGTTGGAGAGGATTTTAAAACATCCATTGAGGGGCGCCTGGGTGGCGCAGTCGGTTAAGCGTCCGACTTCAGCCAGGTCACGATCTCGTGGTCCATGAGTTCGAGCCCCGCGTCGGGCTCTGGGCTGATGGCTCAGAGCCTGGAGCCTGTTTCCGATTCTGTGTCTCCCTCTCTCTCTGCCCCTCCCCCGTTCATGCTCTGTCTCTCTCTGTCCCAAAAATAAATAAACGTTGAAAAAAAAAAAAAAAATAAATAAATAAATAAAACATCCATTGAGAGTGTAATAAATAGCCTTGAGCCTTAATGACAGAGTCTAAAATGCCTTTAACAAATGGTCACTGCAGGGCCAAAGGCCGCCATTTGAGAAAATCATAGAGGATTGGAAAGATACCTGAGGGCCAGCTTAAAACCTTTTAAAGAAAGATATGATGGCTGGAAATTTATAAATGGAGAAGCATAATTGTTAAATTGGAAAAAAACACTGAACCGAAAAGTCAGTAACCCAAACCTTGAAAAGACAAGGGCACAGTAACCACCAAGATGGCTTTTTAGGGAACAAACCCTATCAGATCTGTGGTTTTATGAGAAGGACAGGCTTGGAAGGCTGTAGGAAACTGCTATATGTAATTAAGAAAAAGTAATGAAAGTTTTAGATCTCACTTCCCCTGAGAGTCTAGTTTTTAAACCCGGAAACTGGGGTGGGCTAAGTAGGCGGTGCTTACAGTGGAGCCTCCTGGGCAGCGGCTGGCAGCAGAGGTCGTGCCGTCGAAGTGTGGGTTGTTCCCAGCTGGGGGGCACTGGGGTTCAGGTGGGGACGGTGAAGTGCTATGCCTGCCTTTCGTGTCCGAAGGGACGAAGCAATGTGATCCTGGCTGAGCAGTGAGGAGGTGTTGTGTCAGGATTGACTTTGAGGCTGGGCTCTGCGGGCCACGATGCCAGCCAGTTCTCTGCTGTGTCTTTGCCTCGCCTTCCCCTGCCAGTCTGCACATTGCACGGGATCAGCGGTTCCTAAAATGCGTGCTCTGGAACCTCTTCCCAGAAAAACCCACCTTTTGTAAATGGTCCCACGGTTCCCCACAAAGTATTAGGGGGTTTGGGATCCCTGAGGCGTATCCATGGATACCAGGTTAAGAACCCTTGCTCTAGATCATGTGTCCAGGGCCCGCCCTGGCAGATTTTCCTCCAATAATTTGTCTCTGGAAGGTGGGGACCATGGGGGAGAATTTTCTTCGAGACCCCAGCTCCTTTGTTCTTCCTGGATTAACCAGCCTCATGGATTTATTTTGCAGGATGTTTATGGAGGCATGTGCAGGGCACTGGGCTGTTTTTTTCTTTTTTTGCTGTGGAGTCGGACATAATGCCTATCTTCTACAAGCTGACATACCAGGAACTGAGACTTGGGCAAATATGGCTGGAGAAGGAGACAGAACTGAAGTATCCTTGAAGTGGTCTAAACCAAGTGATGTACGAACGCGGGCTGTCTGGCTTAGATATGAGCGAGCCAGCGCAGCCGCTTGGGAATTGGGTTGAAGTGCTTTGGAAGGCATGAATGTAATTCAGATGAAACTGGCATAAAGGAACACCAGCTTCATTACTGTCCCACTGTGATAGCCCTCTCCTGATCTATCCCAGCTGCCTCCTTGACTCTGGTCTAAGGCCCTGAGAACAAGTTCTAGCCAAAGATGAATTCTCCTTTGGGACTCCAGAGTGCTGATTTCTTGATTTCTGATGGTATCCCCCTCACCTGTCAACATGGTTGACATTCAGTGGAGATAACCTTTTTAGGTTCCCTTCTTACCGTTCTTACAATTGGAGCTTTGTTTCTGTTTTTTCCCGAATGTCAGGTGGTCCCTTTCCAGGATGCCTCATTACCAGTATCCTCAGCATTTCTGGGTTGGTGCTGCTGTGGCTTTTAAACCAAGGCAAACCTAGATTGTGAATAGTATAGATCCAGAGTTGGGCCAAAACCCCATGACCACTGCTCAGAGAAGCAGCCCCTGGGACTCCAGAGCCAGGTCTTTGATGTCCAAGGGACTTGGGTTCAGAATCCCGATTTGCTGCTTGCCGCCGTCAGCCTCCCTCTTCTGTAAAGTGAAGGTTAGTTGAGATAAGGTTTATAAAGTGCCCAGAACTTAGCACTGTACCTCTCCTATCCATATCCCATGAGCCATGCTGGTGAGTTCTCAGTAGGGCAGGAGAAAGAGGGATGATCCCTGCTCACCTTTCCATTTTCTGTTTTTCCCACCCAGGTGTCTACCCCAATTTCTCAACAGCCCTTCTCTTTGGCTGTAGTGCAAAGAGAAGAAATATAGAAGCCCGATCTGTTGCTTCTGCTTGTGAGGGAGACGGAGTGAAGAGAATGAAATCTAGTGCCCCAGGGAATGGGGGAATATTTTGAAATAAGTCTTTAAATTGGGTATGTCTAGGGGGGCAATTTGGGGAGAGCTGGGGGCTGAGATCCTTGAGTTATTAGAGACAATGGCAGTAACAAGGAAAGAAGGAGAGAGAGAAAAAAGATTGATGAAAGGAAAGAGAGGAAAGCGCCATAACCAGAACATCGACTTCAGCCAAGTTCTTTGGCTTTTTCTCTACCTTGGGTGTTGAGGAGAAAGAAGACAGGGAGGGAGCCAAGTGGAAGAGGAAGGGATCGAAGAAAGGAAGGGGTAGAGGGGGAGTGGGCTGTAAGGTGGTTTCCACCTCTTGGCCAGTGGGGACGGGTCTAGTGCAGAGTGCCTCTCTGACTGTAGTCCCGAGAGAGGGGCGGTCCCCACTGCCCCCCCAGCCCGAGCACCCTCCCAGCCTGGCCCATGAGGAGGACGGAGTCAGCAGCAGCTTTGGCACACTTCCGGAGGAGAGTCAGAAAGCGACAGCTGTTCTGCCACCCTGGGAAGTTCTGTCTGGACTCCGGGGAGTGTTTGCGACCTCTTTATGGAGGTCAGCCAGCCCGCCTGCCTGCCGGCCCCTCCCCGGGCTTACTTGGGTGTCACAGTCACTATGATCGTCCAGGACGCTGCTGCGCAGATATGCGCTGTCTGTAACTTGCTCTGTGTACGTTTCTTTGTCTTACTCCCTCCTCTAAATGGTAGCAAACAGACATTTTGGGAAGGAATTGAGCCCTCTGAGTTTACAGAATGTCAAGCATTCAAATGGCAAAGAGAAATCAGTTTTGAATTTCTCTTGGTTTTAGGTTATTTGTACCTATGCTACATGGTGCCAACCAGTAGCATAGGCAGTTCAGGGTTACTTTCACACATAATGAATGCGGTTTGCTGAGATCTGAGTTTAATAACTGCAGGCTGGCGGGATATCGGCTTCTGTGAAACCCTTTTGTTTCCATTAGAGAAGGAATGGTATATATTCAAAGCGGTGGGTCCCCGTCTCCCTCTGGTGTCGGAACTGGGTGGGAATGAGGCGGGTGTGGAGGCAAGAAGAGCCTCCCTTTGCTACTGCCTGGTTCCTCGGTGCAGTTGGGCTCCAGCCCAGATGCAGCTGGCGGGCGAGGCTGCTGCCAAGTAAAGCCGTGCTCCCCGCTGCTTTGCTGTGGAAGAGCCAGCTTAGTGCACGTGTGCGTGCGTGCATGTGTGCGTGCGTGTGTGTGTGTGTGTGCGTGTTGTGTGTGTAAGAGAGAGAGAGAGAGACAGAGAAAGAGAATATGAGAGCATGAATGAGACATTATTCCATCTCGGGATACAAGAAACATTAGAGAATGTTCACAAGGGCACCGATCCTGATTTCCTACTCGGGCACCAGTATGTTTGAAATGATGCCCAGGTGGTTCTAATGTACAGCCAGGCTTGAGAATTGCTATTCCAGACCTTCTGCCCCACTTCTCCCACACCTGCTCCTTTGTCTCGTATGTGCATCGTTACGCTTCACCTCCCTGTTCTGCTGGCCACATCCACTCTAAGGGAGGAAGACAGTCCCGATTTCCTATTCTTGTCTACCAGTCCAATGGACCCATGTTTTAGAAGGCATGGTAGATTGATTAAATAAGTGTTCTTAACCTTGTAATTTTATGCACACAGCTCCTCGTGCTGTGGAAATAACCATTCTCAGATTTTTCATTGTAAGTGGATTGTTGAGATTGCCCAGAGGGAAAGAACTTTCTCTAATTTTAATAAAGCAAGTGTTTATTTAGCTGCTCAGTTAACATAGTCAACAGTTTCACTCTTTATTCCATTTTCTGCTATTTCAAAATTTACACTAAAGAATGTGTTGGATTCATGGATTCTTGCCCATTACCATTGCACATCAACCACTTATTGGCTAAGGTGGATCATCCACTTGTACCTCTGTTCAGATCTCTAGCAACGTTCCTTCCCTAACTCACAGTGTCTTTCTTACCCTGTCCCCCAAAGACCTCGGTGTTCACCCTTCTCATGACCTTCAGGCTTTGCTTCCTCTACTTCACTTGGATCACTGACCCTTGACTTGTCCGTGTGGAATCCCTTGTTGCTTCCTTCCTTGCCTGTTCTTCCGCTTCGTGTTTCATCACACTCTGATTTCTCCGTTACTGAGCCATCGACTTGTAGTCATATTTGCTTTTGCTGTCCTGTCACTCATGCTATTGAGGGCAGTTGAAGGAAGTCCCAGAGTGAGTCCACCTGGCCTGCTTCAGAGTCCTTCTTACAGGACTCCATCATCACTGAAAGATGGGGTGCCTAGCCTTTTCTCATGAGCCCCAGAATCACATGCTCATCTAGTTCTTAAAACATCACCTCCCTGAGCATTCTCTCCTCCATACTCCTGCCTACAGTAGATGGGCTCATCACACTTGGCTGAGAAAATCAACACTATCTGGTAATTTTTTTGAATGTTTTATTTTACTTTTGAGAGAGAGAGAGAGAGAGAGAGAGAGAGAGAGAGAGAGAGACCGAGCACAAGCAGGAGAGATATAGGGAGAAACAGAATCTGAAGCAGGCTCCAGGCTCTGAGCTGTCAGCACAGAGCCCAGCATGGGGCTTGAACCCATGAACTGTGAGATCATGACCTGAGCTGAAGTCGGATGCTTAGCCGACTGAGCCACCCAGGCTCCCCAACACTCTGGTGTAAGTGTCCATAATCATTCTCTTTTTGGCATAAACATTCATGCTTATCTACTGTTTGCTGGAAACTTCAGAGGGGCCTTTGCATCTTTTCACAACTTGGACAGCCTTGTTCTCTGACCCAGTCCATCCTTCTGTCTGGAGTTTTGTTGTTACACTCAAGGCCCCACCTTTCCTGACATGAAAATCTGTCTTACTACTGATCCTTCACTGCTGCATTCAGTGGTTGCCTTAAAACCTTTATTTATTCAAAACAGAATTCCATTTTTTTTCCTCAACCGAACCCATCTTTCTGAGGTCCCAGTTTCTTGCCTAGTGCTAGCATTTTCTCAGTGTCTCAAGCCTGGCCCTGAAGGGATCTTGTACATCTCCGTAAGCCCCTTTCCCCAATCCCTGATGGATCCTATGGAATCTGTCTGCAGAGCGCTTTGCATATGATCCGTCCTTTCCACAGAAAGGCAGTAGAACCTTGTAGTAAAAATCATAGACCTTGGAGCCAGAGTGCCTGAGGTCAGTTCCTAGTGGTGAGACCTTTGAAAAACCACATACCGGAGTCCTGGTTTCCTTATTTGTATAAATGGAGATAATGTAGCTATTTCAGAATGCTGTTTTGAGGTTTGAATAAATTAATAGCTGCAAAGTACTTAGAGCAGTGCCTGATACATTGTGAGTGCTCGGCAAATACATGTTAGATATTATTATTACCTCTACATTAGTGGTTCTCAGTTGGGGGTCATTTTGCTTCTCAGGCAGCATTTGGCAGTGTCTGGACACATTTTTGAGTCATGACTAGGGGAAATGGAGGCCGCTGTCATTTAGCGGGTAAAGGCCAGTGATGCTGCTCCATTGTCCTCCGGTGCCCAGGACAGCCCCTGGTGATGGTCATCCAGCCCAAACCTCAGTAGTGTGAAGGCTGAGAAGTAGTATTCTACATCTTGGCCCCAGCAACGGCCACCGGTTTCTCAAGGTGTAATCTAGTGTCCATTTCTGTTCTTCTTCTCAGTCCTCAACGCTTTGGATGGCTCACTTTATCACGTGGTTCCACTCACCAAGTGATTTCAGGGGTTCTGGAATCTACATTTCCTGCATTCCGATTGTGTCTCCAGTGGTGTTTCAGAACACGCTTCCCGATCGTATTTTCTCCATATTGGAAAATGTTCACGGTGGAGAAAAAGACCTTGTGTTCCTCTCCCTTCTCCTTTCAAATGGCCATCCTTTCCCAGCATTTCTACTGTTGCCAGTGGTACACAGTCCTGGCATTGGTTCCCACTGGCTGTCTCTCCCAAAGCCCCCACCGTTCGTCTACACCAATTTCTGCCAGTTCTTTCTCTGCATTGTTTCCTCCGACCCTCATTTCCATTTCTGCGGCTCCTGCTCAGTACAGGACTCTGGCTGGCTTCCCTGCCTCCCCTCCTCCCTGCCATCCTCCACACAGCTGCTGGAATGGTCTTCATTAAACACTGTTTTCCTCTGCTCAAGAATCCACAGTGGCTCTCCATTACCACTTATTAGCAAAAGGAAATTCCCCCATGAAGCCCTTTATGGCCTGACCTCCCTGTCGCCTTGGGCCCCCACCCTGGCAGCCTACGGCCTTTGTGAAAGTCCCTCCAAGTGGCCGGGCACTCACTTGTCTGAGCTCCTCTTGTCCTTGCCCGTACGTCTTGGTGTGTTACAATTTCCCTCCCTGGAATGCCTTCTCCTCTCCTCTTTGCCAAACCGTATCTGTCACCTCTTCCAAAAGCTGGCTCAGTTTTGAACTCCCTAAGGGAACCTTGCTGAAGAACCCACCAGATTCTCCTTGTCCTATTACTCAATATCTCATTTTGGCCTTAAGTACTTATTAAACTCAACCTACGTTAATTTATACCTGCTGATGTGCATAAAGGATCCCTAAATATTTTTAAAGCTTTTCCAAATGTGTATGTTTCATTCCTGCATCTTTTTTTTTTTTAAGCTAATTCCCACAGCCCAAATGAAGTATACTGGATATAGCAGGGCTTCAATAAATGATGTCTCTGTAACTGTCATTTTTTTTTTCCAATGGGCACATTTTATGAGTGACTTTAAAATAACTGGCTCTTCCCTTTGTGGTTGTGTTGGTGGCTCTGCTAAAGGGGCTGCTGGTGGGAGCAAGGATGTGGTGTGGGAAACGCACACGAGGGCCACAGCCTGGGCACTTGCTAAGGGAGATCCTTCCCAGGGATAAAGGAGAGAAATAGGAATCTTCAACACCGGGCACTCTGGATGTTGTAATTTGTGAGGTAACACCTAGCTGCTTGGAATTTCGGCAGCAAATGGGACAGTCTTAAATATATTCTCTTGTTTGATGTATGAGGTAGATGATTGATACTCCATTCGACAGCTGAGGAAGCTAAGGCCAGGAGAGATTAGGTGACCGGCCACTGGGACTCACGACTATTGTGAATTCAGGGTTCTTCTCGTTGTGTCTATACCACCTCATCTGTTGGTAAGGCTTTAGGGGTCACCTGTCCGGTTCAGTATTCTGATATTACAGATTAGGCTGCAAAGTGATTCTCGGATGGCATCAAAACTCTTGATAAGTAAAAGCTGGGCCTCTGATTAACTCCTCTGATTAGTGCTCTTTTCACATTATTGCCAACATGTTTTATTGTTAATCCAAGGTACGGATAGATGCCTTCATGACAGCCTGGAGATCAGCATTGTCCAACAGAACTTTCTGCCATGATGCGAGTGTTCTGAATCTGTGCATTCCCATGTGATAGCCTCTGGCCGTGTGTGGCCAGTGAACCTGGAAAATTGAAATTTGTGTGGTCACAGCAGGCTGTTAGTTTCCACCTTGGACACCACAGCTCTAGACTCATTATTTTCTTTCTTTTTATAATGTTTATTTATTTTGAGAGAGAGAGGGAGAGCATGTGCAGGAGCAAGCTGGGAGGGACAGAGAGAGAGGGAGACAGACAATCCCCAGTAGGTTCCTCACTGTCAGCACAGAGCCCAGGGCGGGGCTCGATCCTGCGAAGTGTGAGACCATGACCTGAGGCGAAATGAAGAGTAGGACGCTTAACCAACTGAGCCACCCAGGCACCCCTCTTTAGTTTATTATATTTGTCAGAATTGACAGTTTACCTAATCTGGGTTTCCCCCTGATCTCCCTTTCCCTTTCACCTCTTGGTGGGGTCACAGTAAACCGTGAGGAGCCAGAATGTGGGAGCCTGGGTGATCTGCAAGAGAGAGAAGACAGTTTCTTGTCTGAATAGACTGACTGCTGTCTTTGGTGGGAAGTGTTTGGGGAAGAGATACCACCAGGTCCGAGGTCTCTTCCCTCCCAGTGCCCCCCCTCCCCCTGCCTGTGAGCTCTGGACTCAAACCTGTTGAGCTTCTGGCCTCTTGGGGGAGACAGGCTGAGGAAGGGAGCTGAGGTGTTTTTCAGAAGTTGGTGTGGAGGGGGTTCTGACGTGGTGCTGTGGCAGCCAGTCAGTCTTGTCTGTGTGGTCCAGTGGAAGGTTATTAAGGAGATGTAAATGAGTTCATTTGGTGCTTCTGTCTTTAATTTCCACTGAGAAACACCGCTGAAATATCTAGAGGTTGAAACCCCTCTTCGCAGCTCTCCCTCTCCGTCTCTCTCTCTCTCTCTCTCTCTCTCTCTCTCTCTCTCGTGTGTGTGTGTGTGTGTGTGTGTGTGTGTGTATACGCATATCTTTCTTCCCACAACTTCCTTTGCTTCAGAGATACTAGTTACTGTATTTCCTGAGGCTGGACCCCCAGAAGAGGCTCCATGTGCACACTTTTTACTGCTGAATTCAGTGGAAGCACCCGGAGATGGGAACCCCCATAGAGAGTAGTTAATGGAAGCAATGGGCTGATAGTATGGCACAGTAGGGTCTGACCTCTTTACCTGCTTCATCCCCCATTCTTGTTCACCTGTTCTGCTCAACTTAGATCTTAATCTAATTCATCATCTATGCGTACAAGGAAAAATAACTACTGAACTCTTTTTTTTTATTTAAAAAAAATTTTTTTAACGTTTTTATTCATTTTTGAGAGACAGAGAGAGACAGAGTATGAGCAGGGAAGGGGCAGAGAGAGAGGGAGACACAGAATCTGAAGCAGGCTCCAGGCTCTGAGCTGTCAGCAGAGAGTCCGACGCGGGGCTCGAACTCACAAACTGTGAGATCGTGACGTGAGCCGAAGTCGGACGCTCAACCGACTGAGCCACCCAGGCGCCCCTTTACTGAACTCTTTTTAACCTATGGGACTTAAGGCATTGGAGCTCTCACCCTAGGTAAATTGGGTCTGTGAACACATGGAAATGAAGGGTAGAGGAAGAAAGAACTTTCCTTAGAAATTCAGCCTTTAGTTATGGTACTAGAGGGAGGGTTCTGAGCTCTGATTCTCCGAGTCCAGAGAAATTGTGGAATAAGATAACCTTGAAATTAACTGTTCAAGGGACATGGATGCTACTTATCCATGGAAAACTTTATCCTTTGCTCTTCATTGCCATGGATGTTTATAGGAAAGTAGAAGTTGATTCCGCCATAGCTCATGGGCTTACTGGTGAACCCTCAGGGGACACTCCAGGCTTCACCCATGATGTCACAGCTCGTTGCTGGGCAGACAGATGTGATACCACACAGGGCATCCAGAGTCCATACGGAATGAACATTTGGAGGCACTGACTTGGAGAACAAGCTCTTGTTTTCAGACCGAGGCTTTTCAGACAGAGCGAGAGAGGGTCTGAGTGAGCATTCAGGGCAGTTGTGACGGAGAGAGTTATTGCCCTGATAAGAGAGTTTTGCAAAATTTTCTCTGAGGAATATGGATTTTAAGAACGTAACTCAAATTGCCGTGAGTTGCCTTTTAAATCAGAGATCTGATCTGATCTCATCTGCCTTCTCTGAAATCTTTAATGGCTCATCATTGCGTGTAGAATGAAGTCCTTGCTGTCCCCCACTGGCGTGCACAGACGCATGAGGTTTGGCTCTCATGGGCCCGTGCGGCCTCCTGCCCACTGCATGACTGTCTCCTCTCTCTTCTGCTCTCGTCATCTGTGTTTGCAGCACGTGCCCTTGACCGACTTCCTTGGCTTTTTTGCTCAAGCCATTCCCTTGTCCCTTCAGGTACAGCACTCCCCCCCCCCCCCCCCACTTCCACCCTGGCCTTGTCACAATTCTAGCTGTCCCTCAAGGTCCCACTGGAATCCCACTTCCTCCAAGAAGCCTTCCCATACCCTTCCAACAGGCGGACATTTCTCCCTCCCACATTTTATATCTCACTCTATGTTCCCAATGGTGCTTGTCACCACCAAGTCTTATTTCAGTTATCAATGTATGTGTCTGATGTTGCCACTTGACGGTAGGCCCCTGGAGGGCTAGGCTGCGTCTTGTTCGTCTTCATGTTCTGCGTGGAGTCTAGAAAAGTGGGCACGTTCAATGGAATTGCTCTTGGTTTCTTAACCGAAGCTGCCAGCTGCTGAGATTTCTCTCTCCATTTGCTTTTCATACCAGGCTGATCATCTCTAAGTACTGTGTCCTATGTATGGCCCCACATGTGAAATGGACGGAAGGAAGAAACTTGCCCCTGGGTACACGTTGGATTCTCCTCAGTTCATCTCAAAATCACTTGGGTGCAGAACGGATTTTAGCGAAGTAGAATAAATACCGTTTGCTTCCGTTAGAACTGGTTCAGCTTGTTTCTCACCCTTTTCAAATCATCAAAGTAAAGTTGCGGATTTGAATGCCTCATGGGGTTCTGCTCTGGTGGACGAACCAGGGTAGCAATTTAGGCCTGATGCTAAGCTGGCTACGGACGTGTGGGGAGACTTCAGGCCCTGTTGCTAGCCTTCCCGTGTCTTTGTTATGTCAGGGTATTTTGAATGTGCGTTTTCCCGAACCATGTTCTTAACTGGCATTTACGTTTATTTACAGGTCAAATCCTGCTACAAGAAGTAGTTTGAAAATAATAACCCCTCTGCACGAAAGAATGCCAGGTTTAAAACACGTGACCCCTTTGTTTCGCACAACATTGAATGGGATGGAATTTTTGGATTTAAAATTTAGGGTCAAATTATTCGTAGTTTATTGCAGTATTTCATTTCCTTCAAATATCTCTGAGATGTTTTGTTAAATCTACAATCAATTTTGTTAAGTCCTCTTCCCCTGGGATGGAAAAGAGACAGGGGGATGGGCTCTGGGAAGAAGAATCATTTCTATGCGTCCTGAGAGAAAAAAGAACACCCGCCTGAATTTGTCCCTCTGTCAGCTCTATCATGAAGGCATTTCTCTAAAGTGGAAATAGGAAATCAGGTAATTGGCAGACTCAGATCTTTTTCTTCACTTTTTTTTTTTTTTAATTTTTTTTTTCAACGTTTTTATTTATTTATGGGACAGACAGAGACAGAGCATGAACGGGGGAGGGGCAGAGAGAGAGGGAGACGCAGAATTGGAAACAGGCTCCAGGCTCCGAGCCATCAGCCCAGAGCCTGACGCGGGGCTCGAACTCACGGACCTTGAGATCGTGACCTGGCTGAAGTCGGACGCTTAACCGACTGCGCCACCCAGGCGCCCCTTTTTCTTCACTTTTGAAACAAACGATGCGTTTTTGTTTTGTTTTTTAAATGTCATGAGGCTGGTTTTTCCCCCCCTTCACAGAAGGAAAAGTTATTTTTTGCAAGTGGTTTTGAATGTCCCTGAATGGTTCCACTGAACTTGGATGGGGCTCAGTCTGCAGGTGGTCAAGCTTACTTGTGAGGGTCCCAGTGACAGACACGGTCGTGCGTCTACCTGGGGCTGAGGAGTCAGAACTGGCCAGAGTGTGGGAATGGACCTCTCACACTAACCTGAGGCTGGGCTCCATGCTGCCTGCCTCACCCTCAGTCTCAGCGCCACCTCGGGGGGCTGGTCGTGGCTCCCCTACTGTCTAGCTTGGCCAGTTCCCTTTGTTGAATTGTGAAACACAGTTGTGTTTGTTTGTTTGTTTGTGCTGAGGTGACACTTTTGGAATCAACGTCAGTGGGGGTTAGGCCTGGACCTAGTGGGCAAATTATATCTGAGAGATAGAATCACAGAATGTGAGTGCTGAAAGGGACAACTCTTTGTGTGGTTGAGGACCCTAGGGCCCGGGCACTAAGCAAATGCCAAAGTCTCTAGCTAGTGCCTCATCCCGGGCTGGAACTCGGGCCACCTGCATTTGTCCCTCTGTCAGCTCTGTCCCTCTGAAGGCTTTTAAAACTCCATCAAGGATCTACATGCTTTTTTGATCCCACATCTTGACGAGTAAAACATTTTGGAATATTTATCCCCAGTATGTGAAGTCGGGAAGACCGGGTCCACATCAGGTGGTTTGAAGGGGAGAACTTCATGTTGGAAATCAGTTACAAAGGGGTTGGAAGAGCTGAAAAGCTAAACAGGGCGGAACCAACCTGGGCCTCGGTCTCAGGTCAGCAAAGCAGGAAGTTAGTGTCTACCTTTGGGTCACAAGATGGAAGTTGTCCATCGGGAGATAGAGCAAGTCATGGCTGCTTAGCAGGGAATGGAAACCCTGGAGGAGAAATGATCACTGGGACTGGGCAGATGCTGATGAAAGCAAAATATCCTCCCTCTGGTAGCCCCTCAGTCTCTTGGTAGAGCCTTTGTTGTTTAAACCTAACTAGACTTGTTAAAATAAAACCCAACCAAGAGTCTTTTGGCCACAGAACCTGGGGAACGTGGCCTACAGGGGATTGCTCCCATGCTAGAGAGCAGTGTGGGGGGGCGGGGAGGGCGGCATAGGGGGGGAGCAGCTCACAAGAGGAAAATTGAGGCAGATTATTTTCCCTAGGTGGCCGCAACATCCCCCACCCCACATGCTCTTCTGCAGTGTGAGCTGGCCACTCTCCTTCACGGGATGGAGCCTCGTCCCCCCTCCTTGTATCTGGGCAGCTTTGTGATGGCTTCTGCCAATCGAGTATGCAGAAAGCGACACTAGGTGACTTCTGAGGCTCGTCAGAAAAGGCCATGCAGCTTCCCCTTCATTCTCTTATGCTCTAGATCTCCCAGCTGCCACGCTGTGAGAGGCCACACACAGAGGCCATATGCAGGTGCTCACGTTGACAATCCCAGCTGAGCCCAGTGGCAGCCATGTAAATTAAGAAATTCCAGATCATTCCAGCGCTCAGCCCTTGGAATCACCTCCCAGCTGTTTGAGTCTTCTCAACTTCCAAACTCCTAACTGTCAAAATTTGTGAGCATATAATAAGATGGTTGGTTTTTTGTTTGTTTTGTTTCATTTTTTGTAATACCACTAGGTTTTGGAGCAGTTTGTTATGCACCCATATATCACTGGAACACAAATGATCAGGATGTTTATTTAGTACACAGTTATGTGTATACTAATATGTTGTAGCCATTATGAAGCACACACAAAACCAGAAATGAAATATGGGTGAGATAAAGTTAAATGTAAATACGAGTTCTTACCTTTTCTTCCCGCACCTATTGAATGGTCTTGCCCAGTTGTTGGGCTGTCGGAGACCACATATAGTTGTATACATTGTATACATGGGCAGAAATATATGATATTTCTTGCCCTCTAGATGCCAGTGAGCACCTCACCAATCTGTAAGGAAGAGAGATTGGTGGGGCAAGTGATAGATAGGGGAAGGCCATGTTGGGGAGGTGTTCAATGAAGGTATGCAGTAAGGAGGGACACAAGTAAACAGGTGATGGAGAGATTCTGTGAGATGGAAAACAGGGTTCTTAGGCAGGGTGGAGATTTGTTCTGAAGCAGTATTAGTCTTTGAGAAAGTGTAGTTTCATTTCTGTGATGACATGCATGAAGACCGCATCATATCCCAATGTGGATTCCTGCTGATGCTATATAGTGGTTAGTGGATAGGGATGTTGTGTTACAGTTTCATGAACACAACGGGAACTGTTATGGAGAGCTGACTCTAGAGTTGAGTGCCTCTGAGTTCTTAATAGTTTTAGGAAGAGATTGGGTCCAGTCTTATTCCCTGGAACCTCTGGTATATTTTGTATGTGCACCCAGTATGCACATACAGACACATACTTAAGGACTTTACGTATATTTTAATTTTTATATCATTACATACATGTAGACCTCTTTATTCACTGCTCTTACCCCCCCCCCCCAAAAAAAAAAAAAACAACAACACTCAACAAATATCTTTGGTTTTTTTCTTTCTTATTGCTGTGTATAAACAGACTATGGTTAACATAAACTGTGTTTATGTGTAAAACCTGTACAAATAACATATCTAATCTAAGAGTGTGGAGGAGAATTAATACAAGTGGATTTCTTTCTTTTTCTCTCTTTTTCTGACTTACTCCCAATAAAATCTGTTTAGCCCTGTCTTACTCTGAATTCTCTTACTGGAACCGTGAAGTCAACCAGCTGCATTGTGTGGTGGCCAGCGAATGTTAGGGTTGTGTTTTACAGAAATTAGACTCTGCTCCTGCCCTGGAGGGGCTCATAGTCTAGAGGGAGAGACAGACAGATGAATGGATAATTATGTTCTGTGTGGTGAGTGCTGTGAAGGAAGCGGGTAATGCGTGCATGGGCACATGAGGGATGGACACCTAGTTTCCGTGAGGTCTTCCTGGAGTTTTGGTAAGTGGGGCAGTTGTACAGCTCTACCACCCATGAATTGCATGTACTTGGCTTTTGGAATCAGTGTGCTTTCTACAAACAGACTGGATTATTTGACTTGAATATCCTGTTAAGGAGACAAGCTAATTTGCCTAAGGGGACCTCTTCACCCTTTACATTTAGGCTGAATGCTTTTCACATTGGTTCCTATCTACCTCTGGAATAAATTTTCTCTAGCCTGTCTTATCAAATAGAGAGACTGTTTGGGGATCAGTCTGGTTTTTCAGTATTTCAACTTCATTTCTGGCCTTGGCCACTCCGTATATAGGAGGTTCTTTTTACCATGTCTGGAGTTGCCAGATTTAGCAAATTAAAACACAGGGCACTCCATTAAATTTGGATTTCAGATGAGCAACAATTTTTTAGTAAAGTATGTTGCAAGTATTACAATATTTGTTTACTTATACCAAAAGTATTTTTTTTTTTATCATTGAAGTTCAAATTTAACTGGATGTCCCGTATATTATCTGGAAAGTCATATCACTACCCTCTCTGGCTTCACTCCTCTTGGAATGTTCACAAGGCAGTGGGAAGTGTTTGCAACTTTTATCTCTAGAAGCACCACTTCTGGGGTGGAGATTTTGTCCTTCATTTTCTTATTTGCTTATCAAGCTTAGCTTTTTTTCTATGTCGTGTGTGGCTAGGCCTGTCAATTAGAGCAAGTGTGCCAAGCTTTACTTCTGATATGGACTCTGGTGCTATTAAAAATCTGGCCTTTGGTTGAACTGCTTCTACAAAGTGATATCGTACCTAAAACTTACTTTGCTCCGTAAACTTAGAGTGGACACTCTTTATAAGGAATGGTCCCAAAGCAAGAGTCTGAGGTAGGAGTGTAGGCTCCAGGAGCAAAGGGCATCATTCACTGCAGGTGTCTGAGACATTGAATCTGACAGATCAGAAATCCTTTTTATTTATTTCTTCATTTTTGACCATGATCTGGTAAACTGAAACTCTGGGCAAGTAACTTCTAGCTAGGCCAGGAGTCAACTAAAGGCAATAGCAGTAATTTACAAGCAGGTTGTTCATGCCTGATAGATACCGTGCCGAATGCTTTCCATGCGTGTTCACATTTAATCTGCACAACAGTTTAATGACCTAAGTACTCTTATCACCCTCATCTTCCAAGTGAGGAACCAGGCTTCCGTGGTTAAATAACTTGCCCAAGGTCACACAATCAGTAAGTGGCCAGGCTGGGATTTGAACTCCAGTTAGTTTGATAGAGCTCCGACTTCTTTTCTTTTTTCTTTAATGTATATATTAAAAATTTTTTTAGATATTTATTTATTTGAGAGAGAGAATGAATGGGAGAAGGGCAGAGAGAGAGAGGGAGACACAGAATCTGAAGCACGCTCTAGGCTCTGAGCTGTCAGCATGGAGCCCGATACAGGGCTCAAACCCATGAACCGTGAGATCATGACCTTAGCTGAAGTTGGACGCTTAACCAACTGAGCCACCCAGGCACCCCTTTTATATATATTTATATATAAATGTTTGCTTATTTTTGAGAGAGAGCACAAAAGTGGGGAAGGTGCAGAAAGGGAGGAGGACAGAGGATCTGAAGTGGGCTCTGTGCTGACAGCAGTGAGCCCGATGTGGGGCTCGAACTTACAAACTGGGAGATCATGACCTGAGCCAAAGTCAGATGTTCAGTTGGCTGAGCCACCCCAGTGCCCTGAACTCCCACTTTCAACTATAATGCTCCACTGCGTGGGGATAGACCTGGGGATAGTAAATGCTTGCGGGTTGATCTGTCTATTCTGTTTTAATGATTTCTAACAAGGAGGGATTGATACAACCTCTTCAATAGCTTCTTGTACTGTGTGATGCCCCATTTTGACAGACTACTCTTCTATGTATTAATATGATGTTTTTCCTTCACAGTAAAAAACCATTCCTTAGCTTTAGTGGAAGTAGCAAAATGATCAGTATCTTTTACATAAAGTGATAACTTTTTTTTTTTTTCTCCAGCCATCTCTCAGGCTTTTCGGTTCTGTAATCAACATCACGATCAAAGATAATTCGAGCGCCTGTTTCCTAATGTTTCGTACTCTTTGCTGCTCTCCTTCAAATTCCTTCTCAGTTACATGGAGGAAATGCCTAGTAAGCATGTATTTGATGGGCTTGGATCTCGCAGTCTTCTCTCCTGCATCTACAGCATAGCCTGGTACCTATCCAAAGGTGTATAGTGTTTTGCTGATTTCCTTTGAGTCATACCCAGCTCTTGTTTGTTTCATTGCTCACCAGTGTGTACTACGTTCTTCTTGATATGGTGGTCTGTGATCATATTCAACAATTCCTGAACATGTACACAAATAAAAGGGTTTGGTAATAATCCTGGGCCCTCTAGGGAATGTCTGACACCCTGGTGTAGGGGCCACTGGCGGCGTAGACGTCACATGTAGTGTGATCATGAGACCGTAGAGCTCCTCACAGCTGAAGGGCCCCCACGTCAGTGGCTTTGAACTGACTGCAGAATGCCTCTGCAGCTTGTATGCTTCCAGTCCTTAGAAGACTTCAGGAGGCCCTGTTGTCCCTCTGATTGAGTGTTCATCTTGAGGGTCTTGAAAACCTGTGGCAGCCCCGGCAAAAAATAAAGGGGAAAAGGGTAAGGAAAATTACTGCCATTGATCTGCAGTGTCCTGTAGGATGTGGGAGAGCTTTGGAGCTTTTGGGAGCTCTCTTTTTGAGATTTTCTCTGTAGCATCCAGGAGCTTTGGAGATGTGTGGTAGCTGGACATTGGGGGATCCTTGCTTCAGCCCCCCAGAGCACTTGGGGATACAGATCGGGGTTGAGTCCACTGGTTAAAGAGTTCAAAACTCTTGGAGACAAATCAGGGGAGAAGGTAGATGCTGATCTGCATTTCAGCCTGGATAGCATGCAGACCTCAGCTAGGTGAAAGAGTTATCAGAGACATCTTTTATCTTTCACCAGCAGAGTCAACCTCAGTCTGTATCCCCAAGTGCTCTTGGGGCTGAAGCAAGGGATCCCCCAATGTCCAGCAACCACACATAGTTCTGCCATCACCTGCTGCAAGACTACTGACCTGCCCTTCTAGGGACCTGAGATATGGGGAAATCAGTAGGACCTCTGGGAGCAACCCTTAAAGGCTGACCTACCCAAACTGTCTTTTCCAAACACTTAGTTCTTTCCAAGAAAAAGCAGTCTGTGGAATTATGGTAAGTTTGTGGTCTCTGGGTTTCCTGAGTAGCTGCCGGTCAGTTCAGAGGAACCAAAGTACCAGTGACTCCAGATGGTTGATGTGTCCACAGAATTCCCATTACCCACTGATTGCCATCCCTACATTCAGTGTGCTTTTCTGAGGACCACAAGTCCTGATCTGTGCTGTGAATCAAGAAGTACTGTCTCTGGTATGCTGATGGGATTGATGTAACCTACATTCAGCGGAATTTCACATTTTATAACTAGATGTACAGTTGCTTCTTGCAGAATCCAGGTCTCTTAAGTCTGAGGTCTTCTTTGCTTCAGAAACATGGCTTTTGAATGAATAGCCTTTGTTAAGTCCCCACTGCTGGCTGTGCCACCACCAACCGTGTTCCAGTCTTTGGCCTCAGAACGGAACCGGATGACTGTGGCAAACATGAACTTGAGACCATAGATATATATATAATCGGAGACCCAAATCGGTAGGGCTGTGCTTTGTCTGCGAACAAAGGAAAATAGGACTTCTTTGCTATTTACAGTGCTGTCTCAGCAAGGCACACATTTCAGCATCTTTAGTGCCTCCAGAGGGCTGACAAAGGTTTGTTGTTCTTTGATTGCAGTGCGGTTTTGAATTTTGCGTTGAAACATATGAGGCAGGGTTGGATTGATCCTTATGAAAAGAAAGCATTTACCCGAAGGATCCCCCCCTGGCAGGAACTTTCTTTAGGATTTTGCTATGAGGCAATGTGTCTATATTTGTCCCAGAACCTTCTTTTTTGTCTCCATTCAACAACACTTTCAGCATTTTGTATCGCATTTGCCCATGTGCCAGTTTTGGGTGTTGTCTCCTTCCTTCCAGCGCTTTGTCTACATTTAACTGAAGGATAGTTGGCTTTTGAGGGAATAGGTGTCATACTTTCAGGGTCCAGGTGGTACGATGGTAACTTTCATCACAGGTTTCACATAGAGGTGTCTTAAAGGAGAGGGAAAGCCAATTTCAGGTTAAAATGCGATGCTTCAAAGACCACATTGCTAAGAGTAAATAGTCCAGTGTGGTGGGATTGTAGGTAACCTTTTTCTTTCCTCTTTCTTAAAGGCTTAAAATGTGTTTAATTTGACTTTATAATGAAAATAGCTGTTATTAAGAAGCATCATTGAGTAAAAAAAAAAAAAAAAATCTGCCGCTTCCTTGGTTCTGGGACAGGCCAGCAAGCCTACAGGGTGATAGATGACATGAGTTTAACATTGTGGAAGTGATTCAGAGAAGAATTCATGCCTCATCCTCAGCTTTGCGTTGTATGTCAGTGATGGTTGCCATGGTGATGTTTTTGGTGTCATCAGCAGAGGCTTTGGGCTGCATCTGGGAGATGAGCCACAGCCACAGGTGGAGTCCTGTAGGATCACTTTTTATGTTAGGGTTTCAAGTTGAAAAGGAGAGGATAAATGGATTATTGAAAATCTAAGATACAGGATGGAGAATACCCGTGGAGATATTATGTTTCAGGAAGCGGGGTAGGATTGCTATTGGGTGTGCAGGGAAAACACGTGTGGGGTTGTGGCTGTCTTTGCTCCCGTCACTGACCACAGCCCTTCAGTGAGGGAAATCTTGATCTTTGACCTGTGTTACCACTGCCCTGGCAGAAGCTGGTTCCAGAGCTTAGCTGCTTGTTGGACCAAGCTGTTGACTCTTCCCTCTTGGGAGATAATGAAGAGAAGAAAGCAGTATGCAGCCTAGATTAGTGTAATCCTAGGACAGCTCACATACTGAGCCTCAGCCTTTCCCTACTTCATGGGGATATATATAGAGTGAGGGGATATGTGGCTACAACTTGATGATTTATTAGCTACGCTGACCAGACCATAGTCAGTGGGAAAAGTGGCAGGACTGCAGTGTTCCAGAAGTTCTCAAACATAGCATCCTGCAAACTGGAGAACAGCTATTTTCCTGAATATGTAAAGACTTTAAAGGAATATGACGGCATGGATAATTTTAAGGGACTTCATTTCCATATCTTCAGTTTTCTAGTATTCCTTCATGAAATCAATCTGCTTGAGAAAGTGTCATCATCCCTCCCCCCCTTCATGGTAATTCTTTTCTTACTTTACAAAAGGAAAGCATATCTCTCATTTACTCAGAATGTTACTGTATACGTTGCCCTAAGGTGAAAGAACTTCTAGTGGGGCTACGTAAAAGGCACAATTCGAAATATTCGTGTTAGGGTGAACTTCTCTTATGCAAGACCCCATAAACTACTCTTGTAACCAGATTGTTGAGGGATATATTTCTTTCTTTTATATGTATATATAATTTATTGTGAAATTGGTTTCCATACAACACCCAGTGCTCATCCCAACAGGTGCCCTTTTGAGGGATCTATTTCTAATAAGATCTTTTACATTTATTTTAAAATTGTGGTAAAATATACATAAAATGAAATCTAAGGTTTTACTATTTAATGCTCATCTGTCCAAATTTATAAAGTATGTATGTTCTTTTCACCAAGTGTTTACAATTCATACTTGTAGTCATATCTCAATCCAGAAAAGAACAGGTAAACACATAGAGCCTATGATTATAGGTAATACAAAACAAGCATAAACTTCAATTTATATATGTACTGTGGTTGCAAAGTGGTATGATAGAGAGTGATCATTACAGTACCTGCACGCATTTTACGTATATGTATACATATATATACATATATACACATATACATGTATATGTATATGTGTATATATGTATATACATATACATATATATGTGTACACATATATATGTGTACACATATATATGTGTACACATATATATGTACATATATATACATATATATGTACATATATATATGTACATATATATCACATTACCACAAAATCTTGTGGGGGAAATGAGAGAGAAATACAATGTGAGGGAAAAAAAGGAATGATATGCAGTTTATGACATATAAAGAAGAGCTGAATCTTCGATTTCAAAAGTGGATGGTGGTTGATATCAAGTTACTATGGCATTTGTATTCCATTAAATACATTTCAAACAGTGACATAACAGTTTATTTCAAAATGTTACTATTTACTGTATGCCAGCAATTATATCCTTGGCAGCCATTTCAATTACCATGGAAAAAAATGTAAATGTCAATTTACATATGTTTACATACAGGGTACATAGGTTTAAGAGTCCTCTTAGGGGGTAACTGAGCAACAAAGTTTCTAGATACTATTCGTGTTCCTCCATCTTGAGTTTGTATGTATTTTATACTAACTTCAACACTGACTCTCCTTGTTTCCTGCTTTGACCCCTTCCCCCCCAATATTTTTACTCAGTATCTCCCCGGGGTGGTCCGCGTCATACTCTGGAATGTCCACAGAGCAGCTCTTCCATTCCCAAATTAGGCTTTTTCCTCCACCTCCTTGCGGTCCTGCATTACTACAATATGGGCAGTACTTGGGCATCCTGGTCTACCCTGTTGGGCGTCTATCTGTCTGAATAGTCATTCCTGGGAATTAAGTCTGTGATAGAAGGTTTATTTCCAAGTACAAATGCTTCATACTGTGCTTCTGAAATCAAAGTCAGGTGAAGAACCAGTTGCTTGTGTCACCTGATCTCATAGACTTCAGTTGGGGGTGGACTAACCTGTTTTTCCACTGCCCTTACACCACTGATTCTGTTCCTTTGGCAAAATAGGCTATGGGGCGCTCCTGGGAGTCTGAGCCCTCACCCTCACTGGCTGTCATAGAACCCGTCTCTCTGGGTGCTGGTAGTACCCGTGGGCACTGGTGCTGTCTCCCTCGCTCTGTGGAAAGGCTAGCTCTGGAGAGAGAAGAGTGGAGGTGGGGCACAGAAAATCTGCTGTCATTGTGTTCACGGGAACTTAGCCCTGTTCTTACGGGTAAGACAGAGGTTCTGGTGTTAGCAACTGTGGTTAGTTCCTAAAGGAGCTTTCTTCAGGATAACACAGGCAGAGCCAGACTCAACCAGTAACACCCAGGAAGACAACAAGAATCCAGTGTTACAGAAAACACAGCCCTCAGAAAGGAAGTGTAGGTTAGTTACAGAATTGTAACACTTCATAAAAATGCTTACCTTGCCACTTCTCACGCTTTCTAATGTCATAATAGTGATGCATTCAATGGATTAAGCAGCTGGAACAAGAAGAGGACCAGGTACTTAGTTGCATTTTGTTTGGTGAGCTTGTAGGTTTTTTGTTTTTTTTCTGCCCTGCCCCAATTTGTTGCAAACCTTAGACCTCTAAGGTCTACTTATTATTAGTGATAATAATTACTGTATTCTTGAAAAGTACGTAATGCTAGAAAAGCAGTTCATTTTTTCTAGCCATAGCCATCTGAGAAGTGGAGTGGTATATAGGAAATAACTCATGTTTTAGAGGAGCCATACAAACTGACCTACCCAGTAGTCCAGATCATGGAAAAATTAAAGCTCTGAGCTTACAAGAAAACAGGTAACTGAAGCGATGTTCAATCCCGTGTGCTGGCCCACAGCGTTCTCTCTTAGTTTAGAACCTATATGTTACTTTTGTATTCTAGACTACCTATCACCATCTGAGGCACCTAGTAGCCACGTGGAAACTACTTGGATAATCAGGTAAAACCCTTAATATTCATTTCTTAAAACCAAAAGAAATGTTTCTTTCTTGAAGTCAAGTCAGATCTTGAGTCATGGGTTTATATCACTGGCCCTAACTTTGTGACCTTGGCAAGTGATTTTACTTTCCTGATGCTCACTTGATTTTACTTTCCTGATGCTCACTTGCCATTTGTGAAATGAAGAACCCAGGGTCTACCTTTGCAGTTGAGAGGACTAGGGAAAGTGAGTATAAAATGCAAAGTAGGGGCTGAGCAGCTGTTAGCATTTCCTGGGAGGCATCTTGGTACCCCCTGCACATGGGACCGTGCTAGAACCTGGCCCACAGTAGACCACCCAGCTGTAAGAAGTGGCAGCTGACTTGTGTGGCCCTTCTGCTGTTGGGAAGCTGTGTTGGGACAGGGGTGAGCATTCCACTGTGATATGGTGAGTTGTGTGACTGAGAGAGTGGCCTTGCCATGGTCGCCTCTCCTCGGCAGTATGTGGTTAGAGAAGGGTTTTAGGAGATGACTAAAGGCATTGATGGGAAGGGGGTGCTGTGTGGCAGTTCGAAGGACCTTTTATAGTTGAGGAAAGATACCAGAGAGGGAGTAGAGAAAATAAAATAAAGGTGGGTGATGAACAGGCACATCGACATCAAATTGAGGTTGTCCTTTCTAGATTGGTTTTACAAGTGAAAATTCAAGTAGGCAAATCTGCACGTATTGATAAAGGAATTTATGGTTCATTCATGGATTCATTAATTTGATAGATATTTACTGAGTGTCTGCCATGTGCTGTGAACCGTTAAAGTGCCAGCAACACTGCAGTGAGCAGGCGGCGCCAGGGCCCTGCCCTCGTGAGAATGTGCTGGAATGAGAGAGACAATAAGCAGATGCGGGTATAACGATATCACAGAGTGATGAGTGCTGTCAACAAAACTGAAGACTGATGAGGAGACAAGTTTCTATTTTGGATAGATCGGGCAGGACAGACCTTTTGGGTAAGGTGACACTGAGCAGAGACATGAACCAAATGAGAAGGTGGGTCATGTAGCTATCTGGGCTGAGAGCGTCTCAAGCAGAGAGCGCACAAATGCAAAGACCCTGAGGTGGGAATATACGTTTCTGTTTAAGAGAAAGCAAGGAGGCTGCATGGAGAGAATAGCAAATGGGGTGGAAATAGGGGAGGCAGTCAAGGCCAGTTCACGTGGGGCTTTGCGGGCCGGGGCAAGAACTTGGGATTTTATTCTCAGTTCAGTGGAGAACCAGTTGAGAATTTCTGAATAGGGATGTAACATGATCTGACTTAATGATCCTTTATGTAAGCAAATTATCATCTAGGAGCCCGTCTTATAAACTGTCATTTGATTTGCACAGCAAGCCTGATGGGCTAATTCCATTTCAGATGTAAAGGAAGTGGTATAGTCCAGCAGTTACTGGCTTGGACTTGGGGCTCGGACAGAATCACATTTGAATCGTGACTCTGTTTCTTAAGGCTTTCATGACTTTGGGCAGAATGCTTAAATTTGGTACATCTCTCTTTTCTCATCCTTAAAATGGTGCAATAATAGTAAGATCTACCTGCAGGGCTGTTTTGAGGGTTAAATGAAATAATATCCCCGAAGTGACGGCACACGGCCAGGCGCAGCCATGGAGTAGCGCTCAGTGCGCAGTTGGCCATTGCCCTTCTTATCAGAGAGGAATTAGTCAGGCCCCCTCAGCCCCTGGGGTGTTCCTTCCTCCACCCCCACCGGGCACTGCCTACCACTGAGGAGGTGCTTCGCCCATGAATGGAGATGGGGAGCGCCTCTGCAGGGACCCGAGGGGTCAGGGACATGATCAAAGTGCAAGCCAAGCAAGGTGACTATGAATGACAGCAGGGCTCAGGATCCTCTGTGATTTATCCTCACAGGGAGACGTGATAATGAGACCGTGCTCTACCCCCAAGTATAGCGCTGTGTGCGCAGCAGGCCCTGGATAAATATTTGTTGGAGATGAGAATCCTTTAAAGTGATTATTGTCTCTGTTGAAGGATACTGTATTGTAAATTCCCATTCATTTAGGTTCCTTTATGTTCTGTGAATTCGGGGCTGATCTTTGTACTTTGTATGAAATGCAGAGTTGGGAACTAAATGACTTACCTCGAGACTTTGTAAAAAATAGATGATTACCTAATTTAGGCCTATCAGGACATTGTTAATTAATTTGCCTCATTTTATTTTAGTTATTATTCACATGTATCCTCATTTAAAATATTATTTGTACAGCCATTAAAAGTCATAAAATAATTATTTCCAAGAGATTTCAGTTTTCATTAATTTTGATAAGATAGTCTAGCCCTTAAAAATTGCAAACGAATTAGATTTAATTAACATTATTCAGTTGGACAAGTTTAGGTTCAAAACAGTAAATGCTCAGGCATCTGGCTGAAGAGTCGACAGGGTATGCAGGGGAGGGAGGTGAGGATTGGAAGAAGAATTTTTCTCAGGCCCTGGGGAACAATTCCAGGAAAATAAACAGTGATGGGGGTTGTTGCTTAAAAAGTGGATCACTAAGACATTTGGGGCTGTCCTCCCTGCTCCCAGTCACATCACTAGTCCAGTCCTTTGCCCACAGCCACCGATAACCCCCCAACAAAGTCTGGGGTCTCAGAATCCTTTGGTTCCAGTGGGAAAGCTAAAATGGTTGTGGTTAGGGGAGACAGATTTGGATTTGCATGTGGAAGATGGTCAAAGGCAGTCCCATTTCACAGGTTTATAGACCAGTGGTTTAAAGATTGAAGGTTTTGGGACAAACTTGAACCAGTTGTGACTCACACATGTGCACCGTCTTTGACCTTTTGCCCAGGAGAGGGCAGTAACATGCTAACATTGAAGCTTTTCCAGTTGTCCTTAATAGACACTGAGAGAGCCTGTACAGAATTAGTCACAGTTGAGCCTCATTTTCATTCTCACCTCATCAACATTCAATTTTACATTTAGTTGTTTCAACCTTTGTCTCCCGTGGTCTGTGCACATACAGATCTGGGAGTGACATTTTTCACCCGTTCTTAGGATACTAACAGACTGGAAATCTGCAGTGGTGCTTTCTTATGTTTAATGCTGTGAATGCTGCAGGCCTTGGTTATTACTACTTCCTAGTGGATCAAGTTTAAGGGCAGATTATGTTGCTCTCTCTCAGCCATTGAGGTGGCTATCCTATCCCTGACTTTTCTAGATTTAGCAAATCGTGCTGCCCAGAGTTCGCATCCTCTGTCCTACTGTAGAGCCCTATACCTTAGAAACAAAAGGTCACACCCTATCTCGTGCCTTATACAGGGTTTGAAATGAGAGAAGCATTATCATTTTTTTCTTTCTTTGCCCATCTTCACAGCAGGAAGCTTTGGTGGCACGCTCCAGCCTTATCATTCATATGGCTAGGATTATTGGCTCTTCTCTTGGAGAACTTTTTCACCCCAAGGTCTGTGGGGAAGTTGTGGACAGTTTTTGCTTTTGATTAGGCTCAATAGAGGAGCATAATGTAAAAACAGGAGGAGGCATTGGAATATAAAATCCTCAATAGCTAGCAATATTGTTCTGATCATTCTTGGCAGTTGGCTTAGCTTTATCTGAAAGCCACAGAAGAGTGTGAATCTCCCCCTAACTCAACTCTCTCTCACCCACCTTCTCATGGGCATGGCTGCCTTCTCCGGGCCAGTGGTTCCCATAGGGGACATCAGCATGTATATAGTGGTTTATGAAAAAAAAAACCTGTGAGGAGTGAAGGGAATCTGTGAGAAGAGAGGGTGAACAGGATGAGTGATGGGAGGTGAAGAGGGGAAGAATCAGTATGAACTTGAACCTTGCAGGCTGTGCAAAGTACATAGTGAGTCACCTATTTCCAGGCACCATGTTGGAAGGTGTGTGGAGAGTCTGGATGTTTGTGAGATGTGTGTGTGTGTGTGTGTGTGTGTGTGAGAGAGAGAGAGAGAGAGAGAGAGAGAGAGAGACACAGACAGACAGACAGAGAAAATATGAATATAGAAATGGAATAGTCACTCATCACTTATTAATAAGTAAATAAGAATTACTTATTTAGCAGAAGGGTTCTAGTATATTAGTGAAATGCGAATTTCACTTCTGCTCCCTCTGTCCACCTGGCCAGGCCACAACCCATTATTTCCCATTGCTGAGTGTTTAATGATTTCCAGCCATAGGGCTTCTTTGGCTTCTCCTGGGAGCTTACTTCACACTCTGTTGAGTTTCAAATGTTTCTTGATACTCAGTCTATACTTCCCTTTGCTCAATTTCACCCCATTATCTCCTAGTTGTACCTCTTGTACCATACTCATAAATCAATCTCTTTTGCCACTTCATCATTTTGGTAATTTGGAGCCTGACCTGTTTCTGTGTGTGTGTGTGTGTGTGTGTGTGTGTGTGTGTGAGATGGGGGAGAGGTGGATTGGAGGGCCAATGAGAAGGTGAGGAAAAAAACAACAACTTTGGGGAATAATGCCTTCTGGCAGTGCTGTGTGGAGTTCTTTAAAGGTAAGGAAGTTTCCTTATTCTGCTCTTCCGTAAATCATAAAGCATTCTGAGGCAAACCTCATCACAATGGGCCTGAGTGGCTGGATCACTCTCCCAGCAGATGCAGTGTGTGTGAGTAGCATGGAGAGATGAGAGGTGAATGGAATGGTACAGCTCTGAAAGGCAGGCCCTGTTGCAAATGATTTAAATCTTGGTGTCATTTATGACCGTGAAACTAAGTATCTCGGGGGACTGGTGAAATTTAGTAATATAATCTGTGGATTTTAAACTCTGTTCTCCACAGGTTCATAAGCTTGCAGCGAACATTCTGCTGGGTCACCAGCCTGCGTTCCTGGGTCCTCAGGTGGTGTTAGTTTCTTCCTAGCTACCTCGAATTGCCACCTCAAGGCTGGAGCTAACACAAAAGCTCCCCAAGCCCTTCTCATTTTATATTCAATGCACCCCATGTACAGTGGAGATATTTCTGGGATTAAGAACACATTTTGTGTTTTTGAACTGCCCTGGATCCACCAGAAAATTTTAGGAACTAGATTTTAGGCAACTACTACAGATCAATAAAGTCAGTCAGTAGCAATCATAATAATAGGTGGCAATTCAAAGTCTCCGTGCAGAATCGGGGGCCCTGGCTGGCTCAGTCCAAAAAGCTTGGAACTCTTGATCTTGAGGTTGTGAGTCCGAGCCCCAGGTTGGGTGTAGAGATTACTTAAATGAACTTAAAACAACAACAACAAAGACTACATGCAGAATAGACAGGAGGCGAGGAGCAGTACAATTGTTTTGAGGTGGGTTTTTATTTTACTCTAATCCTCTACTTCAAAATTTCTTCCCTCTTTCCTGAGTAGATGTTAGTTGGTCAAGTTTGATGTTGATGGCCAAAAAAAAAAAGGCGAGAAACATTCAATTACCTTTATTTAAGAAAATTTAAATCAACCTTATTTAATTAAAATTTACATAAAATTAACAAGTTTTGAGTATACAGGTCAGTGGCATTTGACAAATATATACAACCATCTAACCACCACTCTTATCATCAAAGAACATTTCAGTCTTCTCAGAAAGTTCCCTTGTACCCCTTTGTGGTCCACTTTACTCCACAACTGCCTACCCGAGGCAACCATCAGTCTAATTTGTAATCTCTGCAGATTAGTTTTTTGTGTTCTAGAATGTCATATAAATGGAATTAGACATTATGCAAATGTCTGTGATATTTGTCTATATTATTTTTATACATATGAATAGTTCCTTTTTATTGAATATTATTTTATTTATGAATATACCATAATTTGTTTATTCACCTGTTTCTGGGCATACGGGTTGTTTTCAGTTTGGGTGATCATGAATAAATCCGCAAAGAACACTCATGTCCAAGTCTTTTTATGGACATATGTCTAAGAATAGAAATGCTGGATCATATTGTTGCATGGTATAGGTTTTTTTTGTTGTTGTTCTTTTACTTTCAACCTGACTATGCCTTTATGTTCAAGGTGTATTCCTTGTAAACAGCATATAGTTGAGTCTTCCTTTTGTTATCTAGCATGACAGTCTCTGCCCTTTAATTGCAAGGTTAATATATTTATAGTTAATGTAATTATTGATGTGGTTGTCTCTTGCCATACAATTTGGATTTCATTTGTCTCATCTGCTTTTCTTTCTCTGTTGCTTCTTTCCTGCCTTCTTTAAGGTTGATAAAGTATTCTTTAGTGTTTTCCATTTTATTTCCATTTTATTTCCTCCTTTAGTAGTTGCTCTAAGACTAACAATATGCATTCTTGATTATGGTAATTTATTTAGAATCAATATTGTATCTCTTCATACTTCACATTATGACATTGCATACTTCCTCTTTCCCTCTTTCACTCCCTACCTCACACCAGTGACTTCCCAATTCCCACTTTCTGTTTTCTGATTCATACTTCCCACTTCACAAATGTAATAACCTCACAGCAGCAAAATTTCCTTTAACTATCCACTTTGTTCATTGTAAGACTGTTGTCCTGTTTTTTACTTCTACATATGTTGCGAACCTTGCCTTACACTATAATCATTTTTGCTTTAATAAAGAATGCTATATAAATTATGAAAAGAATGACAATATAGCCATTTTATATTTACTCATTTCTTTTCCACTTCAAGTGCTCTTCATTTCTTCCTATAGATCTAAGTTTTTTTATCTGGTATTTTTTTTTTTTAATCTGGTATTATTTCTCTTCTGTCCTTTCACTTAGCTTTCCTTTCACATATTTGTCTGAAAATGTCTTTATTTTACCCTTATTCCTTTTTTTAAGCTTATTTATTTATTTTGAGAGAGAGAAAGAAAGAGCATGGAAGGAGCAGAGAGAGAGCGAAAATCCAGGCAGGCTCTGCACCATAAGCTTGGAGCCTGATGTAGGGCTCAACCTCATGAAGTGTGAGATTATGACTTGAGCTGAGGTCTGACACTTAACCAACTAAGCCACCCGGGTGCCCCCACCCCACCCCTTTTTCTTTTCTATTTAGAGAGAGAGCATGAGCAGGGGACAGGGGCAGAGGGAGAGATGGGGGGGGGAGAGAGAGAGAGAGAGAGAGAGAGAGAGAGAGAGAGAGAATGAATCTTAAGCAGGCTCCACACCCACCATGGAGCCCAATGCAGGGCTTCATCTCACAACTGTGAGATCATGACATGAGCTGAAATCAAGAGTTGGATGCTTAACTTACTGAGCCACCCAGGTGCCCCTATTTTACCCTTATTCTTGAACGATATTTTTTCTAGTGATAGAATTTTTTTTTTAATTTTTTTTAACGTTTATTTATTTTTGAGACAGAGAGAGATAGAGCATGAACAGGGGAGGGTCAGAGAGAGAGGGAGACACAGAATCCGAAAATGGCTCCAGGCTCTGAGCTGTCAGCACAGAGCCCGACGTGGGGCTCGAACCCATGAACCGCGAGGTTGTGACCTGAGCTGAAGTTGGACGCTTAGCCGACTGAACCACCCAGGTGCCCCATCTAGTGATAGAATTCTAAGTTAATAGTTGTTCCCTCTTCCTTTTATCCCTTTAGAAATATTGTTCCATTGTCTCTGGTTAACAGTCATTTTCTTTAGCTTCAGAAGTTTGATTATGGTGTACCAACACATGAGTCTGCTTTGGGCTTATATTAATCCTGTTTGGGATTTGCTGAGCTTCTTGGAACAAGAAGTCAGTGTTTCTCATTGCATTTGGGAAGTTTTTGATTGTTACTTCTTTAGTTTTTTTTTTTTTTCTGCATCAATCTCATGCTTTTTATCTTTTGAGATGCCAATTATATGTATGCTAGATCATTTGATATTGTGCCAAATATCAATATGCAGCTTTTTCATTTTTATTCAATTCCCCTCACCCGTTTTTAAATTTTTGTGCTGGGCTTGGACACTAGCTCTCCTTACTGCAGTCAGGAAATTGTGTTTAGGCAGTGAGCCAGAGTGAAAAAAAGGAAAGAGTAAATCAAAGATATTATTAATCTGTCTTCAAGTTCACCAACTCTCTGCCACCTCCAATCTTCTGTTAAGCCCATACATTTATTTTTGTTCTTTTTTTAAAATTGTTTTTAATGTTTATTTATTTTTGAGAGAGACAGAGACAGAGACAAAGCACAAGTGGGGGAGGGGCAGAGAGAGAGAATCCAAAGCAAGCAAGTTCCAGGCTCTGAGCTGTCAGCATAGAGCCTGAGGTAGTGCTTGAACCCACAAACCGTGAGATCATGACCTGAGCCGAAGTTGGATGCTTAACTGACTGAGCCACCCAGGTACCCCTGGTTTTTGTTCGTTCTTTGGTTATTGTACCTTTTAATTCTAGAACTTTCATTTGCATCTTTTGTAATTTCTGTTTTTCTGCTGAGATTTTCTATTCGTTCCCTTGTTAAGACCATATTTTCCTTTAATTATTTGACCATATTTTCTCTTAACTTCTTTTAATGCATTTATAATAGCTAATAATAACTGCTTTAAGATTTTTGTTTGCTAGGTCCATAATATGGATCACATTTTTCTATTTTCTTTGTGTAAGTGATTTTATTAATAAATGCTGGACACTGGGTAATTTGTTAACAGAGACTCTAGTTATTTTCCTTGTAAGGGTGTTAATTCTTGTTTTATCTTGCAGTTTGAATACTACAACGGCTCATCACCTTGAACATGTGCAAGTTTGGTTTTATGCTTCATTATTGCATACCTGTGGAAAGCCTATGGCATTTCCCAAGCCCCTCTAACTTGGTGGAAATCAGTCCAAATTCTGTCTTTTTCTGAATCTCTTTGAGGTTTGGATTTAGTCTTTACTAGGGTGAGACTAGGGTAAGTCTTATTTTATGGTGTGGTCCTTATTCCTAAGGAGTGGCATTTCTGGAATCTCTACTCTGGCAGGGCTAGGACTCCAACAATCTCCAGCACTTCCCTTTTTGACTAGTGCTCAACCTCTAGTATCTGTGTTTTCCTTTCAACCCTGTAGTTGCAGTCTAGAAAATCTAGGGTGTGTTGACCCAAGATATATACTCAGCCCTCAGCCATGGACTCATAGTGGATCTCATGTTGAACTTATGGGGTCCCTTCCTGTACTTTTCTCTCTGATACTCCACCCTGCAGAATCCAGCCTATTTAGCTGCCAGCAACTCTGACCTTTGCCTTCCCAGCATGTGTGACCACTCTGCTGTGCTGGGAGTTCAGCTCCCTGTACTCCGGTCAGGAAATTGTTTCTAGGCAAGGAGCCAGGGTGATCACAGGCTGATCTCATGCGTTTCCCCCTTTGCAGGAATTGAAATCCTATGCTGCTTTCTGTCCATTGCCTGGAAACAGTTGCCTCATATATTTTGTCCAGTTTTATACTCATTTCCAGTAGGAGGGCTGGTCTGATACCAGCTACTCCATCATTGCAAACGGCATAAGCCCCTTACTTACTTTTATCTTTAATAATGGTTAGTACTCATGTACCTTGTGCAGGATACTCTTCTATTTATTTTGTGTGTGTTATCTCTTTTAATTCTCACTGTAGTGCCATGAAGTTGGTACTGTTGTTATCACAATGTGCAGAGGGTCAAGAAACATGTGGCAAGAAATCCATCTAGCAAGTGCCCAAGAGTCTGGATTCACATGGGGCAATCTGACTTAAGAGTTCATGCTTTTAGACAACAGACTCCCTGACTGGACAGTAGCCAGTGCTCTGGGAATATCACTCCGTGTCTGTTGTTATCACACGGAATGTATTTTCCCTCCTCTAAAGATGAGATGAAGTACTTCATGAATGCAAGGATGAATATTCAAATGGGAACCCTCAAGAGAAGTTGTGGCCATGTTATGGTCTGAAGGTGGCGTGCAGTCCAGTAGTTTTGTTAAGTCCTGTTAGTATAACAGTTGCTAACTATTGCTTATATTTAAGATTTGTATGATACAAAGGGCTTATAATTTCTTACAGGTCACATATAACTCGTCTTTTGAATAGCTTAGGCAGAGCCAAACTCACTCAGCCATGGCTCTTGAAAACCCCAATCATTATCTTGTGTTTTCATATGCTTTTCTCGTTTTTGAATTGCCTGTTCCTTCTATCACCTTTGTCTTAAAGTTCCAGGAGTTCCTGGCTGTCCATTCTTAGATACCTTGGGTTTTTGGTTTTTTTTTTTTTTTTTTTTTTTTTTTTAGAGGGCAAATGGGAACAAGCATCTCACCTATTCAGGTGAGGGGCAAGAACACGAGAAATAAGACATCAAACTATTGCCTTTTGGTTGGGGTGTTTAGCTGGAGACTAGGGGAGTACCAAAGCAGACTCTATTTCCTGGCTGTTGTTCACAGCTGCCTTGACAGACGACCAGGCGATAGGAACGTGCGAGTACATAGGGCTTTGGTTACATCAGACCTGAGAGCCATGCTTTCCATATAAAGTGCTGCTAAGCATTACTCTCAAGTGTGTGAAGAAGCAAGGGGAGACCAAGGTTTAGGACTCAGCTATGTGTATGTATTGGGGTCTTGGCTCCTCACCAGTGATGCAGCTGTGAATTTTGGCCAGATGCCCGATTATGTCTCCCCATGATGTTATAATCTTTAAGAGCCCTGCAGAACAGGGGATTAACCTAGGGGAAGAGATAGGCTAACAGAGTAGCAGTGTAAGGTAGCAGATAAAGCCCTGGATTCTACTCTGATTTTAAAATCACTTGCAAGTGTTGTAATCTTGGGTGAATTACTTAGATGTCCTCAGCCTTGGTTTCATTAATTCTAAAATGGCTACCACAACATCTGTTGTATCCAACCTTAAGGATTTTTGTGAGAGAATGAAACAACGTGTATAAAAACTGTATTATCTAACCTAGCGTCTAAATAGTTTTCTGAGTGTAAGAGAGTCAATGGCATGCAGCTTCTGGCAATTTAGTTACTGTGCGCATCCTGATTTTTGGAAAAAAAATATAAATGGAACCATTTGCCTGGGCGATTTGGACATTCACAGAGGCGGAGCATAGGCAGATATGGGTTGTCAAGGAGTATTAGGGTTTGAATCTGTGAGAACACCTGAAATGGGCTGCTGAGATGAGGCAGTGAGTTAATAGACATTTTCTAAAGTTCTGGTGCTCAGCCTTGAGCCAGATGCTGTGGAAAACATAGCAGAAATAGGAGGCAGAGTTCACATCCTCTCTAGGCATGGAGTCTCCTCAAAAGGTAAGATGGAATGACGGTGACACATTTCAGAGAAGTCAGCAATTTGAGTAGGTTGTCGACTAGGAGACACTTAGGGGTAAGGGGAAGTTTCGAGGAGGAGGTAAATATCCGCTGCAACTTTCACCAGTTCTGTTCATCTCCAGGCAGGGTGAACCTCATTCTGTCAGCTTATATCAGCTCCTCTCCCAAGTTGGGCTTTTCCAAGGCAGGTACTTCTAAACCCTCCAGCTGATTGGATCTGTCACAAATTAGGTTGATCCAGGCTTGGGGTCCGGCAAACTGAGTAGACTTGGGCCACATACCTGCCGCCGTTTCCTTTAGCACTTACTGTCCAGTTCCACCATGAGGCTTCTACTGTGCTTTCTTGATTTATGCTACAGTTCCTCTACAGGGCCAGGAGCCCGTATCTGAGCCTTAGCTCTGTGGGTAGGGTGATACCCTCTCTGCAGAGTTACCAGCAATACCTGAGCTATGCTGGGGAAAGGATATAGACACCTTTGGGAAGCCAGGGTAGGTAGAAAGTGAAATTAGGATAGACTTATAAATGTGAGGATATTTGGACGGGGCCGCATCAGGTAGATGCCTGGGGAAATCGTGATTCAGTGGGTAATTAGCAAAACAAAAACAGATTGTGGTTGGACTCAGAGTGTAAGTAGTGACCAATAAAGGAGATAAATGGCTGTCACGTTAAATTGATTGGATAGAAGGAGCTGCCCCAGGGAAGGGAGCCATCTTTGAGGCCTTAGTGTTTCAGTTAGGTTCTTGGCAGGAAGACACTGGCATACTCAGAAGGTTTAATTGAAAAGAGTTTGATAAAGCGACTATGTGCAGTGGTATGGGAAGAAGTAAGGGACTCAGTCGAACCAATGAGTCAGGTCCAGGGACTAGTAACAGCTGGAAGCCATTATCACCCCTGGCTAAAGGAAGAAGGAGAGGGAAACTGGTGAGAAGTGTAACTATGGGAGAAGGGCTGCCCAGCAGGTACTGTAGCCCTCCCCCGCCCCACCCCACATACCCTTTGAGTTCAAACACCACTTTACTGTCACCTTGGAGTACCAACAAACACATGTCGATAGTTTTAAATGCAGTCTTTTACTCACTTTATCAGGATAGCATAGAAATTAGGCTTTCACAGTCTAAGGGCAGACTGCTTTCTATTTCATCCTGAGTTTTACCTCTAACTCTAAAACCGAGGTTCTCCTGACCCTTTTGTTCTTAACTTCAGCATTTCTCTGGATCTTTCCCAGTTCTGGAAATCACCCACAACTAGTCTTACTCTTTTTGGTGGAAGCTTAGGATAGGCATGCAAGAAAGGCTTTTCTGCCTCCCCTACCTCAGGACTTCTCTTCCATGATACCATCCAGTTTTTGAATGCACGATACTTCTAAAATAGAGACTTTCATGAAAACAGATAAATTTAAGTGAATGAATGAATGAATGAATGAACGAAATATAAACAAAACCATCGCAGAGATTCATGACTGGGGCTTTCTATTTCCTTCTCAGTTCAACACACCCCTTCTCTGGAAATCCTGGCATCAGAACCCAGGCTCCTCTGGGCTAATCCTGATGCCCAGAGTCCGGAGCCTGTGCTCCATCCTTGACCCTTTCAGGCTGTCTCTTTTCACCAGCTTCTTCCATCCTGCTGCTTCTGAACATGCTTCAGTCTCCTTCTAAAAACCTCCCTGAAACCGGACCTTGCCTTTTGAGCTATCATCGTCTCCCTTACATGGACAAACATAGTTTGGCTGGAATTATTTCCTCAGTATCCACTCACCTGTTAATCACTTACAACCCAGCTACTGTTGCTATCAATTTATTGAAACAGAACTCTGTCATTGTTGTCCTCTTCTCTAGATCTTACCGGTGTCTGAGCAGTGCTTATTCTCTTTCCACTCCATCCTACACGGAATTAAGCAGTGGTCTACTTGGATGTTAGATATCATCTATCTTCCTCTTTGGCCTGATGCAGGAGCCCTTTGTATATACCTCTCATAGATGGCCATTCATCCTACGTTCAGTCTTCCCGGGGTGATGGGTGCTTGATGAGGTAATAGTAACTGTTTGACCATTCTTCCTTATATGCAGCACAAACACACCTCTTTCCAGCTTTTCTAATCCTTAATTTTCATTATTCCCCCTCTCTCTCTATAGAATAAGTTATTCATTCAATTCAGTTCACTTCAACAAACATTAGTTGAGGGCCCGTTTTTACAATGTACTAGATAAGCATGAACAGTAAGATTCCAAAAAGGACTTTCGAAATTTTCCCAAAAATAAGACAAATAAGGAAGCCATTGATTCAGAGTTTGGGTATGATGCTAAAAAGTTAGCAGATGAATGAATTTGGCTCTTGAGTTTATGAGCTTGTCTGATTTCCCTTTTATAGGGCAATCATTCATTAAACATTTACTATTGCCTGCTAAGTGGTAGGTATTGTTCTAGGTCCTGGGATACAGTGATTAAAAAAAAAAAAAGTACAACTGATTTGCTAGTGGAGGGCACAGATATTAATCATGTAAAATAATTATATAATTTTAGATAGGTTAAATAAAGGGGGTTTAAGGCTCTTTTGGATAATGTAGTCATGGAATACCTTGGAGGGAGTGGCAGTGGTATAGATACCTGCTAAATCAAAGGGAGTGGTCCATGAGGAAACCAATAGCAAGGGCAAATGCCCAAAGACAGGAGCAAGTTTGGCATGTCTGGGTAGTAGCAGGAAGGTCAATGTGATGGGAGTGTAATGAACATAAGAATATTAAAAGATGAGATTGGAGGGGTAGATCAAATCATGTGAAGCCTTTAGGCTATGGTAAGAGGCTTCAGTTTTTATTTTGTGTGAAAGAAAGTTATTGGAAGACATGCTTTGATTTACATTTTAATCTAGCTACAGTGTGAATAGTACGTAAGGGGCAAGACACGTTCAGGTGGCTGTTTCATAGTCCAGGTGGTAAATGATGGAGATTAAGGCTGTGGAGGTGGTGGGCAGTATTGGATTCTAGGCGTATGTTTATTACAGTGCTGACTTAACTTGCGGATGGATTGCAAAAAGAAAGGGTTGAAGGAAAGAGGAATCATGGGTGGCTATGCAGTTGGGTAAATGGTGTTGCTATTAACTGAAATAAGGAAGACTTTCGGGGCAGAAAATTTGGCGCAGAAAAAAAATGCAGTACTTTTTTGGTCTGAATTATTGTGAAATATTTCTGATTTAGACGTCTATTTGAGCCTTCGGGTTGGAGGAGTTCGAGACTGGAGATATACATTTGGGAGCCCCCAGTAGAGAGATGAGATTAAAAGCCATGAATTTGGATGTGATCACTTAGGGAGTGAGCCTAGGTAGCTGGGGGAGAAATGGCAGAGAGTGAGGCCTATGGGATTCTACTTTCAGAAATTATGAAAGGGAGGAGAGGCGGGAAGGAGATAGCAAAGACTGACCACCAAAGTAGGAGGAAAGCAGGATACTGCAGTATTATTGATGCCAGCAATGAAAGTGTTTCACAAATAAGGGCATAGTCTAGTCAACATTGTTGAAGGTAGCTGCGAGAGGAAGCTGAGAGTGTAAATTGGCCATTGGGTTTGGTGGCATGGGGGTCATGGGTGTCCTTTATACAAGCAGCTTCGGCAGAGGGTTAAAAGGAGAATAGAATGTGAGTGCATAGTGTTCCGCAAGTATTAGGAGATGAATACCACAGTCTTGGTCGTCTTTTGTACGCATTATGCATACTGTTTTTTTTTTTTCAACTATTCCTAACATGATATACTTTTTAGATTTCTAGATTTTTTTTTTTTTTTCAATCTTTCCCGGTCACACCCCTTCTAAATGAGCTCAAGTGTTTCTTAGTTACGTCTAGTCCAGAACTTCATGTGTGATCTGTCCCACGTAGAATACGTCAGGAAAGTGATTCCCTTCATTCTAGGTATTCTGCATCTGTTATTGCAGCCTAAGATAGATTGCATTTCTTTCTTTCTTTTGACAGCCTCATTGAACTTTTGATTGATAACTTATCTAAGAGCTCTAAATCTTTAGCACACGTATACTTTCATAGCTACTTTTTCCTATTACAGTTTTTTTTTTTCTTTTGGATCCAAGTGCTGTACCTGATGGTTGTCACTATTGTACTTCACCTTATTGATTTGGCTTGCCAGGGTCTAATTTGGGTCCAAATTCTGTCACTCGAGGATTGATCTCATCTTTTTATAAGAAGGCTCCTATGCCTTCAAGTCATTAATAAGCATGATACTTGCTTTCACATATTTTGTGGAAGTTGGTGGGTATAAATTATAATTTTCTGATACATAAATATAAATGTAGACAGGCCAAAGGCTTTTTAAAGAACACAATTTGCCGTGAGGGAGGCCACACAAAGTTAGAGGGTCTGGTTCTTACTTGCTTCAGATCAGAGCCTGGCGGATGCTCTTAATACCTGGGTGTGTCTGAACCAGTTCCCCAAAGCTCTTTCCAGCCTGGGTTGGTCCATTCATCTTATCCAGTTGTGAACCTTGAGGACTGCACCATTATTCTGCCCACCATCCTCTGTGGCGGCCTCAAAGATCTCATGGGAGACTTGGCCAGATGCCCCACTGAAATTAAGATTCCTTATATTTCATTTATATTCTTTATATTTCATTTCTCTGCATCACCAGTCTGGTAGCCTAATCAACAAAATAAATTTGTTATTTAAAAAATCAGGTTAATAATAACTTGTCACAATGAATATTTGTTTACTGTATTGTGGTGTTCAGAGTGCTTTGATGTATGTTTTCTCACTGAGCCATCACAATAACCTATGTTACCTAGGATGTGCCGTTTTGCAGGTGAAAGAACTGATCATCAAAGAAGTTAGGTAGCTGACCGTAGGTTTCATGAGTGCTTATAAGTGGCAGAACCAGGATCCAAACCACTGACATAGGAGCCTGGAAATGGAAGCCTGGGCTGGTCGCTGAGGCAGTCTGATGTTTCCGTGAGATAGGAAATAGAGGAAAGCTGAAGCTTGATGCTCCTGTGGACACTCAGAGCTTTGCCCAGGTTTATGACAGAAGCCTGTTTTCAGATAGCCATCGCTAGTGGGGACGCTCTCCTTTAGCATATCGTGGGGCCTGGCTTTCCCAGACTCCCAGTGGGGGCTGGGCAGAGACTGTTTGAGAGCTGTTAAAAAAGAAAATTCAACTGAGTAAATTTGAAGATCTGATTGGCTTTTC
This sequence comes from Herpailurus yagouaroundi, assembly GCF_014898765.1. Taxonomy (NCBI): domain Eukaryota; kingdom Metazoa; phylum Chordata; class Mammalia; order Carnivora; family Felidae; genus Herpailurus; species Herpailurus yagouaroundi. The sequence goes on from NW_024412407.1 coordinate 34,101,764, forward strand.
TAAGGGGCGCCTGGTCAGCTGGTTAAGGGGTGGTTCAGTTGGTTAAGCATCCGACTTCGGTTCAGGTTATGATCTCGCGGTTTGCGGGTTCGAGCCCCGTGTTGGGCTCTGTGCTGACAGCTCAGAGCCTGGAGCCTGCTTCCCATTCTGTATCTCCCTCTCTTTCTGTGCCTTCCTCACTCATGCTTTGTCTCTCTCTCAAAAATAAATATGAAAAAAAATTTAGTAATTGACTTTGCTAAGTAATTTATGAATCCGGCAGCATCCCATCTAGCAAGTAGAGAGCTCCAAGGAGTTGTACAATATGGAAGGTTTTCATGATAAGGAGGTGGTACAAGGAGGTCATTGGCAAGAGAAAAGACAGGATTGTTTCAGGCAAGGTCACCTTCTCTTAGGGAGTACGGAACAAGGTCTTATTAGGTAGAACGCTTCATCTTCCTTTGGGCGATGGAGAGGACCCATGTGACTGATACCTTATTGCTGCTCACCAGAAAATTACTGACTGGTTAAGAAGATAATTTTAGAGGAAGTTTAAACTGCAGTTAGGTTAGATATTAAGCCCTGCTTTGCTCACTTGGCTTAGCATAAGTGACTCCATTTTGGGCATGTGGTTTTCTTTTAACAGAGTTTTTCTATGAATCTGTGCAAGTTAGAGCTGGTCATATGCCACTGTCTAGTTTAGAGGTCCAATCCTCTGAAGGATTAGTGGTAATGATTCCTGAATAAATCTTCAGGTTATGTAAATGTCCTTAAAAATAGAACTTTTGGGGCGCCTGGGTGGCGCAGTCGGTTAAGCGTCCGACTTCAGCCAGGTCACGATCTCGCGGTCCGGGAGTTCGAGCCCCACGTCGGGCTCTGGGCTGATGGCTCGGAGCCTGGAGCCTGTTTCCGATTCTGTGTCTCCCTCTCTCTCTGCCCCTCCCCCGTTCATGCTCTGTCTCTCTCTGTCCCAAAAATAAATAAACGTTGAAAAAAAAATAAAAAAAAAAATAGAACTTTTGTACTAGTCAGACCTCGTTCAATTGAACTAGACTGAGTTCAACACCTACCTCTATACTTAGTAACTGGAAACTTGGATACATTTACTAACCTCTTGTTTATTCATCTATAAACTGGGAAAAAACGATAGTGCATACTCTGTATAATATTGTCATGGGGACTAAATTAGTTAATGCATTGAAGTATTTAGCACACAGTCTGCTGCCTCCTAAGAAGTCCATAAATACTAGCTGTTGGTAATGACTGACTGCTTCTTCACAGTTTCTTTTTCTCATATAAGCCTTCTTAGCCATATTTGCCTTTCCCTTCTCAGTTTGAAGACCGTCCTCCTTGGTGGAAGAGATGAAATGCAAGATAAAAGTTGAGTACCTCTGCCTTCTCTCTGTCATCTTTTAACTTGCCATCATCATACAAAGGTGTTTCTGCCACTTCCCGATCATTTTTCTTTGAACACAGCTTTAACTAGTGTTTTGTTGTTGTTGTTATTTTTTGCTATTTTGCCCCCTAGGCTTTAGCCACTTTCCTTGCAAGTTTAGCCTTATGTGTTTTATAACTGTCATGTTTTTATATATTATGAATATATCCTTTCATACATTTTGTTATATAATCTGATTTATGAGAACTTTCTGGGTATCCATATTGTCTTTCTTAAGTATCTTCTACATTAGGATTATTAGCTGTTATACAGCCAGAATAAAATCATTTAAAGTATTGCATCTCTTCTTTTTAAAAAAAATTTTTTTTTTAAATTTTTTTTTTCAACGTTTTTATTTATTTTTGGGACAGAGAGAGACAGAGCATGAACGGGGGAGGGGCAGAGAGAGAGGGAGACACAGAATCGGAAGCAGGCTCCAGGCTCCGAGCCATCAGCCCAGAGCCCGACGCGGGGCTCGAACTCACGGACCGCGAGATTGTGACCTGGCTGAAGTCGGACGCTTAACCGACTGTGCCACCCAGGCGCCCCTAAAAAATTTTTTTTATAATGTTTATTTATTTTTGAGAGAGAGAGACAGAGTGTGAGCAGGGGAGGGGCAGAGAGAGACACACACACAGAATCCAAAGCAGGCTTCAGGTTCTGTGTTGTCAGCACAGAGCCCAATGTGGGGCTTGAACCCGCGAACCGTGAGATCATGATCTGAGCTGAAGTTGTACGCTTAACCGACGGAGCCACCCAGGCGCCCTGACATTGCATCTCCTTTGAATCACGTTTCCTTCTTCGAAATGTCTGTAGGCTCAAATTCATTATTTCCAAGCTCGAATTTTCCATCAGAAATCATCTTACCAGATTACACATCCTACTTTCCACATCATCCCTTTCTTAGCTAGCACAAATTCCAGTAGAATGTGGTCATTCCCTCCCAAGAATATCATTAGTTCTACATAACCATCTAGGACAAGGATTGACAAACTACTTCCTGCAGGGCATATAATGGTCTGTTGTTTTTTACAAATAAAGTTTTATTGGAACACAGCCATATCCATCTGTCTACACATTGTCTATGGCTACTTTTGCACTACAAGGGCAAAATTGAATAGCTGTGACGGAGACAGAGACCACGTGGCCCACAAAGTGTAAAATATTTACTCTCTAACACTTTGCAGGAAAAAAAAAATGGTTGGATCCTTACTAGAGCTTCCTTGAGGAGGAAGATTAACCCCCCTGTAGCAGCTGTCCTGAAGAGATTTCTTCCCCCTCTGAGAAACACTGCTGTCAGAAGGAAAAATCAGATGCCCTGTTTTAAAAGAATTAAGCTTCTAGCATGTCTAAACAATTGAAATCTCATATCGCTAACATTATCTTGCCTTTCTGCCAGTTTTGTGATCTCTTTCAGGAAATATTTTCAATATCCTCTGTCAGGCTAAGATGCTTGGTGGTCTGCTCTTAACTGTGTTATTATTTTCTGTCTTGTTTTATCTTTCATCCAAATACTCTCAACCATAATATATCCTGGTTTGTGAATTTTCAGACATGTCTGTGCCTCCTTAGATGCCTTCTATTCAAGTTCGTCTTTTTTAAATTACAGGCAGAACCAGATAGGAGATAAAAAATCCTTGACTGTTCATTTGCTGCAGACTCGCTCCACTCCTTAGGCTTCAATTGTTGGCCATCCTTCCCTGCTCTCACTCAGCCTCCCCCTACCCACAGGCAGGATGATACTGGGGAGGAGATAGGGCAAGAGAGTCATTGTAGGCGGTGGTCTCTGAGTGAATGCTGTCAACTAGAGTAAGAAAAAAACTAACCAGGGGAGCAGCTGTTTCTGCAGCCTGGGAAGAAAGGATGGGTACATTGTTTAGGTGTGGATGGTGGCTTGAGAGTGTGTCAAAAGGGAAGGCTCAGTAGCCCAGGCGTTAAAACAAGGTCCAGAACAAGAGCGATAAATCTGGAAGGTACGCATACAGACCAGGGTGGAATGTTGCTTTTTGCAGTTGAATGTGTGCAGGTTGCAGTTCCTTAAAAATGCCGGATCCTACCTGTGTCCTGACCCCATTGTTCCGTCCCTGTCATTTTCAAAGGTTCTGCCTTCTGAACTGGTAGTCCTCCCCTGCCCTCTCCCTGGTCTGAGTGTGCCCCTGCTAGATTTATTTCCTCTCTAAAGCACAGCTTCATACAAATGGGAATTCAGAATCTTGCTAATTCTTGCCTCTTTTTCCTTGCCTCCTCTGATTCTCAGTCTCGAAAGTTTATTCTTTGTATATCTCAGGGTTTTGTTTTGTTTTGTTTTAATCCTTAAATGCTTCAGATTAAAAGGGGGGAAAATATTTTCGTCAGGAAAGATTTATGAGACAAGAAGAGTTAATGGATTAATGGAAAAGCAAGTCGCTCTGTATTCTAACAATAGGTCATTCAACAGTACTTATTGCAAGAACCATTAAAATCATCAACAGGTCATTAGTGCTGACTTTGAACTAGCTCATCAAAATCTCACTATTAATAGCCTTAATAGCTTTGGAAACTGGCTCAGAATGCTTGAATTTTAACAGTCAGGAATTAAAGGTAGAACAAAATGACTATTGGGCTCCTTTGGTTTTAAGGTCCCAAGGGAAATTCAGGGTTTTGGGGGGTCCTTTCCAAAAGTGTGGGGTTGTCTCAGAGGACAGGCAATTGAGTTCTCTCCTAAAATGCCTGCTGGTGCCACTGTCAGGACGGAGAAAAAGTAGATGACATACTGGTCTGACCTGCTGAGAGCTGTGCACATGTTCCTTTTCAAAATGGTGGAAATCAGAAAAGGAAGCCGTGCTTTGAAGATTCTGTCAGCAAACATCTCAAAAATGACAGATGTCCTACTTTCTTTTGCAGACCTTTCATGACATAACAGATCTCATTTTGTTCGAGCTTTTTCTAACACGGTACTCTTGAATCACCCCTTAATTTCTTCCTGTTATTCCTGCTCTGTCACATGCTGTGTAAGAGGATTTTGCAGAAACTGGGGTCCTGGGTAGGTCAAGTCACACAGGAGACCTTTAACTTAGTCTCCGGTCAGGAACTGGGAGGTGCTGCGAGCTGTTCTCCAGGGGGAGCCTGCAGACAAAGTAGGCGATGGGAGACAAAGGCAAGGCTGCTGTTTCAGCCGCTCCTTGTCCCTCTTAGTCTAGGGCAGTTTTGCTGTAGACTTACAATATAGGATACATGGATTCTGCCCTTTATGTGTTGTTAAAGCAAAGATGTCCTTTTTCCTCTGAGCTCTTAAGGGGAAGTTAGCAGCATTTTTATCATTTTAATTTTTCCTTTATGATTCTAGTCTTAAAGAAGGTTTTGCCTATGTCTGTGCCTGGGTATGTATGGGGGAGAATAAGAAAATGCCACCTTGCACCCTAACTCCTAATTTCTAACTAAGGAAATTAAGGGGAATGTAGATTAGCACTTAGAGAGGGTAAGAAGATCTTGTACAGAAAGAGAGGAGTTAACGTATGGACATCAAGTACTTGGGAGGAATATGGGCAAATCATTATGACATGAGAGATATATAGATGCAGATATCAATACAGATACACACTCCAGATCCACTTTCTGTCCTTTCCCCCTGCTTTAACTTCTATGAGGCTGAGCCTGGTTTACCTGATCGCTGGGCCCCCAGTGACCCCAATGGGAAGAGAGAGCATTGGAAGGGTGAGGCTGGATGGCCCCTCCCCCCCCCCCCCCCCCCCAGTTTCATTCCTACTCTTTCATCTCTACCGTGCTGTGGATTGCTAATGGCTGCCTTTTTCTCCCAAAGGCCACAAATGCCTTCACGGTCACCCTAGGGCAGGGTTCCATTACTAGCTCCCTTACCTTGCCTCTTTAGGCATCCATACCCAGGTGTTTTAGCCAACCACTTTGTTGTTTTCCCTGGACTCTGCCCACACCTTTATAAATAGTCTCTGTTAAATTTGCCTCAGTCTCCCCATTTAGGATGGCCATCTGTTTCTTTTGGGACCCTTCTGATGCAATTCTAGTTATCTTATACCTATCTAATATACCTGTGGCCACGTACCCCTTTTATATGCTGTATGCAATGTATACTTTAGGTCTTTCTAAATCACCAGGCAGGATGTTGCACTGGCTAGTTCCATCACAGGTATTGCTCAGAGATTCTGAGAGGAAAGAACAACTGTAGACTAGGAAATGGATCTTGATTCTGTCTAATAATGAGAAGAGAATTCCTCTTTTCTTTCCAAATTCTCCTTGCAAGTGAGTGGGCTTTTTAGTTGTTGACAGGAAAGCTTGTTCCCCTGGCCCAAAGGCAGTGTAGGTGAATTGTCATGGAGGAAGTATAGGGTTAGTTGGATGACAGAGAACATCCAGTTGGGCTGAAGCACTTAATCGTTGAGCATCTCTTAGCCTCAAGCAAAGATGGTGGCCTCCTTACATGCTTTCCATCCAGGAGAGCAGGGCTCTTGGAAAACAAATCTAGTATATCGTTAGCATTCATCCCTTTACCCTGGATAGCCTGATTCATTTTTTATTACGCTTCTCTAAACTCCATTGGGTTTAGTCTCTCCCTACTCTCTCTCTTTCAAGAAAGCATGTACCTAATAATTCAGACAATGTACCATAGAGGTCACTTACGATGGTTGTACTTTGCTAATGTCTGATGTTTTGTACTTTATGCAATATAGAACTTTAATGGCATTTAAAAGTGCCTCATCTCGTTGCAATCTCCTGTCTGATTCTCTGCTTTCACCTTAGTTCTAAGGTTAGGTGATTTGTTCTGTTATGTGAATATCAGAATTCTTTCTTTTTCCCAGAAAAAAATGTCATGGTGAATTTTTTTCAAGTTGAATCAAAACACTATAATTTTTAAATCACTTGCTTTATCTACAGTGGCATTGCTTACACCCGTGCCTGCAAAGTATCTTGAGAATTGCTGAAGGGTCACATAAACAAAATGCGGACTCCACGTGCATTTAGTACAAGCTGCATCTCTAGTCGTTGGGCTTTTTGGTTGCGGTCCACAGAAAATGATGTTGACTAATTTAAGGGGTGGGGTGAGGTATGGTTCTAGGCGGTTCTATGGTTTCTAAGTTTTTGTGATACCCTGCTTACGATTTAGAGTCCAGGGAGGGGGCGTCTTTTTGGCCCAGCATGGGCCATCTTGTTTGACAGTCCCATGGAGATTTTACTCACTGGGGGAGGGGGTTTCTCAAAACACAACTTGGGTGTTGTTACCACTGACAGGAGGGCGGGTGCCTGGCAGGAAAGCCAGCAGATGTCCACTTCAGCATCTCTCTTTAGTCTTCTATTTATCTCTCTTCCAGATCATCAACTAAGATGTTAAATAAAACCGGACTTACCACGGGTGCCACGGGCTCCCCACCGGGCATTCCTCTGCCCATGTACATTATCACTGATAATTGTTCATTTGCCTTTAGTCAGGTTTTAGCCTCTGTGATCCGCTTCACACTCCTGCCAGTTTGAATTTCATGTAAGGAGTAAACTGGATCAGTTTCGTTTTTAGAGTCAAAACGTGTTATTTCATTGACTGTGTTCTTGCCTCCCTGCTAACTTTGTCATCCTACCCCAAGTAACAGTTCGGTTTGGAAGGCTGCCGCGTGGCCAGAGCATCGGCTTTTCCTAGCCAGCTTTGGTCGTGTGAGTGAGGGCCTGAGCGGGGACAGCCAGGGCACGCTACTCCCTGCCATTCCGGCTAATGAACTGGAGACACAATTTCTATTTCAAATGACCCGCAGAAGCACTTTGGTGCTCTCTGAACCATTGAGGAAAGGTTGAACCCGACTCCATTTGGTTGTATAATCTAAGCCGATTTTAGGCTCTTCGAATCTGGGGAAAATAGGTAACGATAATTGCTGATGTTTATGGGGGAGCATGCTAGGTACTTAGACACCTGACATCTTGCCCGTATCATCTCTCTTGAACTTTCACCCCAGCCCTCACAGCCCTGTAAAATAGGTGCAGTCCTTATCCTCATTTAATCTAAGACTTAAAGGCAAAATAAGTTGTTTAAGGCTACACGTTCCATAACGTATTTTACGTGCTTTAACCTCTATGGTGTGTTGCCACTTGTGCTGGTTAAGTATTCAGCCACCAACTCGTCTATTCACTGATTCCTCAATGCAGTGAAGGAGATGTGTGTTGACTGGTGACTATGGGCCAGGCACTGTTGGAGGCACGTAATGCAGAACACATAGCTTAAAACATGGTGCCTTGCCTGCCGTAAGGGATCTTGCATTCGAGTAGGTAAGGTAAGTCCTATGTAGAAACTCAATTAATTGAACACTGCCATGTCCTGATTATGCAGTTCATGGAAAGTGTATAGACTCAACCTGCCTGATGCTGCTGTATCATCTAGAATGTTTTCTGGAATAGAACACAGGAGATGCTCAGATAGGTGGGTAGGTAGGCAGGTAGGATAGATAGATGTGCATTGTGTTTCTAAGTTTTCCACCAAGGTACTCATCATTGCAAAGGGTGGAAACATGTTCTTCAGGTTCTGAGAGTACAGAGTGCCCTTCTATAAGAGTTCTTTTCTCTTAAGCTTTGTATATAATCTAAAATTTTATTTTAAAATGCCTTTCCTTCATAGTATTTCAGTGATTCTTTTTAATATACAAATAAATTCCTAAAAGTAGATACTATGAAAGTAAGACTCAAGCACATGTACCCTATTTCTCAAGCATGTACCATATGCTTGAGGGCACCCCTGGTGCCCTTGGGGTTGGTACAGGTACTCCAGTTTGTGAGGCATTGGATAGACCAGTGTATCAGTCAGTATCCACAGAAGCCACCATGAATATTTTGAACAGGAAGTGGTTTAACGCTGGGAATTCAAAGGGTGAGGCCAGCCTAACTTCAACCTTCATAAAGTTGGGGGAGTGGAGGCCAGGGAAACCCCATTCAAAAAAAATTTAAGTGTGGGAACTGCAGTGAGCAAGGGGGAGTGGGGGCGGGCAGTGATTCTCAAGAAATGCCTGATGTTACCGGCATGTGCCAATGCCCAGGTACTTGCCTCCACTTGTACCTGGAGTGCAGTGGCTTCTCCTTCCATTCTGCTGTCCTCCTCTTACTCTAGTGCCCCTTGCTGGTGGAATCTAATCAGAAACCTGGCAGCAAGGGCATTTAGGAAAGGTAGTTTCTAGGCTCTAGAGACCTGGCATGCAGGAGAGAGCTTAGAGATTAGAATGGTGCTGGAGACCAACAAACAATATCTTGTGCAATTAAAACATGACATTCTGGCCCAAGATAAGGCAATATCATCTCCTTCCTTGTTTTCCCTGCTGCAGCCCTATCCCTTTAAAACTTTTCTTTGAGAAGCTGAAGTACCAAGGAAATGGTATTTGAATGACAAGCATAACAGAGTTGGGGAAATTGTTTTATTGACTCTCCTCCTTTTTAATGTCACTTTCCTACTCTTTACTGTCTTGATTCCCCCACTCCCTTCTTTAAGGGAGGAGAAGGACTGTTAGTCTCAGGATTGTGTTTCAATTCCTTTGGGGGCTTTTTATCATCCTAGGCCTCTCCAGAGATAAGCTCTTTAGGGGAGACACAGGGTGAAAAGCTGAATTGATTGAAAGGATTTGTAGTGTATTCCTCTGTGGGAATGTGATCTTTCTCCTGTGGTGAAGGGAGTTAAATGCTCCGGCCAGTTCATCTGCAACATCACTGATCTCATTTTCAAGATGGCTCTGATATGAACCCAAAGAAGAAAGTCTATTTTCTCTTAGTCCCTGAGCTCCCATTGGCCTTCAGAACGGGGCGAGGGGCTTTCAGTTTCTTTTCAGAAGACTTTTTCTTTTTCACCTCCCAATTTTCAAGCAAGATCTTGGTCAGAAATTTTCTTTGGCTCATTTTTATGCTTCCCTGCCTTTTTGCAAATGAGTATCACCTTTTTTTTTTTTTTTTTTTTTTTTTTACGCAAATGAATTCTTTTAAGGTGATAGACCATCTTAAAAGACTGTATCACGTTTTGTTGTTGTTGTTGTTGTTATTATTTTTATAGTTGACATTAACCTGTAAGAAAACAAATGCCATATGGCCTCTATTTGGCATCTTTCACGTCAGACAAGGATAGTATTTCCAAAATGTTGGGACCATTCCATAAATGTGTGTTCGGGAATGTTAGTTTAGGAAGGAGTTTGAATTTTAGAAAGTTGTGAGAGAAACAAATGCTTTGATATATATGAGTAAGTGTTTCGTTGGAATAGTTGGAATAAAATCTATGAAGAATAGGAGTTTATAATCTTAAACTTGGTTTTGTTTGCTTTCCATATGGCTTGTATATTTGGACTCCTAGAACTCTAACTTATAAGCTATATTCAGAGGGTCATCAAATACCAAACTTAGACACGCTGACTCATAAGATTGGAGATAAGGATGGCCAGGCCTACAGCCTATTTGGGGAAGTTTTGGCTATATGCATGTTAAATAACATTGAAACCAAGCAGGTAAATGTAGAGCTTTTGGGTTCTGCATGTGATAGACAATGAGCTTGGCTTATTGTAGGAATTCCCCAGAGTGGAGATTCGGAAACAGGTGAATTTCTGTTCTGAGCTGGAATTAGAAGTCTCTTTGAGAAAAAGTGAGGTATTAAATAAGTAAAATAAAAATAAGTTGGTTGGACTGCCAGTAGTTTGAATGGGTAGAAGAAGCGAGAAGGATCTTGGAGAAGGAAAGCTGACTTTCAAGTCAGTTGTTCCCAAAGACATTACAGTTGGGAGGGACTAAGGAATCCTTTTCCAGCTTTATTTTGATCAAGTCTTCATTTTGGAGCTTCAAATTCTGTATGAAAAAGGAGACCCCAACTTCATAATGGGTAGTCTACGAATCAATTATCCACAGGCTTATAGGGGAGAGAGCAAGTAACCATGCCTTTTAATATACTTTCTTTTCCCATAATCAGTGTCTCATTGCAGAATGTGAAATGAACAATAAATGAAAGGCAACTGGGTTGGTCAGTGCTGTTTGTGACTGATAATTAGGTGAGGGGTCAGAAGCCAGGAGTTTTAATAGCTATGTGGGCATCTTACTCAACATGTTCAGATTGCACACCCTCATTCTCCTATTAATGGGTAAATGAATGGCATTACCAGACTCAATTAAACTAAGATTTACTGACTTATATTTTTCAAGTGCTTTAACTTGTATCATTGTATTTAATCTTCCCAGTAATCTTATGAAATTAATCACTGGTCCCCTTTTACGGATTAGAAAAGCGAGGTCCGGAGAGTTAAGAGACCTGTCTTTTTAAATGCACGCAAGGATCAACGGGGGGACCTGGTATCCAAAGCTAAGCCTAATGGATGTCTGATGGCTAGTCCATTGCTTTTTTCACAGTGCTGCCCTACTTGGTTCCAGTTTCTGGGGACCTGAATTCTATCACTCATATTGCCAACTGACTACTGTGATGTCTTTATTTGGGAAAATCCACCCAGCATGTCCAAAAAGCCTGGTGAGGTGACCTAATTTATAAGAGGATCCAAAAAACCCTGCAAAAAATCTGATATTTTTCTAGCATATAGAATAGTAAGAAAGAAGAAAGAAACATTTTTGTATATTCTGCAATTGTCCCCTAAAATGAGATATTCTCACATAATGGAACATATGTTTTTCATCCAACCATTATAGGCTAGTTTTGAATGTATATTCATCTGCAATATTACATAGTTTCCGGTGAATATCTAGCTTCCTCCTGAATGCGGGTAGATTTACCTTCTTAAAACTTGGTCTCTTAAAAGCGGCCTAGAAGATCAACTTTAAGGGGCGCCTAGGTGGCTCAGTTGGTTCTCACAGTTCGTGAGATCGAGCGCCAAGTCAGGCTTTGCGCTGACAGCATGGAGTCTGCTTGGGTTTTTCTCTCTCCCTCTCTTTTTGTCCCTCCCCCTCTTGCGCACACACTCTCTCTCTGTCTCCGGCTTTCTCAAATAAATGAACTTAAAACAGAAAGATCAATTTTAAGAATTTAATGGCATGTCAGAAACATTTCCAGCTAGCCCACATTTACCTTGGTCATTGCTGTCTCCTTCCTCTTCACCTGCATCACTCTATCGTACTGTACTTTACAGCTGCTTTTAGTGTCCTGACATTCCTCTCGTTAAATTCACTGTCATGTAGCGTCTCCTCTCTTTTTAAAGTACTGCAACACTTCCCAACGTAATCAGTTCACTCTAATGGCCACCAGCTCTCTCTAAAATCATTGGATCATCATCCTATGGTGAGCTGGCTACCTGCAGCAGTTGTTTTAGGGCGTCTCTTCCAAGAAATAGCAAACACCATTCACATATATGGTAGATTGCTGGGGCTTTGTAAAAAGCAGCCACAGCCTTGATTGTGTCGGGGAGGAGAAATTCTTCTCTACCTTCAAGATTCTTCTAGCTGGTCTAAGAATTACATTGACAGGAGACAATGAGATTAAGAAGAGAAAATCAAATTTAATATCGTATATATAGGGAATCTGCACAGACATGAGATTTCAAAGGCAGTCAGGAAAAATGGGATATATTCATCATCCTGAACTAAGGAAAGGGGGGTAAGGGTCTGGGACTTTGAAAGGAAGGAGAGCAATTCACAGGAAGATGAAAAAAGGTAAATGTCTAGTAAATAAATGTTTGCTGGTCTTCAAAAACAATGGGACATACAGAGGAATTTTAACAGGGTAACTTTGTCAAATTCCTTCCTATCACCCCTAGTTCATATTATGTTGTAGTTATCTATGATGATAGCTCTCTTCCTGGAGCAGGTTCTCTTATCTAAATTCTTTTTAGGCAGTCAGGCAGCATTCTTCCCGAGTCTTTTGGGCCTTGATTGATTTTAGCTTGAAATAATCTGCATGCCAAAGTGGCATGTTTTGGAGTGGCCTGCCCTTAGCCCCTACAATTAGTAGGATCATGGGATTTTGTGTGCAGGACCCAATTTGGAGCCTTTTTATAAATGGGGTGTGACCCTGAGGAACATACTGTTCTTGGACTGGCTGCATGAATTTGGAAGAGGGCCAGGGGGGCTAGGAAAGACTGAGAAGACTGACAGGCTCCAAAATGAAATGGGGCCAGTTTTGGGGCTTGTCCCCAGTTTAGAAGGTTCATTTCATCCTCTGTGTTTTTGATCTCCTCCCACTTCCTCTTCCTGAAGTGTTGCTGCCTGTTTCTGCCCATTCTTCCCTGGCATATTTCTATCCATTCTTCTGTCCCAGCTCAAAGGCTTCCTTGACCTTCCTGTGGCATGTGCTGCTCTATTCTCTGTGTTCCCAAACAGCTTGTGTGGACAGCGTACCTGGTCCAAGCATTACTCATTTATAGATTTGTTGTAACTGAGCTTGGAGCCCCATGGTCATTGGTGTCTTCCTGGCACGTAGTAAAGACTAGATACATATTTATCAAGTGAGCAGATGGGCTTTCCCTCCCATCCCCACTTCTTACTTGGGCCAGGGATTTTTTGTTTTGTTTTGTTTTGTTTTTGTCTAGGGCAAGTGGCTGAGAACAATCCGTACAACACTTTTAGCACCTGGTAACGAAGGTCATGAAAGTGCGTGAGGCTCACGCATTCCACACAAGAGGATGAGTCTTCTCTCTCTCAATCCCTTAGGGCCAATCTCAGTTTGGCAAAGATGATAATTTGTGTATGATTTCAAACCTAACAAACTTTCCGATTTAAAGTAAGAGCTAACTTAATATTCTTTATTGCTTCTTGGAATCTGATCTTGGCAAGATTAATGTAAAAAATATTGTGAAGTAATTCTTGTGGAATTTTGACTCAGTGAAATTGAAATGCCAGGGATCTCATTTTCAAAAAGGTCCCTAGAGTTTTGCCCCTCATTGTAAGTCAGTGCACAGGCTTTTTGTTGCTGGTCTAAAAGCTCTGCCCTTTGGTGAGATACCTCACAAGGTAATCCCACTGCAGGGCAAACCCTTAGGGACCATTAAAAAGACAGTTGCAATTTACGTACATTCCCCCAAATACAGTGAACCAGGGGAAATGTTGATTTTACCTGCATTTTAAAAACAAATCTTCTAGTTGTCTTGTGATTGAAGGGCATTGGAAATAGCCTTTGAGCGACCTCATTTTCCTGCTCTACCGAACTGCCCTTGATGGAGGTAGCAGCAGCCAAATAGAGATACCAGCCAGGTGGTTGGAAGGTTCGGATGTCTTGCTCCTCGGACGAGTGGCTAGAGTTAGCACTTTGGCCCTAAGTGGCAGTGGCTCTAAGGCTGAGTGAGTGTTGTCCCATACAGAACATAGTAGCCACTGGTCACGCGTGGCCAGTGACATTTAAATGAATTAAAATGAAATGAAATAACAATTCAGTTTCTCAGTTGCTGAGCTGCATCTCAAGTGCTCACTGGCCACATGTGGCTGCTGTGTTGGACACTGCAGTTATAAATTGTCATCATTGCAGAAAGTGCTATTGGGCAGTGCTGCTCCAAGGACCTGGAAGCCTGTAATGTTACATCTGCAAGATGCTTGACTTCTCCAGAATGGCCAGGAGCAGTCCCGGGAGGTGCAGCTTAAAATAGAGAGGAGGTCAGTGAATAATGTTTGTTTGCCTGTGGCCAGGGCTTGGGTGATGCCTTTGGGTGCAACTACCGGGTTTGAAATACAGCTAGTGGAGAGCGAGGAGGTGGGGTGGTTGAGACTCAAACCGGAATCTAAGTTACTGTGTGACTAATGCACGGCGGGACTTATGTTGTTGGTCCCTTTCACCTTTGTTACCTTACTTCGGCCCCAAAGATAGTGGCTACTTGCCTGCTTTTTACAGATGAGAAGACCGAGGCTCAGAGGATTAAATCACATGTAAAAGGCCACACGGTAGTAGGAGCCTAGTGCTTCTAACTCTTAAGTTCAGTGCTTCTCTGTCTTTAGGGGTGGGGAGAGGGTGTAGGGAGCAGATGGGCAAAAGGACCATTAGTTAAAAGGGGAGACATTAATTTTGAAGAAATCCACCTGTTTGCTCCATCCAGCAGTCCCTTGGAGCCTGGTTAGTGCTCAACCACCTTAACCACCTGCTTAGGGTCTTTTGTCAAGGGTTGATGCTAAGGTGGTGGATTTTTCTTCCATGGGAACTTAATGAATGGGATGAGGATCTTCGGAATCTAGAATCAAAGATGAAAATATAATAATAATTAGGTAGCAGTTACTGTTCAGTGTGCCTGATACCGTTCTAAGTATTTTGCATGAGGAACGCACATAATCCGTGAAACTAGCCTATGAGGTAGATACTGTTATTATCCCTATTTTATGGTTAAAGCAACTGAGGTTTGGAGAGACGCCATATACTGTCCAGGGTCACTCACGTCCTGACCCTGTGCCCTCAAGCACACAGCACTGAGCAGGAGGCTCAGGCGATCCTGTTAATGCTCTCCGACACCTTAAAGGTGGCTTCCTGCTAATCATATTAAATACATAGCTTCAATAGGAGTATTAATTCCTCGCCGTGTTGTTCACACTTCATTTCCTTTAATCACTAAACATATGAAAAGTAATTCACTCTCCCTTCTCGCTTTATGTATCGCTCATTTCCTCCTTTCTTCTTTAACCTGGTTGTCTCCCTTCTCTTTTGCTCTTCTCTTCCTCCCGTTTCTCTGTGAGGGCAAGAGACCCCAGTGGGTTATTATTCACTGCATGCAGGTTGCTAAATTGCATCCAGAGTGAATGTCAGCCTCGGATGGAAGGGCCACGGCCAGCACTCTCCCCGTGTCAGGTGCAGACGCTGGAGGGAGGGGTGGGCGGCGGCTTACGTGGGGCTTGGTTAATTCCTGCCACCCTGGGCGCGCACATCCTGGCCCTGCGTGTTGGGCACCGGGCACCGTTCTCATCTCTGCCTGCGGCCCCGCACGGTGGGGCCGAGCCTCACGGTCCTGACGGCGTGGGCAGTCAAGCCTGCCCTTCTCCAGCTGAACGCTTTCTCCGTGAGGAGGTGGAAAAAAACCGAGGAGGAGGAGAAGGAAAGAGCCCGATGTGAATGGGTACTCGAATACCTTCCTCGGTGTGTCCGCAGCTCCCCCCACCTCCTGCGAGGGAGAGACCACGTGACTGACCCCCCCCCCCATGACCCCGGTGTCTGTGCGAAGTCTTTGCCAGCACCCTGTTATTGTGGGGGTGCCTGTGAGTGTGCTGGAGTGGAGGAGGGCCTAGATTAGGAGTCCTGACAGAGGGAGAAGAGATCATCTTCCCTCCGAGCCAGGGAAGAGAGGGGACCCTCCAGAAGGTCAGAAGATAGGATTTTGATTTACTGCCTGAGGTGAGCAGGTAGCCAAGAAGAATTGTGTAAAAATAATAGATATTGATACGAACTGTACAAAGGTTGTGAGTTGGTTCCTGGTTCCCAGGCTGTGAGGGCACAGCAGGCTGCTGAGACTAATTTGCTCTCCCGGTTGGCCGAGGCCCCCTTTCAGCTCACTTCTGGGGGTTCTCCCCTCCCCCACTCCCACCTCCAACTCCTGCGAGACTTCGGTGTTGAGGCTTGGAGTCCAGTCCTTTCCCTCCAGGCTGAACCAACCGTGTGATCATTCATTCCTTTACTTGAAAACATCATTTTATCGCTTTAGACTCATTACCTCTCACTTTTTTCTTACAAATTCTGTACCAAATGCTAGAGGTATAAAAAGGGATGGGCTACAGTTGTTTTCTAGAGGAGCTCCTGGTCTACTTGAAGAGACAGACAAGACTCAGCACAGTGTCCCAGTTAGAGGCACTGTAGGATCTCATAGCAGGATGGATAGGGGCCTGGAGGGGGAGGGCCCGCCCAGGGAGATGCAGGAAGGGTCGAAAATGCCTTCTAAGCAAACGTGGTACTTGGGCTGGCTAGATGAGGAGGGGAGGGCAGGCTGGCCCGGGCCCCCTTCAGCAGGAGCTAAGGCGCGAAGATTCGAGAAAGCACGACAGAGTTGGAGATCTTCAAATAAAAAGCAGGGGGTCTGGAGTAGATGGGTTCCTGAGGGGTCATGCCATGAGAGGAGAATGAAAATTTATGGAAATGCAAACCGCGAAGATCATTTTATGTCACGGTAAGAGATTAATTTGATCTATATCCTGAGAGCTCTGGGTATCTACTGAAGAATCTTTAAACAGAGGAGCGACACTGTGAAATTTACATTTTATTAAAAAAAATTTTTTTTCCTCGGGAAACGAGGCACTGGATTTGCTCAGAGTGGTGAGACCTGGTGATGGAGCTCGTGGAAAGGCCTTCATGGTGGTCCTGGCTGGAAACGATGAAGGTCTGAGACAGACTGGTGGCAGGGAGAGGAGATGGAGGGAGACCTGGGTAAAGGGACTAGCTATGGACGGGAGTGGGGGGCTGCACCTTGCCTGGGGCGGGGGAGAAGGGAGAGAGAAGGGTGTGTGTTGCTAGAATAATAGTATCCATGTGTTCCTCCCATTTCATCAAATCAAGTCCAACTCCGTTTTCTTCTTTGCACCTCACACCAAAGCATGATAATGGCATTGACTCTTGAAAATACTCTCTGGAAGGAATTTGGGGGTGTTTGTTTGTGTGGCCTATCAGCTTTCTAAGACTTCTAAGCTCTTCCAGGGAGGGCACACAATGTATTTATCCATCTATTATGTGCTACATTCAGCACACCAGGGGTACTTAATAAGTATTTATTAATAATAAGATCTGAGCCCCAGGAGCATTATTCTGTTTGTCAGTGAAGGAGTAAGTAGGTTTGGAAGCAGTTTGGCTGAGTTTAAGTTTCATAAAAAAAAAATCTCAATTTGAAGTTTTGAACGTATTAAAACCCATTCCTGAATTATAATATGAATGGCTTCTGCTCTTGGTTTTCCTCGGTAAATATTTTAGTTGGCTTAATAGGTGATTGTTTCCTAAAATATAGGAGGTGGCATTTCTTTGTTGTTCGGTAATCTCTGACGATCAATCAACCTGTCTTTAAAACCAGAGCTTTTTACAAAGATGGTTGGTTTTTTCTAATTCAGGTTCCTGTTCTCTTTTCTGATATTTGTATAAATCGGAATAGCTACCGTTAGCTTGTGTCTTATTTGCAACATTCTTTTCTCTCTTGTGTTTACTTCCTTGTCACATTTATCTTTATTACTCCCAGGTGTTCCCTCCGTACCTTAAGACCCTCTGCTTTTTCTCTTTCTTCCCGCTCTCCCTAGTCTCTACCCCAATTTAATGACCGGGAAGACCTCAGCCATCAGGCCATGGGATACAGCATATTTTCACAGTACATCAGTGCTGGGGGCCAGACCATGCTGTGTCCCTGTCAGTTATGATACATCTAGTTCATACTTTTCTCTGAGGCTCTGATAAGCCTGATCGGATAGTTTTGGTGGATTTAAGAACAAGAGTCAATATTTCCGGCCCTCCTCCTGCATTTGGGCTTTGTGTCATGAGGATACACAGCACATATCCAGTGGCCCTAACCTGAGGGTAGTGTTATTACTAACCCTTGCAATATGAACATTAGGCTTTTGGGCCCCCTGTATTGAATCCGGGTAGTCCTTACCAAAGATGAGTTCTCATGAGTGGGTAGTGTGCATCTTATCTGCTTGGGTTGTTTCACAGCCAGTCTTGGGTTTTCATCTGGACTTCTACACATATAAAAATAGTAGGTCAACTCTAATGAAGATCTGTGTAACATGGCTTGCCTGGACCACGGAATCTGGAGCTGTAAAATTTGCCCTCTGTGCTGCTCTAGGATCAATGGCTTTGACCTAGCTTAAGGAAGATAGAAGGAAAGATGGAAGTCGTATCTTTATGCTGATATCCTGGAGTCTGCCTTCATTAGAGTATGAGCCAGTGCCCGATGATGCTATGGGCTGTGTGTACACATAATCCCAAGGTTCCTTCTCCTGACCACTTACCACTACTTAGCAAGCATTTCTAGATTCCATTGAAGTGGTCCTTCTCTTGGGGCAGTCCTGCAGTGTGCT
The DNA here is from genome assembly GCF_014898765.1 of Herpailurus yagouaroundi. Classification (NCBI taxonomy): domain Eukaryota; kingdom Metazoa; phylum Chordata; class Mammalia; order Carnivora; family Felidae; genus Herpailurus; species Herpailurus yagouaroundi. The sequence goes on from NW_024412407.1 coordinate 34,120,083, forward strand.
TTGTGTTGTGCTCTTATCAGACCACTTTGAATGTACTTTCCTCAATTCCAGGCAATCAGTGAATACACTGGGGTACGTTTTGTGAGAAGTCTTAAGCAAGGTGACATGACTGGAAACAAGTCATATAAAAAACTGTAGAAGTAAGAGGTGGTTTTTTTAACTTGTAGGAGAGATGGGGCGAGGCATGAGTTTCATTCAAGTGTGTGAAATGTTATCATGTGGAAGGGGATTAAAGTTGTTCTGTGTGTCCCCAAGAAGCGGAACTAGGTGCAAGGTGAAGGGAGACATTCAATTCATCACAGGGAAGGACTTTAGAGTGTTATTGTTAAGAATTTTGGGGATTGGGGGTGCTTAGGTGGCTCAGTGGGTTAAGCGTCTGACATGGCTCTTGAGTTTGAGCCCCATATCGGACTCTGTGGTGACAACTCAGAGCCTGGAGCCTGCTTCAGATTTTGTGTTTCCCCTCTCTCCCTCTGTCCCTTCCCTGCTTACCCTCTGTGTCTTCTCTCAAAAATAAATAAACGTTAAAAAAAACTTTTTTAAAAAGGATTTTTGTGGTGGAATCCAGCTTCTTGAGTTTAAATCCACCATTGCTGGTTACCAGCCATAGAAAATTGGGTTAATTTTTTTTAACCCTTCTAATCTTTAGTTTCCTCATCCGTAAAATGGGGATAATACTAGTATCTATCTTATGAATTGTTACAGTTATCTCATGACATAGTGCCATTTAAATGCTCTTATCATGATGAACAATGAATGCTTGATAGTGGTGGCAATTATTAATGGGCTGGACTGTCTCAAGGTAGTACACGGATTTAACAATTGTTGGCAATATTTCCTATTACCACTGAGCATCATAACTTTTTTTTTTCAAATTTGGAATTTTTTGGAATATTTATGTGTGGTTTTCTTATGTTTCTCTTGGCTGAGGGAAATTGATAGAGAACTACTTAGCTTCCAGAATAATTTAAATGGTATAGATTTCCTGTGAAGTTTAGGGAAAATACAATATACAGTGTCGTGAATTCAGAATAACTGGAGCGTGGGGTAGAATGGATAAGGATGCCATTGTGGCCTGGCGAAAGTTGAATTAAGATTGAAGAAAAAAAAATTTAATGTTTATTCTTGAGTGAGAGAGAGAGAGAGAGAGCATGCACGTGGGAGACAGAGGATCCAAAGCGGGCTCTGTGCTAACATCGCAAAGTGAGGTTTAACCAACTGAGCCACTCAGGTGCCCCAAGAATTTTTTTTTTTTTAAATAAAGAAATGAAATTTTAAGGTTTTAAAATACATTGTGCACATTTCTGTGTAAGGCATGGGCAGTAATAAGTAAAATGGCATTTACTTTTGTAAAGGAAGAGGTGAGTTACTTTATCCTGAATTTTAGGAAACACGGAGATAGTGAGATAATAAAGTCTATCCTTTTTAATTTCTTGAATTCTTTGTACACTTAAAAAAATCGAGGCATAACATACAGTAAAGTGAACACATATCAGTGTGTAGTTGGGTGAATTTTTACATATGTATGCATCTGTGCACCCACCCCGTAAAGATATAAACCATTTTCAACAAGCCAGAGAGTTACCTCACGCCCTTTCTAAGTCTACTCAGGCTTCTGTCAACATTAGATAAGTTGTGCTTGTTCTTGAACTTGATATGAAGGAAATCCAGCAGTAGGTACTCTAGTGTCTGGTGGCTTTTGCTCAAATCTTATCTGTGAAATTCTTTTGTATCTTTGCATGTAACTGGTTTATGCAAAAAGCTTCTTATTTCTAAATGGCTTTCTATGTTACAAATAAATCTTTAAAAGAAATGTGAGGCTGGAAGGAGTCTTATACAATTTCATGCCCACGTCCTTTGATTTACAAATGAAGCATCTTAACCAAAGATATTAAGTAATTTGCATAGATAACTAATGGCCAAGTAACATGGTCCCTTCACAGAGACAGATCGATTGCAAACATTATTCTCAGTAAGAGTCAAGCACATAGTGTCTAAATTATGCATAGAAAATGTGAATTATTTAAAATTACAAATTATTATGATACAAATTAATCCTGTTCACTATGGGACTGGCTTTCGGGTTGTATATACATTTTGACAATGGCATTTTTAGAAGTTTGTTATGATTACCCAGACGAGGAACTCTTTGTCACCATGCCCATTCATACTCATAAAGCCCTATGCACAACAAAACTGGGATAGCTTCTACTGGAATAAATATTAAGTGCACACATTTTCTCTCTTTCTTTCTGTCTCTCTCTCTGTCTCTCTGTCTCGTGTGCAGACGTGCACATGCACACTCACACACACATTCAAAAGCACACATACACCTCCTACAACAGACCATGTGAAAAGACCACGCATATCCTAAAATATAACCATGCATCTCTGTGTCCTCAAGTGGGTAATTGTCTCTCCACAACCTTCTTGCTCCTGAAACTCAAAGTGTTGTTTTTGAAATTGATTGAATGTAGCAAAGCTGTATAATAAAGACATGGGAGTAGATGGAAGGGTGGTAAAGCATTGCCCTTTAGTGGGCAGTGGACTTTAAATTTCGATACTGAAGGATAGGAGGTAAGGTCTGGAATTCCCATGGATTTGTGTGTAGCTAGGAGGCTATGTACAAGATGGAATGCATTAAATGACAGAAGTATAAAGAAATGCCATTTCTTCTTCAGGAATATGGCAGTCTGGCTAATCAGCCTGACCCTCTGGCTAAAAAAAAAATTATAATACTGGATAAAAAGGATGTCTTAAAAGCATAGAATTGCTATGAGAAAATAAGGGATCAGGAGGCTGAAATCCAAGACAGGGAAAAGGATTGGGAACTCTATTTACCCAATGGAATTTACTGATCTTCAAAATTGAGCTGCAGTTTTGAAATTCTGGCCTGGCAGCAGAGGGCAGAAAACAAAACTTGGGATGCAGTCTAAATGGGGAGCCTAGGGAAACCCTCCCCTATTATGCTGGAATCTCGGAATTATAAATACAATACCTGCATCACATTCTCAGGAGAGCTGCCTTGAGGCTGAGCAGAAGGGGGCTGGAGGTGGGGACAGTGAATGAAAACCTGTCTCTGAGAAGTTGTAACCACAACCAGCTCAATCCATCAGTGTACTTAGGACCCGTATTTGCATAAATGGATGGTCAAGAACCCTCTGGCAGGGAATTTAGTTTGAGGTGGTTCTGGGTTCCTGGTACTCCTAGGCACCTGGCAAAAACAAATGCAAAACTAATTTGAAGGAAGACACCTACATCCTAGACTACTGGGACCCACCTCCCTGGTGCATTTTCAAGGGTGGTCAGCAGTACCATCAGAGATAACTAGCACACAACAAAACCAACATGAACCAGAAGAAACACCATAGTGCAGAGAAAGACCAGCAAACTCTCCAGACTTTGGAGTCATCAGACATTTATTATAGATAATTATCCTTATTGTGTTTAAAGAAGTCAAAGGCAAACCTAAAAATATCTCCAGGAACTAGAAAAGTATAGAATGTATTCTAGAAGATTTGTGAAAGAACCCATTAGGGATTTCAAGATTACTGCCCGGGACTGCTGGGGAGTAGATAGGTACCTCTAGCGGGGCACCCCCAGCCAGGCAGGGCCTTGGCTGCTGGCTTATGGCCAGCTGCACCCCTCCAGGACCTGCCTCACGGCACATACGCCCATGCCCATCTCCTGTCAGTGGGAAGGAAGGGAGCCGGGAGTCATGGAGACTGCCCCCCAGCCTACCGCAGGAGGGCAGAGCTGGCTCCAGGAGAGTCCCGCCTAACCCATGGCTTAGCAGCCTGCTCCATGATGGGAGCCCCTGTCATCACCCAGTTTTCAGTGGGTTTTCATGCATGTCTTTCTCCTCCTCTGCTTTCTCATGGATCAGCTCTGCTCCTGGTTCAGTGCCTGGTACCTACAAATTAAACCAGAATAAGACAGCTCAATGGGAGAAAATGAAGGAAAACTGAGATATAACTTAATGCCTTGCCTGGAGTCACAAGTAGTTAGGTGACAGTTTACAGAAACTCAGCTCTGCAAATTGATGGACCACAACGCTTGTCAGCCAAAGTTACTCAAAAATGGCAGAACCGTTTATGAAATGTGAAGAAGAGCTGGACCATGGCAGAAGAAATTAAAAGAGATTGAAGATGATGACCATGACCATGAGTTGGAGAGATATCAAGTTCAAAATCAGAAATTGCAAATGTTTTGAACAGGGTAAACCTCAGCTTGTATTTCAGGGGAATAAAGAATGACACACTCAGGTATTACTCCTGCATTCAAGTCTACAAATCAGTACTACATGAACCCAACATCAAATCCAGTGGCTGACTCACCCGTAAATTTTCATCCTGAATCTAGATCTTTGGATAGCTCTGTTATGGTTCAGACTTCGTCTAGACCTGTGTTTCTGAAAGTACACAACCATCTCAGGGATATATTGGATGTTATTTGTCAATATCAACAAAATTTCTGGATTGACATTGTAGTCATCCAGTATAGTTGGGTTGGGAAGTGTAATGGACATTAGACAGTGTCACCGTTTTATAATAGCTCAACCAGGAACTACCTACCCAACCTGTTCATAAATCAGGTAATAGGCTTAAATTAGCTAGTTACAGTGTTGAAAATGGTGCTGTCAAAACGTGAATGAAAGTATAATCAGTTATGAAAATTGCATAATGGCAAACTATTTAAGATTGTAAACTGGGCCAAGTGTTCTTAGTTCTTAATGTCAAAAATTGTTGAGAGGCTATCGTAGCATTTTATTCTGAAGACATACCTTCAGAGTTTAATTGGTTTAAAAAACCTAAAAGGGAATTGTTAATGGTAACAGTTAATTTTTCTGAAACTATTAATATTTGTAAGGCTTTGTGCTAAACGCGACACATAAATTAATCTCATTTAATGCCTATGAATAAGCACTGTTACTATTCTTTTTTTTATAGTTGAGGAAACGGAGGCTCATAGAGGTTTGATAATTCACTGAAAGTCACACAGCTGGCAAATGGCGATCTGGGATTTCAGTACAGACTAAGTCACAGTCTACGTGTATATGCAAACATAAATACATATATGTCACGTATAAATGTATGCTTTTAAAAAAAAATGGAAGCGTTGCCCTAGGGCAACAGTTTCCCAAGACTCTCTTGTCAATCAATTTCTCTGGGAGACTGTCCTCCTGATACAAAGATACTATTTGCCTTTTTCACCATGTTGATATTTGTAATGAGGATGCAAAAGCAATGGTGGGTAAAGTGCTAATGCCTGAGTATGAATCAGGACAGTGGTACCAGCTATGCTAGTAGTTTTTGTACTGGTCACCACTGTGCACTCACAATAAAAATTATTCTAGTCATACTCCCTTTCCTTGATGAAGTATTAAAATGTTATCGATTTTAACTCTCTCCTCTTGAATATGTGTGCTTTTAGAATATTTTCTGTGATTAAATGGGTCGTATGTATAAAGCCGTCTGAAGTAATCGTGTTTGTCTTGAAGAAAAGCACTTGGGTGATTGAATTGGGAGCTCAACTACTCACTTGTAAAAAACAGAGACCATTTTTACTTGGGAAAAAAGCACCAAGTAGAACTTCTGGGAGCAAAAAATAAAACAACTGGAAGAAAGACCTCATATGATTGACTTAGCAGCAGATTTATATACAGCTGAAGAGAGGATTAGTGTACTAGAAGATAAATCAGAAGAAGTATCCAGAAGGCAGCAGGGAGAGACCCTCCCCATTGTCCCCTTTGATAAAAGAAAATGTAGGGGCGCCTGGGTGGCTCAGTCGGTTAAGCGTCCAACCTCGGCTCAGGTCATGATCTCACGGTCCGTGAGTTCGAGCCCCGCGTCAGGCTCTGTGCTGACAGCTCAGAGCCTGGAGCCTGTTTCAGATTCTGTGTCTCCCTCTCTCTCTGACCCTCCCCCATTCATGCTCTGTCTCTCTCTGTCTCAAAAATAAATAAACATTAAAAAAAAATTTATAAAAAAAGAAAATGTAGAAGAGAGTTGTTAAAATACATGGAGGGTAGAGTGAGAAGGTAAAGACCTTCTCTGCATATAATCGGAATTCTAGGAGTGGTAAGAGAAAATAAATAGAAGTAATATATTTTAAAAAACAATGCCACAGATTGCATGCATACATCCCATGATCAATCACATCAGAAGGATAAAATGTTTAGTTTACCAGAGTTACATAACAGTTTTGAATATGTATATACCTAAAAACATGACCTTAAAATAGTTATATTTATCTGTTTGTATTTACATTATAAATCAGATTTAGAAGAAGGAAAGGTCAAATGTACAGATTTAAGAGGTATAATGCATACTAAGGAACACTAATGAATTTATTTTTACTTTAGATTTCCAAATGACTTCTGCCTTAAAATGGTATCATAATATCACAGCAGAAAATCAACTACATAAAGAATATTTTAAAAGAAGTCCTAAAAATGATAGGTTAGTATAAAGAAATGACCAGCAGACTAACTCCTGACTTCTCAATAGCAACAATAGAATCCAGAAGATAGTAGAAAGTGTATGTGCTTAAAGAAAATAACTAGTGCCTTAGAATTTTGTAACAGTGAAAACATCTTTCAAGAATGAAGTAAAAGTTTAAAAAAATCAAGCAAAGTAAACACTTGAATTTTAGTCACCAGCACTGAAGGACATTCTGAAGGTTGTATTTTTAAACAGAAGGAACAGGAGCATAAGATAAAAGGTCTGAGATGCACACCGAAGAGCAAGTATTGAATCTAAATGAGTATTAACCATTTATAACAAAAATAAAAAATGAATGCTACTGATATAATTAAAAATGAGAAAAGTGCATAACAAAAATATATAAATTAAATATGGAGGTTGATGAGCCTAAACTGTCTTTTAAGATTCTGCTGTTTCCTGAGAGAAAGTAAAGATGTTAACTTCAAGCTCTGATAAATAGATCTGTTTTATTTTCTCTTATAGCCATTAAAACAGTAGACACTGAGTATAACTTACAGTTAGCACATGGGAAGTACCAGTGACAAAAGTGCTCAATCATCCAAAAGAAGGACAAGAAAGAGAAAAAGAAAAGAAACTCATGACAGGGAGGACAAATAGAAAACACAAGATAATTTAATCTTGTTAATTACAGAAACGAAAAATGCTCTAATTACAAAAATAATTATCAGATTGGACTTAAAACATCTAATGGTATGTTCTTTGCAAGCAACATATCTAAAACATAAGGATACTGATAAACTGAATATAAAAAGTTGGGAAAATATATGCCATGCAATATTGACTAAAAGAATGCTGTTATAGCTGTATTATTATCAGATATTAATAGACAAATGGGTCACTTCAATGATTAAAATTTTAGTGTACTAAGAAGATCTAAAACTTTAAGATTACGTGAAACCTAGTAACATGACCTCAAAATACATGATATAAAAATTAATAGTTGCTGAAGGAAAAATAAAAACATTCATAATTGTGATAGGAAATTAAAAAAAATACTTCTCTTTGTCACAGATAAAACAAGCCAACGATTATCAGTATCGACCTAGAAGGTTTGACCAATGTGATTAACAAACTTGGCATAACAGACATATGCAGAACACTGCAGTAAAAAGGAACAGAGTACAAACTCTTTGTCAAGTGTATATGAAACATTTAAGAAATTGATCATTTACCAGAACTTAAATCACATCTCTTTGCATTTCAAAGGACTGAAATCAAGTTCAGAAGACCTTATCCTTTCTGATCACAGTGTAATAATTAAGCTAGAAATTAGTAGCAAAAGGATAACCAGAAAATCTTAGATATTTGGGGTAAATAACTGACGTGTTAAGGGGAAATCATCCTAGAAGTTAAGAAACTATTTTTAATTGAACAATAACAAATCAGTACATGTAGGTGCAGATAAAACAGTCTTTAGAGAAAAATTTATGGTCTTCCTTGCTTGTATTTTTCAAAAAAGGTTGAAAGCTAGTAGACATTTGTTTCATGAAGTTAGATACAGGGAAAAAGATAATCTAGAACACTGTGGACAGTAGGAAGGAATCAAGATAACAGCATAAATGAAAGAAAATGATAGTAAACATATATTCACAAAGTCTAAAGTTTTTTTGAAAAAAAAAAAAAAAGTCTTATACACTTACAAACTTCCAGCAATACTGATCATGAAAGAATGATAAAAGGCACATGTGGTCACTGTAAGGAATGAAAAAGAGGATAACAGTATAAATGCTACATAAAATAAAAAGATAAATTATTATGAATACTGTGTGCTGATGAATTTGAAAATTTAGTTGGATAGAAAAATTATTAGAAAATAGAACTCACCAATACTGATTCACAAGTAAGTAGACAGTCTAAAGATTGGGATAATCTGTAAAACATTTAATTGGTAGTAAAAGAAATCTTCCTAAAAGAAAAATGCCCGGCTCAGAGGACTTCATTGGCAAGTTTTGTCAACCTTTGAAGGAAGAAAACTTTTATATAAACTGTTGCAGAGAATACAAAAAGAGATGACAGTCCCTAGTGTTTTTGTTTTGGTGTGGTGTTTTTATGTTTTTAAAATGAGGCTCATGTAGTCTCAGTACCAAAACTCAGCAAATTGGTGAAGAAAAGATAGTCTTTTTAATAATTAATACGAGGGAAATTGGGCATCTATATATTTTAAAAAATGAAATTGATTCCTCAATTCTTAGCACATTCAAAAGTCAATTCCAGGGGGATTTGAGATGTAAATGTGAAAGGTAGAGCTATAAACCTCATAGAAGTTAGAAGAGTATCTCATGAACTTGGAGTGGGAAACTTTTTTTTTAATAAAGCAAAATATTTATAATAATAAAGAGCAAGTTTGATATGTTCCACTACGTTAAATTTGCATTTTAATCCTTATACCATAAAGATACTGAAAAGACAGAGAGTGGTTAGGTATATTTATAAGATATATAGTTAACAAAAGACTCATATTTATGATTGATTGCACTGTTCATTATGGTAGCCAGTAGCCATGTGTGGCTATTTAAATTAAATTAGATTAAACTAAAATTTCCAACCAATTCTTTAGCCAGATTTTAACTTCTCGTTAGCCATATGTGACTACTGGCTACAGGATAGCACTGACTTAGATTTTTAAAAGAAATATAGATTCAGAATATACAAAGTATAGTGTCTCTCTACATAAAGTGTGTGTAATTTATAAAGAAATGAATATTTTTGTATAAATTAATTTGAATACAGTAGACAACTTGGTAGTAAAATGGGGAGTGAAAAGGCTTTCATAGAAGCCCTTCCCAGAAGGGGCTATCTAAATGGCCAGTAGACATATGGAAAGATGTCAACCTCATTAGGAAGTGGAGGAATACAAGTTAAAGCCATTACAAATTGCCACAGTATATTCAACTGATTGTACAAATTAGCAATACCAGGTGTTGATAAGAACATAGATTAAGAGGAACTCCACTGCTTGTGGAGGTATAATTGGCCTGATTTGGAAAAGTAGTTTGGCGTTATCTGTTAAATTTGAAATATATAGGGGATAAGTTTGAAATTCATAGGCAAGAATATATGTGTATATATACATGGTATATCCCCTGTGCATACTACATGTAGGTTAAAAATCTTAGAGAATATCATGCATGCTTGTACCAGGTCTTGAACAAGAAATGACATGGCAGAATAGCTCCCAACTGGAATTGACCCACAAGTCTGATCTACATTCCAATGTAGATAAATAAATTGAAGTACGATCATAGAATGGAACCGTATATAGCAATTGAGGTAAATGAATCACAGCTGTACCCAACACCGTGGCTAAATCTCACAAGTGTGATATAGAGTAAAAGAAGCACCATGTGAAGTAATACATATGGTATGAATCTATTTATGTAATGTTATAAAACAAATAACTAAACCATACGACTTAGGGATGTGTCATTAGGTGCAAATTATAAAGCAAAGGAAGAAAATGATTATTATAATACCCGGTAGGGATGGTGGTTTCTTCTGCTGGTAAGGGAGAAGGTTGTAACAAGAGAAGGGCACACAGGGGTCTTGGGGAAGAGTTCTATTATGTTATTTTTTGTTCTGGGTGGTAATAATAGGTATTTGCTCTAGAATTATTTGGAAGAATGAGTATTTGGAAGAGTGAATACATAAATATTTTATGAGCTTCTTATATGAATATTCCACAATCATAAAAAAAAGGAAGCCTTGAGCTGCTTATATTTTCCTGAGTATATTTGAAAAGGAGGTAGAGAAGAGGGATATTTAATAAAAGTTTTATGAATACACTCAACAAATAGAGACGGGGAAAGATCATTCTAAGATTGGAACATCATGAAAACAGCATGGAACTTGGAAGACATACCTGTTTGAGTCCTATCCATCCTTTAGGGGAAGGTGGGAAATTGATGGGAAATAAGCCTGTTACAGATTAGGTGTATATCATGTGAGATTTTCCTAGACTGGAAACTGTTTTGAAATTATTCTTCAATTAAAAAAGAAAAAAAAAAGTCTTCATAGATATATCATCTTCCACAAAGCACATCTGTGGATTTCTTGAAAGAAAATATAACCCTAGTTGTGGCCCCATTAGCATCAGACAGAATAAGAAAAAATTTCAACATCTTAACATGCTATTCTTTGTTTATATCACCTAACAGGATGTGGATAGTTGGCAGTTTCCCCATTTGATTTATTTAATTACAGATGAATCATTTGGCTTAACTTACTATTTTGAAGTAGAAATAATCATATCTAATATTTATAGATTTTTTAAATTTATGTCTGGCACTTTTAACAACTATGCTTTGTTGCCTAGAAGAACTTCTTGGGGCAAAAGGAGACACCCCTCTGGACGTTCCTGCCTATTTTCATTTGGATTGAACATTGGCTTACGTAAGCCACCTCCCCAGTTGTCCTGAGACTAAACACTCTTGAAGTTGGCACTGACCCACTTACTTTTGCCAGGTCATATCATAGTGTCTTGTCTTATTTCTACTGAACATTAACATTATCCATTTTTTTTCTCCTTTCTATCTTTTCCTTCCTTCCTTCCTTCCTTCCTTCCTTCCTTCCTTCCTTCCTTCCTCTTTCTTTCTTTCTTTCTTTCTTTCTTTCTTTCTTTCTTTCTTTCTTTCTTTCTTTCCTTCCTTCCTTCCTTCCTTCCTTCCTTCCTTCCTTCCTTCCTTCCTTCCTTCCTTTGAAAGAGTTAGGGGCTGTGCACAAGTTAGTGTCATGTGTCAATTTAATTAATGTGGTCTTGATTCCAGCCTCCAAATCTTAAATAACATATTTTGCATTGAGTCAGATAATATTGGGCTCTAAATTTGCCTTCACCTTACAAGCTAATTTGACCTGAGGCAAATTATTGGATTCTCTGCATTTTAACTTTCCTCCTCTATAAAATGAAGGAAAATAATTCTAACAGAAGCCTAGCACAGTATCTAACAAAACCTAATTCTCAGTAAGTAGTGGTAACAGTACAGAGTAGTAGTAATAGTAGTCATTTTTTATTATTTGCACTAGGGAATACACCAGGAAATGCAACGGGCAGATAAGGAAGGACTACATTTGTGCTCTGCCTCTTGAATTTTCCCCACATCCAGCAAGCAGGATGATCTAGCCATGTAGTGGCCATACAGTGGCAACAAAGGGCCCTCTCCCCTGGGGTTAAAAGCACCAACCTGGGAATCAGGCAGGCCTGGGTTCAAATGCTTACTCTGCCATTTATCACTGTGTGTCCTTTGGCTAGTAACCTAACCTATCTCTCAAAAGCTTTGAATTTCAAATACAGTTGTATGTATAAATGGCATAGCATCGTGGCTGACACGTATTCAACAAATCATTATCTATTATCGTTGCTGCCCTAGGTATAGTTCTAGTAATCAAGAATATAAGGTGCTAGAAATAATGAACTGAAAAAAAATCCCTTTATCTCAGTACGTGACCCTGATGAGTCCCATTTGCAGCCTGTGGATTTGGTTGGCTCAGAAAGGAGACACAGTAACACAGGCAACTCTTGTGTGCATTTATTGACATTTCTTTTCCACCTCTCTTCTTCCCTTCATTAAAAACAAGCCATGGGGGAGGGGAAGGAAAAAAAAAAAAAAAAAGAGGTTAGAGTGGGAGAGAGCCAAAGCATAAGAGACTGTTGAGAACTGAGAGCAAACTGAGGGTTGATGGGGGGTGGGAGGGAGGAGAGGGTGGGTGATGGGTATTGAGGAGGGCACCTTTTGGGATGAGCACTGGGTGTTGTATGGAAACCAATTTGACAATAAATTTCATATATAAATAAAAAAAAATAAATAAAAAAAAAAATAAATAAATAAATAAAAACAAGCCTCATTGGCAAAGCCAGGGCAGTTTAAGACAGCTCTTTCTTTATTATGAAGAGGATGGCAGTGGGAGGGGGGGAGTTAGGAAGACGAATAAGGACCAAATTATTTATATTTTCATTGTGGTAAAAAGCACACAACATAGCGTTTATCATGTGAATTATTTTGACGTATGCAGCACAGTAGTAGTACCAGCAGCCACGCAGATGTGCAGCACGTCTCTAGAAGTTTTTCATCACGTGAAACTGAAACTCCATACTCCTTGAAGGACAGCTCTTTCTTCACTTCCCTCAGCGCCTGGCAACTACTATTCTAAGAGTCTGACTACTTTCAGTACCTCATATAAGCGGAAGCATGCAGTTTGTCTTTTTGAAACTGTTTTATTTCACTGAGCGTAATGTCCTCAAAGTGCATCCATATTGTAGAATATAAGAGGATTTCTTTAGTTTGGTAGGTCCGTTTGTAATTTTTTAATGAGCTACAGTACTGTTTTCCATAGGGCTGCACCATTTTACATTCTCACCAGCAGCGTAAAATAGTGGACGTGGGTCCCCATTTCTCCACATCACCTCCTTGCCAATACTACTACTTATTATTGTTATTACTATTATTATTATTAATTATCTTATAATGACCATCCTAATGGGTATGAGGTGATAACTCATTGGGGTTTTGATTTGTATTTACTGGATGGTTAGTGATGTTGAATGTCTTTTCATATCCTTGTGGGTCATTTGTATATCTTCTTTGGAGAAATGTGTACTCAAGTCTTTTGTCCATTTTTAATTGGGTTATTTTTGTTGTTGTTGTTGTTGAGTTCCAAAGGTTCTTTATATATTGTAGGTATATATCTATAAATATTTTCTCCTGTTCCATAGGTTGCGTTTAACTCTGTTGATTGTTTCCTTTACTGCACAGAAGTTTTCCAGTTTGATGTTGTCCCATTTGTCTATTTTTGCTTTTGTTGCCTGTGCTCTTGGTGTCATATCCAAGAACTCATTTCTAAGTCTAATGTAATGAAGTGTTTCCCCCCCTTTTTTTTTTTCTTTCTAGGAGTTTTGTGGTTTCAGGTCTAACATTTAGTTCTTTAATCCATTTAGAGTTAATTTCTGTATATGGTGTATGGTAAGGGTCCATCTTTTTTCTTTTGAATATGGATATGCAGTTTTTCCAGCACCACTTGTTGAAGAGACGATCCTTTCCCCATTTGACACCGTTGGCAATGCTGTCAAAGATCATTTGGCCTTATATGTATCAATTTACTTCTAGGCTTTCCATTCTGTTCCATATATCTGTCTTTATGCCACTACCATACTGTTTTGGTTGTTGTAGCTTTGTAATACATTTGGAATATATTAGTAATGTATTTGAAAATCAGGAGGTGTGGGGCCCCCAGCTTTGTCTTTTCTTTCTCAAGATTCTTTTGGCTCTTTCAAATCCTTTGAGATTCCATATAGTTTTAGGATGGTTTTCTATTTCTGCAAAAAAAAAAAAAAAATGCTGTTGGGATTTTGATAGGGATTGCAGTGAGTTTGTACATTGCTTTGTATACCATGGATATTTTAACAATATTAAGTCTTCTAAACCAAACGTGGCATTCTTTCCCTTTATTTGTATTTTCTTTAATTTCTTTCAGGAATATTTTGTCGTTATCAGTGTACAAGTCTTTGCCTCCTTGGTTAAGTTTATTCCTAAGCATTTTATTATTTTGGATGCTACTATAAATGGGACTATTATCTTAATTTCCTTTCCAGCTGATTTTTGTGTGTTCATTTTGTATTATGCAACTTTGCTGAATTCACTTACTAGTTATAACAGTTTTTCTATGGAATCTTTAGGGTTTTCTTATGTAAGATCATGTCTGTGAATGTGAACACAGATATTTTTACTTCTTTTCCAATTTGGATGCCTTTTATTTATTTTTCTTGTCTAATTACTCTGGCTAGAATTTCTACTATATTGAATAGAAGTGGCAAGAGTGGGCATCATTGCCTCATTCCTGATCATGGAGGAAAAACTTTCATTTTTTACAATTGAGTATGATGTTAGCTGTGGGTTTGGTATTTATGTTGAGGTAGGTTTTTTTTTTTTCTATCTCTAGTTTTGTGAGTGTTTTTATCATGAAAGAGTGTTGAATTTTGTCAAATCCTTTTCTGCTTTTATTGAGATGATCATGTGATTTTTGTCTTTCGTTGTATTAATGTGGTTTATGATAGAGATTGATTTTCATATGTTGAACTATTTTTACATTATAAGAATAAATCCCCCTTGGTCATGACATGTAATCCTTTTAATGTGCTAATTTGATATGTTAGATTTTGTTAAGCATTTTTGCATCGCCATTCATCAGGAATATTGGTCTGTAGTTTTCTTTTCTTGCAGTATGTTTGTCTGGTCTTGGTATCAAGGTTAAAGCTGGCCACATGAGTTTGGAAGTATTTCCTCTTCAGTTTTTTTGGTGTTAATTCTTCTTTAATGTGTGCTAGAATTCCCCAGTGAAGCCATCTGGCTTTTTTGTTGTTGCTGTTTAGAAGTTTTTGAGGATTGATTTAGTCTCCTTACTGGTTATAGGTCTGTTCACGTTTTTTTATTTCTTCATGATTAAGTCTTGATAGGCTGTACATTTCTAGGAATTTATCCATTTCTCCTAGATTTTCCAATTGGTTAGTGTATATTTATTCATAGTAGTCTCTAATGATAACTTTTATTTCTGTGACATCGATTATAATGTCTCCTCTTTTGTTTCTTTAAAAAACTTTTTTATAATGTTTATTTTTGAGAGAGAGAGAAAGACAGAGTGTGACCAGGGGAGGGCAAAGAGAGAGGGAGACACAGAATCCAAAGCAGGCTCCAGGCTTTGAGTTGTCAGCACAGAGCCCGACATGGGGGCTTGATCCCATGAGCTGTGAGATCATGACCTGAGCTGAAGTCAGACATTTAACTAACTGAGCCACCCAGACACCCCATCTTCTCTTTTATTTCTAATGTTTGTTATTTGCGTTTTCTTTTTTTTCTTAGTCTACCTAAGGATTTTCAATTTCATTGATCTTTTCAAAAAATAACTCTTAATTTCATTGAGATTTTTCTGTTTTTATGTTCTCTATTTTATTTCTGCTCTAATCTTCATTATATCCTATCATCTGCTAACTTTGGGTTTAGTTCGCTCTTTTTTTCTTAGTTCCTTGAAGTGTAAATTGAGATTGTTGATTAGAGATCTTTCTTCCTTTTAAACATAAGTGTTTACCACAATAAATTTCCCTCTTAACATGGCTTTTACTACATCTCATAAGTTTTGGCATGTTGTGTTTTTATTTTCTGTAAGGACAAAGTTATTAAAATAATCTGGACCCAGGACATAATTCTTCAGTAGAACTAAATAATTTAACCACATTTAATTATTGTTATTTTCCTAATAAAGATGTGCTCTCATTATACATCTGTCATCTCTTGATCATCTATCTAATTATCTATCTATCTATCTATCTACCTATCTATCGATCTCTGGAATGGACCTTCAAGATTACCTAATACAGCATCCTTATTTTCCAGAAGGGAAATCTAGGCCCAGAGAGATAATAATCTTGCCTGAGATCTCCTAGCCACTTACTTCCAAAGGTCTGAGGGCTCCAACTCAGTGGGAGAGCCTACACTTGCTATAGACTGAAAACAGACTTAGAACTCACAAGCCTTCAGGAGACCTTTCTTGGGAAATGATAAGAAAGGAGGTTAATATTTTAATTTGTTTTCTTATCAGATATTAAAGATTTGGGCGTCTCTGAGCTGATCATTTTCTCTACTCTTCATTACATGGTGGTGTTTCTCCCCTCTGTGCCTGCTTGTTTGTAACTTTTGGCTTTACCAGGGCAGAGGGTGTGTGGATAGCGAATCTTTGATTTAGAGCACACTGACAGAAGATGGTGGAGCGATTTGGATAGTTTCTACAGTAACAGGGCTCTTGCTGGTCTGGGGCTCTGATTTTCCTGCATGAAAGAGGCATGAGTGAGGCTGACTAACCTGAGAAGCTCTGAGGAAATCTGCTCTGTCAACGAGAAACTTTTCTGATACATCAGGCTTTTCCCTAGTTCTTGTCCGTTTCTCAGAGAGTTGCGGGGAGGTGGGAGGCAGCAGCATGATGCTTCTTTTTAGGGCAATCAAAAAGAGCAAGGGATGGAGAAATTTAAATGTTGGCAATATTTTAAATAAGCAACATCCTCCTCATCATAATCATTATCACAAATAGCATCTGTTATGAGGGCAGATGTGCCAGGCATTTTTCTGGGTACTTTACATACATTATCTCATTTAATTTTCCTAAGAGTTCTGCAAGGTAGGTATTATCTCCACTTTACAGATGAGAAAACTGTGGCTCAGAAAGTTTCAACAGCTTATTCAGGGTCACTCAGCTAGCGTATGTCAAAGCCAGGACCGGTCTGTCTACAGTCCTTGCTGGACGGCGAAATTTGTAGTGAGTAGTCTAACTTGCCCATAAAGTGATAATAGTCTTCATATCTGGAGTCCTGCAGGCCCCCCTCAAACGCGTTTTATATTCTGGACTTTGCTTTTTCAAGGACTTCACTTGACCACAGAGCCATGAGATCACCATGTGAGTATAATTTAAAAAATGGAGTGGACTTTTAAAATATGACTTCGGGAAATTATTGCATGTAGTTACCGTGTCCATCCATCTGGGAGACGAATTTTGAATTTTACAGACACCACTGTGGCCTTTGTGATAGTTCTCTTAAGTCATTCGTATTCTCATAACTTTATTGGATTCTTTGCATGCCCCTACCGGCCAGTGGCGATGCTGCAGGCCTTCCGAAGGACTGACGCCATTGCTTCGCTCTTTTCATCGGACACCCTATCCACTTCTTGATTCTTTTCCAAATGCCTGCCTTGATCTTTAATTACAATCCTCCGTGGACTTGTCAGAGCCAAGCTCATCCTGCGCCTTACCTTCGTCAGGCCTGCACTCCTGTCCCGGTCTTCCTCACTATTACTCATTTCCCTTGGCACTATCCTGCTGTTCTCAGCTCTGAGTTTACTGCCAGTTAAAGGAGCCTCCACAGTGGTAGAGCCCTCTGTTACACTCCATCTCTCCTCTGAAATCACACTATAATCCCGTTTGCATACATCATTTTCTACTTTATTGTCATAGAAGTATTTCTCTGCATAGAAAATACTGGCATGTGGAATTTGCCTAAATAGTATGGATGAAACGTGAAACACATATGTTATAATACAGCCACATACATTTGGTGAAAATCCCATTGGATAAAGAAGGGAGTTAAGGCGTTCTGCCCAGGCCATTTAAGTCTTGATTTAGTCAGCGTCTGCTACATACACTATTATCCTAATTACTAGGCACAACTATCTTAAGCTAAGACGCCTCTTTAGATTCCAAAGTTAGGGGAACTGACATAGCATGAAAAAGATCTGAAGATCTACATTTAAAAACTTTTTCTGAAGCCCTCAGATAATAAGCTTAATAAGTCACCTTGAAATACTTTACACATGCTAATCACAGCCACCAAGAATCACAAAGCAGGGATACCTAGCCTAATGTTGTACAAGAGCCGTAAAATATTTATAGTCTGCAGAGTTCAGTTTACATTATTAATTCACTTTTCTGTCATTTCTCAGGAACTTCTGAAATTCTTGGCCTTTGAAATTTTGGAAAAGAGCTGTTTTGATCCCAGCACACCAACAAAACAAATACTGTTGTAGCCTCCACTTTCAGTGTATTCTGCTAATTGAGCGATTAGCGACCACCCAGGACAGTTATTCACAGATCAAAGAGCTCAGCCACCCACTTTCAACAGCTTTTGAAGTCCTTCCCTTAATACAAAATGATTCAAGTGAAGGTGTTCCTTTCCCGGGTAGGGAAAGAGCCAGGAGTTACTGCCACTTTATTTCAGCTTTCCAGTGTCTTACAGTCGTAGCACAGGGATATAACCTTGGCAATGTAAATTAGTTTGGAGAAACTGGTAGGCCACCCACACTGACTTTGCTGCTGGCTGGCCATGAGACCCTGAAGAAATTTCTTAGCCTCATAATTTATTCGGGCCTCAGTTTTTTCCTCTGGTAAGAGAGAGGGTTGAACTAAGCCAAACTGTACAAGCCTTAGTTGCTGTTATATTCTATATTATGTGTCTTCCTGGTGCACACACATTCACAATATTTACACAGTGTACATGTGCCTTTATGTGCACACAAAAGAGGTGTGCAGCACTTTAAACAGACTTGATAACTCAGAATTAGATCATGACTCTCATTTTATAGAAATGATTCTTTCCAGAGTGATTCATTATGTGATTCCTTTAAGTCAGAAGTGGGAAATATCTGACCCTAGACAGATTTATGCACTTAACTTATTTTTATTCAGCTAACAGGGTAAATTTTTCATATGCTTATAATTGCTAAATCACAACATGGCTTTAAAAAATTTAGTGGCAGTACCTAAAAGGGGACAGGGAGAGGCTGATACTTCATTAATTTCTCTGCCTTATTTTGGTTTTATTCTTCTTCCCTTCTTTATCTTTTCCTAGTCAGTACAGATTGGTGCAAATATTTGAAACATATGCAGTATATAACTTTAACAACTTTTTTTTCTGATTGAAAGTAACATATGCTCATTGTGTAATATTTGGAAAAAATGAGAAAATTGGCAGAAAGAAGAAACAATCACCCAAATTCTAACAAAGGTAATTATTGTTAACTTTTGTTGTATTTTCTACCACCAGCATTTTTCTATTCATTTGTATATAGATTGCATCATACCACTTTCTGTGGTGCTTTTTAATTTAACACCACAGCATAAGGGGTTTCTATGTTATTAAAAGTTCTTGGTAAACATAATTTTTTCGGTTATTTAGCATTCTGTCATATAGCTATAGCATAATTTACTTAACCACCTTCTTACTGTCGGCCATTTAATTACTTCCAATTTTTCACTATTATAAATGAAACTGCAGTGAACATTTTGGTGTATAAAGCTTTTCTGTCTGTATTTTACATTATTTCCTTAGGATAGATTCCCAGAAATTGAATTTACAGGGTCAAAGGTAGGAACATTTTTAAGGCTCTTGATCTATGGAGCCAAATGGCTTTTCCAAAATGGTTTTTATCAATTTATACTCCCTGTAGTAATATGTGAGAGAGCCTTCTTCTACCACATCCTTGTCTACTCCTCTTTAAAAACTAAATAAATAGTCTTTACGATTTGGTAGGTAAAAATTATGCGCTATTGCTAAGTTAATTTTTATTTCTGTAATTACCAGTGATATTGAACAATTTTCTATGTTTGTTAAGCGTTTGTAATTTCTGTTTTGCAAATCTTCTGCTTATATCTGCAGTATATTTTCAGTTCCTTGTTTTATATATATATATATGAACATAATTTTGTGTCATCAGTATATAAATCAGATGAATGCACACCTCCCGCTTCCTTTAAAAATGTTGTGTTAAGTTGCTTTTTTTGTTGTTCTTGGTTGATCTTTTTTTCTATTGGCTATTGTTTCTGAAAATTGTAGTTTTAAATAGCAAGCTGTCATGATGTGCTTCTGAGTAGATGGCTTTCAGATATCTGAGTTTTATGTATAGCTTTTCAGGCACACATCTACTAAAGTGACATATGCTTCTGTATAATTTTTCATTGATTTCCAGGTAGCTGATGTGGTCTGTAATCTTCTTAAGTATATGTAATTTGGCATTATTTAATAAGGGTTAAACAAAGAATTTAATGAATGTTCTTTATCTACTATTTTGGTGTATTTCTTCTTTTATATCTGTGGATTACCAAAATCAAAAATAAACATTTTTTTTCATGTCGCTCCTTTTATCTGACATCACAACTTGAGGATTTTTCTATGTTACTAAAAACTCCTTTGGAAATAGAATGTTTGATGGTCCCTATTACCCTTCCCTCACTCCCAGCATCTGTCTTGCACATTATTCTTCACCGGTACAGGAAAAACAGGGACACACACTTCAGTATGTTGGCCATATGATTAGAAATCAATGTATGTACAGGGCCCATGAATATTTTATTGATAACTGTGGTGAGATAGAGTGCATTAGCTATTTTAAAATATGGCTGCTCAGATGTAATTCAAAAGTTGTTCAAAACAAGTTAATCAAATTTATTTGTACAAAAGCACTTTGCTATGTGCCAAGTGCTAGTCATTGATCAATGTTGATCAAGTCATTTGAATATTGAACAAGTCCACAACCACTTGAACGGTTCTTAAGGGATAGGGGATGTTTTTGGTCAGGCCACAACTCAACTCTGACTGCAGGTTCTTATCCCTGATGACTGTGGCTCTGAGCTTTGAACACACTAATTCCATAAAAGAGAATGTACTTTCAGGATGTCAGACGCATCAGTTTGGAGCAAGCTTGAGGATTCACTTCTAGACCTTCAGTAACATTTTATCTTCCTGGGGAGCTAATATGATTCAG
The DNA here is from genome assembly GCF_014898765.1 of Herpailurus yagouaroundi. NCBI lineage: Eukaryota > Metazoa > Chordata > Mammalia > Carnivora > Felidae > Herpailurus > Herpailurus yagouaroundi. Next base: position 34,140,877 of record NW_024412407.1, read on the forward strand.
ATGGGCCAGAGTTGGCTCTTGGGACTCTTGTTTGAAGCTCTGACACTCTGCAAATTCTCATGTTCCACTAGGTTTTTGAGAGTGTCTTGTATTTACACCAGAATTATTTTTAAACAAGGTGACGGTCTTTGCCTTGCCTCTGTCACTCCTACAGAACCAAAAGGAGTAAGCAAGTTGTGGAAGAGTAGAGAGAACCGGGGGGTAGAGTAGAGAATATAGTTTCGTTTCGGCCTGTTGTACTCTCTTGAGGCTTATAGTGCCTGGGAATCTTGGGGCTTCACAGGCCCCTGGGTCACTTAGGGGATCTCATTTATTCCATTTCCAACATAGAGGGACAAATCTAGCCTGTGTGACATTTCATTATGAGAATTTGAAATAGTTTTAAAAATAATATTCTTTATAAAGGGACTAGGACTAGAGAACCATGAGGACATTTTATTGAACTTGACATATAAGCATAAAATACAAATTAGAACTGGGCCATTGGGAGATGGAGCTCCTGATTTCTTTCTTCCGCGATGTTATTATAGCCCCGAATGAAAACCTTTTCTGAGAGTTAATTTAAGGCTCTCATTTTGGTTCTTGGGACAGTTGTGTTTAGCCTATGAAATTTCAATTCAGTTCCTTTCAATGATTATTTATATGTGAATCACTAGGATCGTTTCCTTGGGTTGGACTCTGGTCTCTATTATTTTTAAACTTGAAGATCTTGGGCAGATAAGGCTGTCATGAGGAACCAATGATGTGCCCATGTTGAGTGCTGAGCATGGTGCCTGGTGAAAATAAGTACAAGTGAATATTAGTGATTGTCATAATTTTCATTAGATGGTACACTTCTAAATTTTTTTTTTCAACGTTTATTTATTTTTGGGACAGAGAGAGACAGAGCATGAACGGGCGAGGGGCAGAGAGAGAGGGAGACACAGAATCGGAAACAGGCTCCAGGCTCTGAGCCATCAGCCCAGAGCCCGACGCGGGGCTTGAACTCCCGGACCGCGAGATCGTGACCTGGCTGAAGTCGGACGCTTAACCGACTGCGCCACCCAGGCGCCCCAGATTGTACACTTCTAAAGGGCAAGGCTTGTTTTACGTTTATATTTTTGACAACTTACAAGAGTGCCTTGTAGGTTGTAGGCGAATAACTGTTAGATTTGATTTGTTTCTTCAGTACCTTTTCTTGGGTTTGAGCACATCTTTCACTCCTAGCTCTGGTGGTGGTTATAGTGATGAGGGTGGTGGTGGTTCTGGCCGCCTGTGTAAGATATGCGTAATTTACTATTCTGAGGCTAAATAGAGGATTCAAGTTTGCAGGTGCCAGTCTGACACCTTTTACCAGCACCACCGTAAATTTCACTTTAAAAAGCTTTGTAAACTGCATTTTTTTAAAGAAAGGTTGTGTGGCTGCATCCCTACAGTAGGTGAGAACATTTATACTTAGAATTACTAAGGAGACTGTCTGATTTCATGAAGTTAAGAATAAAATTCCAATTTGGCAGTGAAGTAGTGTGACCCTCATTGCGTTTGTAGCACACCTATTGAAAGGCACTAAGTAATGTCTTGGAATGACCATTACAGGTTTAAATGTAATTCAGTGGAGCCTGTAATTTTCTCTGGGCTTTGAAGCTTAGTGAAGTTACAAGCTGGTCAGGACCTTGAAGGGAGGAGGGAGAGAGCATTGATGCAGGGGGATGCGAGGAAGATGCTCTTCCTTCTTGAATAGAAATCACAGTCCCATTAAAAGAAAAATGCCGGAGTCTTGGCAGAAAACATAGATTTGCATATTCTTCACTTGCATTTGCATATTGAGTTCAAGAGGCTGTATCTTCAAGTCTGTAAAATAAATAGTGTAATCTGCTGCAATTGTGTTCCAATCCAGTATCCTGGGCATTGCACAAATGAAATACATAACACATTTAAAAATCACATTCCAGAAGATGAAAGATGGCAATCAACTAAAGGTGGCTGCACATCAGTGGTACCGATAGGGAGCAGAGACAGTGGGGCTTGGCTAGAGGACAGGATTGAAGAAGTCACTGCCCTCAGGTGTCCTCGCCTGCAGAGGAAGCCTGATTGGATGGATCCTGCACCCACTGGAGTTTGCAGCTTCAGAGACCATGGTGCCCAGGGTACCGCTTCCCTCCCAAAGTGGAAAGTCTGCATGGTGCCCAGAGGGGCGCTGTCTTCTTTTAAATTGTCCCTGGGCTGGGCAGAAGTCACACTGGGTACAGGACATTGGTGAGCAGGGCTCCAGATCTGATAGCCACCGTGCCCTCAGTTTCACTGGCTCTTCCAGTTTGGTGTTAAAAACCTATACTTAACCTGGTTTAGGAGACAGCAATGACATAAAAAGTGATGTGGGGAAGCATAATCCCATAATATTGACAAGCCCTCCTACAGCACCCTCTCCTCTTAATAGATAAATACACCAAGTAAAAATAGTGTTTTCTGTGTAAATGCTACTTTATGATAGTCCCCTAGCTTCTTTCTCCAACTGTGTTGCTGCCTGTAAGCTTCTCCTAAATAAGCTTCTCCTCCTAGTGCTGCCATTGTGCACAGGGGATGGTGGTGGTACCAGCCCACCAGTCAGCAGCAGACGATCAGACGTCAAGACCCGGTTTAGGCTCTGCAATTTACAAATCCCCAATATGGCTTTCAGAAGCTATAGGGTAATCCATAGGAGATTCTGAGCACAGCCAGTCCTGAAGTAGTTTCCTTTCTAGAGGTGATAGTTAGGTGGGCAAACTTCACAGGGTGTTAAAACCAAAGAGATCTGAGAGAAGAGACAGATGGGGCAAGAGGAAATTACGGGAGGGGAGTAGTGATACGCAGATAATAAGGAGTGGCAGAATATCCAGGAAAGACTGGGAAAACACCCATTCCTCATCAGTGTTGAAATATTTTCTTTAATGTTTAAAGTGCTTAGTTCATGAAGATTTGACTGTAAGAAGTCCTGGGATCTTAACCGCAGACACAGGGGAAGGCGAGGGATGAAGACAGTGGGTGAGATCAGGGAAGGCAGGACTGCTTCAGCAGTCGAGATAGCTTCAAAAAGGTGGGTGGAGGATGCACCAGATGATAGGATCTAAAGAGACACAAGGAACTCAGGGCCTTTCTGGGAATCTGCAGGGCTTTTGTTCACTGAGAAGGAAGAAATACAAGAGTCAAGCAGAAGGTCAGGGATCTGCTTGGCGAGCTGGAGTTCAAGGCAATGCTCCAGCTGTAGTAGGGGATTGCAGAGCCATCAGGGAAGCTGGCTGTATAGTCAGGGTCAGCCTGGCAGGGGCTGCGGGTCAGCAGCAGGGTCTCAATTCCTCTCAGGCACAGTGAGGACAGAGTTAAGGTAGACCATTTCAGTCCCCACTGCCCGGAGTGTCAGACTCTTGCCTTGATCAGGCTTTGCTGAGAAGCCTAGAAAAGATGAAGTATGCTAATCAGCATGGCTGAAGAATGACCGACCGGTGGGGAGCTTTGCTCCCCTGATTGTACATCATCGTACGCGTTGCCGGTGGGTATATCAGCTGCTGGGCTCATGAAAGGAAGTGGGAAATGCACTTCCTTTCGGCTCTTGAATGACAGCCAGGTGTATGCCCATTTCACCCGTGCAAACATCCATCCTTGGTGCCATTCCGTAAGCCCTAGGAGGCTGAGCACACAAGCAGTTTCGAAAAATAAGGGTTTGGCGTGGTCTTGGGGAGCGGAAATACCTTACTGCTGTTCACATTCTGATTTCACGCGCCAGCCTCTCCCTTCAGTTTCAGCGAAGTCACTTAACCTCTGGCTCTTGGTGTGGCCGTTTACAAACTGGGTGTTTAATACATGCAAACGTTGCAGAGGTTTTGTGGAAATTAATTAGGTAAAGGTTAGAAAGTGGTTAGAAGATGGAGCTCTGACGTGATCAAGTCAGGTAATTATATTGCGCTTACCTAAAATCCCCTCAGCAGACTCAGATAGAAAAGCTTCTTCATGCCCTATCCCAAGCTAATAGGTGGTGAACTTGTTTTCTTTGCCTGAGATGTTATGTACATCGGTTTGGGGGTTAAATGCAACTGTCTCCTTTTGTACTCATTCCACTCATTCTGTCTTCCTCTTTCATTTCTTTGCCTTCTCTTTCCGATGCCGGTTCAATTATTTCATTGTTTGCTCACCTGACTTGCAATTAGGACAAGGGAGCCAGCAGGCTTGTATAGGCAGATGAAGGTCCTTGTTAGTCCTGGGACCAAGTCCACAGCCACTCACACAGAGCCGGTGTCCCCATACACCTGAGGACGTGACATGGTTTCCTTTCCATCTCAGAGGGAGGGTGCTGTATAAATGCAATGCTTGGCCACAAAACAGGCTTCGGAAGGAAATACCTGGGAGCTTATTGGCCCAGAGAAGTACTTATTGGCACTTACCTCTTCACAACTGCTCCAAAGAAATAAAATATATGAGATTCACAAAACCTCAGTCTTCATTACTCACTTTTCATAATTATTACTTGTCCTGGATGAGTGGGTAAGTGTAAGTAAGACTGCAGCAAATCCCCAAAGTATTCTGAAAGCAGGTCGCTTTGACTAAGAGTTGAATTATTCTTTTAGGAGTTTTGATTTCTTTTTCTTTTATTTTTTTCCACTTCCATTCATGCTGTCTCTTGCTGATCTTTTTTGTAAGAGTTTTATTGAATTCTGTGCCTTATCCCTCCGCCTTATGTATAGTGTTATGTATCAGTTTTATATTATTTTTTTTAATTTAATTTCAGGGACAGAGCAAGCATGGCTTTTTTGTTTTCCACGAGGATTTCTCTATACTCACTTAATTATGAAGGCGTTTCAAAACATCAGTGATGGTTTACTTTATAAAAATGCACTGAGTTGAATATACACTCATAATGTAAGTTCTTGTCTGTGTAAATGTTCCCTGTTAATAAAGTTTTTAAGAAGTCACTTTTGTTATTAAAATTTTTCTAATCTATTTTCTTTATCCATGCTTTTGTTTTGTCTGTATCACTGAAGGTTTCTTCAAAAGCATTTCAGCTTACTTTTGTAATTATTTTCTTGCTTGAAATGTAATTGTTTTTCTGTGCTGGCAGTTGAGAGCCTGTATAGCGTAGTGATTAAGTGCAGGGCTGCTAGAAATAACTATGCAACCTGGGGTTACTTAACTTTAAACCGTATCACTAAAAGTGTAACTAAAAGGGGCGCCTGGGTGGTCTAGTGTTTTAAGAATCTGACTCTTGATTTCGGCTAAGGTCATGATCTTGCAGTTTATGAAATTAAGCCCAGTGTCGGCTTCTGCACTGACAGCAAGGGCCCTGCTTGAGATTCTCTCTCTCCCTGTCTCTCTGCCCCTCTCCCCACTCGTGCTCTAATTCTCTCTCTCAAAATGAGTAAACATTTAAATAAATGAAATAAAAGTGTAACTAAAAAAATGTATAACTTAAAAGTTATACTTTTGTATACCTCAGTTTATTCATCTGTTAAGTGGGGCTAAAGTTGTGTGTGCCTCATTGGGTTGCGTGAAGATTAAGTGAATTAGTACATATAAAGCGCTGAGAGTGTGGTTATCACACAGTCAGTGCTATGTACGCGTTTAGGAGTGAGGATTTCTTTTGTGCACCTCTGTTACGGTACCAGCGCTCCCTACATTATTTGGTTGAGAAGCACTGAGTCCTCTGGAACTGGCTTGGGTTGAGGAAGTTTATTACAGGGCAAGGATTAACCGGCCTCCAGTGGACCCTGGGGTTGGGGGTGAGTATTGGACCCCTGCCGGAACCCAGGCAGCTACTCTTGCCTATCTCCTTCCCTGCTGCTGGCTGTAAGAACTGTTGATGTCTTGTCTCTGCTTCTCTGTGCCAATCTGCTGTTTCTCTTTGCCTCCTGGCCCTTCCTGCATGCTCGTCAGCACTCCAGCTCAGACTCAGCCACTCCAAGCGGTACCTCAGCCTGCGGTCTGTTCAGCAGCACAAGTCCATTGCCCACAGCTAACTTATGCAGCTCTTCTGAGTTCACATTACAGTTTTCCTAAAACCTTGGTCAGGGACCCGGCCCTAGCTCAGCGAGCTGGGGCCCGCGGGATGACGCGGAAGTGTGGGAGCAGACGATAACGTTGTGCTTCTCCCGAGGCAGTGTCTCACCTGAACCTCTCCGTGGCTTTTCAAAGCAGAATTCATCATGAGATGAACTGATTTGGTAAGAGTTCTGCCTCAGATGAACTCATCTGGTCCGTTGCAGTCCACTAAACCCCGTGGATCGCGGCCAGAGTTTGAGAAACACTGCTCTCCGAGCCTTGCGCGTAGCGGTGGATTGGCTTGGGGAACGATTGGTTTCTCCGCACTCCTCCATTCAGGGCATCTCTGTCTGTGGTGCACAGCAGTGTCACTCAGGGCACTTGTGAAAGATGCATATCTTCACATTTTATCTGCAGAGATTCGGCACCACCTTTTCTGGGGTTCAGCCTGCCTACCTGCAGATTTCACCCAGTGCTCAAGTGCTTCCGAGGCAAGTTGCTTGCAGACCATGTGTAGACAAACACGGCATTAGGTGGGAGTTCTCTAATAAATGATATACTTTGCTCCCACTTTTCTTCCCTCTGTGCATGAACACTCTGTCTTATGAGCAAACTGTATTTCAAAAATCAGCTTCTGAGACCCTTGCTTAAACCGAAGAATCCCATCTCTTTTAGGAAGGTTGGTAGATCCCTAAGCCAACATAAAAAGCCCAGTTAAGCTTTCCTTTAGATTCTGTTACTAGCACTTCCCAGACCCCATAGCCGGTGTGAATGATGTGGGGAATCACAGGCTGAGGGTGGTGACAGGGCCCTTACCTAGGCATTGAAGCATTTATGTGGAGAGTGAAGTAGACAGGAAGGAAGAAAGAGTGAAAATCCTCATATTAATGGGGAGAAAAAGTTAGTTTTGGGGTTTCTGACCACACCCTCGTGTAGTCAGATCTCTTAAGGACATGTGTATGTATTTTCAATTTCGAGAGACTTCGTGTACTTAAATCGTTTTTTTGTTGTTTGTTTGTTTTTTGGTTTTTGGTTTTTGGTTTTGGCCCTGACTACTCTTTTTCTGTGGTTTAGCATTTATCTTTCATTGTCTACCAGATTTTCTACAAGACGGTAGTGCTGACACTTGGAAATTATTTCCACAATTGTCTCCCATCACTGACTTCCTCCCAAATGTTGGTGTGGAGGGCAATTTTAATACAATTTTAGACTCCCACTTTCTCTGCCTCTTACTGTGTTTTACTCTCCATCAATTTCAGATCTATTATCTCCTCTCCAGCAATTTTTTTTTATGGCCTGATTATTTCCTAGTGAAGAGCTGTAACCTCCATAGGGAGCTGCTTACTTTTTGTTATCCCTCAGTCAATCTCATAGACGCTAACCAAAGTAACCTGCTACAGTTGCTCATTTAAATGCACTGCTCTTTTCTCTGAAGTCTCTATGACCAACCAAGCTCATAGAAGGAATCTTGAGTCAAAGGTGGAAAAAATATTTTCAGCAAAGGAAACCACCACCACCAACAAACTATAAAACCAATTATAGGTATGTATTCACAACTAAAAGATTTCCTCAAACTAGAAATAGAAGGGAACTTAGTTAACCTGAAAAAAGACATCCATGAAAACCCTATAAGTAGTATCCTACTTAATTCTGGAAGACTGAATGCTTCACCTCTAAGATTAGGAGCAGGACAAGATGTTCCCTGTGCCATTCCTGTGAAAAATTGTATTGGAAGTCCTAGCCAGTGTAATAAAACTAGAAAAAGAAGTGAAGGGAAAAAAATACAACTCTTTATTTGTGATCATTTATGTAGAAAGTAGCGAAGAATATACCAAAACCTACCAAAATGAATAGGAAGTTTGCGAGGTAACAGGATACAAGGTCAATGAACAAAAATTAATTATACTTATATATACTATCAGAGAACAATTAGGCATTGAAATTTAAAAAATAAGTGTATGATATCATAAATATATTTGTATATTCTTACACAAATAGTGAATCATTCATTGTTTTACACCTAAAACTAATATGATGTTATATGTCGGTTATACCTTTGGGAAAAAAAAAAAAAAAGGAAAAGAAATATCCAGTATCTTTTGGTTACTCTTCCTATAGTAAATCTTTTCCAATCCAAAAAAAAAAGAGAGATTTTTAGGGATGAATTTTATAAAATATCTGGCTCAATATTTAGATGTCAGTTCTCAAATTTTGATATAGACTCAATGCAAGCTCAATAAAAACCCCAGCAAGCTTTTTTGTAGAAATTGACAGCTGATTCTAATTGTTTGTTTTTTTAAGTTTATTTATTTATTTTGAGAGAGAAAGAGAGCACAAGTGGAGGAGGGGGTGGAGAAAGAGGAAGAGAGAGAGAGTCCCAAGCAGGCTCTGAGCTGTCAGTGAAAAGTGCACTATGGGGCTTGATCTCATGAACCGCGAGATCATGACCTGAGCCAAATTCAAGAGTCTCACTATTAACCGACTGAGCCACCCAGGCTCCCCTTGACAGCTGATTCTAATATTTATACTGAAAAACAAAACAAAAACATTTGAGTAAAAGAACAACATTGAAGAGCATACACCGCCTGATTATGAGAGTTACTGTAAAGCAACAGCAATGAAGGTAATGTGATAATGTCATAAGAATAGACATAAAGATCAGTCAGGCTGAAGAGAATTCCAAGGTGGACCCACACATGTATAGTCAATTTATTTTTGACAAGATAAGAGGACCTTATGCTATGTTAAAAATTAGCTTAAAATGTATCATGGAATTATAACTGTAAATATATGAAACTAAGAAACTTTTAGAAGAAAACAGGAGAAAAATTTTTGTGTCTTTGGTTTAGGCAAAGATCACCTGGGCATACAAAGAGCATGACCATAAAAGAAAAAAAATTGATAAATTGGGTTTCATTTATAATAAAAACTTCAGTTCTTTGAAAAGCATTGTTAAGGAAATGATAAGATAAGCCACAGAGTGGGAGAACGTATGTACAAAATACATACATGAATTTCTTGTGTCTAAAATATATAAAGAACCCTTAGAACCCAACAGTAAGACAAACAACTCAATTAAAAAGTGGGCAGAAGACACTTTACCATAGTAGAGATGCAGAGGGTGAATAAGCACTTGAAAAGATCCTGAACGTTATTAGCTGACAGGAGATTCATATCAAAACCACAATGAGAGGGGCACTCGGGTGGCATGGTTGGTTAAGTGTTGGACTCTTGATCTCAGCTCAGGTCATGATCTCACAGTTCATGGGATCAAGCCCTGTGCTGGGCTCTGTGCTAATAGTGTAGAACCTACTTGGGCTTCTCTCTCTTCCTCTCTCTCTGCTTCTTTCTCTCTCTCTCTCTCTCTCTCTCTCTCTCTCTCTCAAAATAAATAAACTTAAAAAAATGAAAACCACTATGAGATACCACTAACCATTTAGTAGAATGGCTAAAGTTTGAACAAAAGGAAAAGAAAAAGAAGGAAAGAAGAAAGAAAAAAGGAAAACGAAAGGAAGGAAAGGAAAGAAAAAAGCCGTAAGACCAAATGTTGGTAAGAATATGGAGGAACTGCTGGCGGTATAGCCACTTTGGAAAAGTCTGGCAATTTGAAGGTTAAAATTACTTTCACCTTATAACCCAGCAGTCTCATTCCCAGGTACCCTCTTAAGAAAAAGGACAACATAGGTTTCCAATAAGAACTACATGCGAATGCTATAGCAGCTCTATTCATAAGCATCAAAAGTGGAGACACCCTCAATGTCCATCAACAGTGAATGGATAGATGTATTGTGCTACATCCATACAAAGGAATATCACTTGCCAATTAAAAGGACAAAGTGCTGATACATGTAACAGTATTGATGAAACTCAAAAGCCGTTATTTCAAGTGAAGGCAGTCAGATTAAAAAGGCTGCCTAGAGTCTGGTTCCATGTACAGTATATTCTAGAAAAGACAAAATTATGGGGACAGCAATTAGATTAGTGGTTGCCAGGCATGGGAAAGGGCAGAAGGGATTAATTACAAGGGGTTCAGGGAACTTTTGGGGTGATGGTGATACTCTATACCTTGACTATGGTGGTGGTTATATACTGCATATGATTGTCAGAACTTAAAGAACTGTACACGTGGAGGGAAAATTTTAATGTGTGCAACTCCTACCTCAGTATAATTGACCAAAAAAGTTTTATGTTTAGTTGCAATTTACATGCTGGTGTGCGCATGAATGAATAATTTATCCGTACCGTTTAGTAATAACAGACCTGTACATTTGCATAGTACCTTTCAATTTGTAAGCTACGTTCATACCTGTTTTCTCTTGTAAGTCCCACAAGAAATAGGCATTGTTCACATTTGGGAGATGAGGTACTTCTCTGAGGTTCAGTGAGGCTAAGTGATGTGCTTAAGGTCACGTAGGAAGTCTTTTTTAAACCCAGGGCTTTTTCCACTATCTGTCAATGCCACTTTTAAAAAAATAGATCGTATTTGCCAATTTTGAAAAAAAAATGTTTTTCTGGCTTACTTGGCTGCCCTTTCTTCTCCTGCATTAGCTAGGAATTACTGCTTTGGTGCCTTATACTTATTCTCTGGTTCATACTAATTCTAAGGAGCCTCCTCATGCTTCGATCAGCCCCCTCCCTTATCTCGCACATCCTCTGCCAGAGCTTGTCCATTTTTTCTGAAATAGAGGTCTCCTGAGAAAATGCTCTTGATAAGTGCAGAGCCATCTCGTGGCACCCACCGTGTCCCCTTCCTCCTGGCAAATGTGACAGATACTATTTGTGTTGTAGGTAGCTAGTTGATCTCTGCATTCTTTCTTCATCTATCTCCTAGAGAAATTTGTGTGAGAAAGAGCCATGTTGACTCTGGACGAGGAGACAGATGGAAATCCGGAGAATTGGTGTGGGAATGAACAATCACGCGGCTGGTGGAAGAAGGAGTGAATTTCAAGGCATGAATGATTAATTAGGTGCAGGGGTAAAGGCTTAGAAGCTCCTTTCATTAAACTCTGTGGAGCCCAGACTGGATCAGTTATGTTCTGTCGGACTACACCGCTACCTAAGTAGATTCTGAAGGGAAGAGGACAACGGGAAGGAAGATGTCAGGCTTTAAAGAGAGAAAAATGTCGTTTAGCGAGCAGAAGAAAGTGACTCCTATGGGGACGCTTTGTTGTGGAGTGCGAGAATAAGCCAGAGGAAAAGATGGTTGTATGAAAACATTAGGACGTCGCATCAGGTGATGAAGAAGGAATTTGGTGCTAAAATAGAGGGTTTGACTTAGACCTGGATATAAATTCGGCAAAAGAAAAGGACAAGGGCACATGAAGAGGTGTGGAAACGTTGCAGACATGTTAACCTTGAAGTGAAGCCAGTTAACTAAACAGACGGAATAAATGTAAAAATAGGCCTTTATAGTTTATGAATGATTAAGATTTGAGTCACAGGCTTGGTTGCGGGAAGGCAAAGCGGAGGGGTCGTGGTTAAATTCGGGGCGGAGGTGAAACCACCTCAAACGGGGTGGGTGAAAGTGTGAGGATGCTCACAAAGAACTCCAGAGAAGGAAATGGTAAGAACAAGAGAAGACACTTTGAGAAGCAAGGCGAGGAATGAAATGACAAGGACGGAGTAGGCAGGACAGAGTGAATGAAGAGGGGATACCCTTTCGCTCTTTCCCACGCATACACGCGGGCACGCACGCACACACCACACACGCGTGCCCTTACTCATCTGCCAGCAAGAGGCAAGAGAGAATTTGAGACCCGAGCGAAGGCTGCCCGAGGATGAAGGGTTTCAGGGAGAGTTTCACCGAGGCTGAATACGCAAGTGACAGAAACGAGCAGAGGAGCTGGGGGAGTGGACTTGGGATGGAGGTGACAGGGGAAAGAGAAGCCTCTGGGTACGAGGACAGATGCAGAGCCGCCGTATTTAGCTTCGTGGTACCGCAAGGGAAGAGTTCCTGTTGAGAAGAACGTTTCCGCGAGTCCCCTTTCAATCAAACACACTTCAGTGACTGCTGTTTCATAAGCACTTTGGTTTCTTAATCATTATAAAATTGGGGTCTTAACTTCTGACAGTGACAGCTATTATCCAGAGGCAAACCAGGAAGTTCCGTGTTGTAATAAGCCAGCCTCGTTGATTTCCCAAGCAGCGCTCGCAGGCAGCTGTGGTTTCGTTCACCTTGGAAGTTGAGAATGAACTGGATGTAGCGATGGGGGTCTGTTCCTGCCCCCCCCCCCCCGTTCTCTTATCTCCTCTGGTTGCCTCTCCAGCTGTGAGTCCAAGCACCTTAGCTGAGCACCCACATTCCTCTGCGTATCTGTTCAGCTTTAGCTCACGACTCCCCTTTCCATGAACGCTAGCTGCTGGCCAGGCCACACGGCTTCCCGTCCCCCAGAAGCTCTGTGCCTCACTGCTTCCCCACCTCACTCCTGTGCCTCCGCTCAAGCCCGCGTCCTCACCTTACATACCCTCAGAGCTGCTGCCAGATGAACTTGTCCTCAGTGCCCAAGCCCAGGCCGTCTGTCCCTGCTCACCTCCAAGCCCTGTGACGGTCCAGTGTTGGGGTGCTGAGTGTGTCTTGTCTCTGTGCCCGAGCGGATAGTCCTTGTGGGCAGACGCCAGGTCTAGACTCCCTGGGACACTTCACTGTGATTCACACCTTGGGCCTCAGTAAGGATTTGTTGATTCATTGGATTTAAAAAAAAAAAATTTTTTTTTAACGTTTATTTTTCTCTGAGAGAAAGAGACGGAACGAGAGCAGGAGAGAGACAGAGAGAGAGGGAGACACAGAATCGGAAACAGACTCCAGGCTCTGAGCTGTCAGCACGGAGCCCAGCGTGGGGCCCAACCTCAGGAGCCGTGAGATCATAACCTGAGCTGAAGTCAGACGCTTAACCGACTGAGCCACCCAGGTGCCCCGATTCATTGGATGTTCGAGGGGCAAGGGGTAGGAGCTCTAGTGTGAAGTGTAAGTTAAGATTTTGCTTTCAAATTCTATTTTTTTCCACTTTTATCGAGACGTGATTGATTCGAAGGTATGTAGCATAAGGACCGGACTTACATATGTTGTGAAATGATTACCACATAAGTTTCCCTAACAGCCATCATCTCATGTATCAAACTCTAGTTTAAAATTGGAAAGTCACAGATACCCTGAGTGCATCCCTTGTATCTGGATGTACAGATCTCTGCCCGTGGATTCTGGCACAGCTTGTAACCGAGTTGAGTCAGAGAGGAGCTTCATTTGGCCTCAGTTGGGCTGGGGAAGGAGTGTGGACTGTGCCAGCTGTCCCTGCCCTGTAGTTTCTGTGGCGATGGCGGACACGGTAATTCAGGCCTGATGTACATGCTGCTCCAACAGTGTGAAAATGCTGGATTCAGAGAGAGTGGCTAATTGCTTTTTTTTTTTTTTTAATGTTTGTTTATTTATTTGGAGAGGGGGGAGGGGCAGAGAGAGAAGGAGAGAGAATCCCAAGCAGGCTCCACACTGTCAGCGCAGAGCCCAGCCGGGGCTCAGTCTCTTGAATCTCAGAGATCATGACCTGAGCCACGATCAAGAGTCGTACGCTTAACTGACGGAGCCACCCAGGTGCCCCTATTTGCTTTTTAAAAACAATATAAAATTTGAAGGGTGACCAAACTGCAACTATATTATTATTACAGCGAGGACTCACAAATAGTTTTTTTTGTTCTTTTTCACTATTTCAATTTCTGCATATTAAGGAAAGGTTGCAAAGTTAACTGTCATGTATTTACTTGAAATATCACCTTTGTGTTTTCTTGTGTGGCTGTATTTCTTTGTTTATACTTTGGCCCATAATTTGTCAGTGAAAATTAATGCGAAAATCTGATTTTTTTCCTGAAGCAGAGTCTAGCCGAATCAAAGAGAAAATAAAAAAAAAAAAAATAAGGAAGTTAGGGCTTCATTAACCAGTTTGTTTCTTCAGTCGTGTGAAGTCCCATTTAATGACCACATTTTCTTTCATGAAAATGCTCTGCCTTTCTCTGGATTGTACTTTGTAGTCATTCTGATAATTGCTTGGTATGTTTTTCTGATTCCCGATGTTTTTTTTTTATATTCCTCATTTTCAAAATGTTGGCTTCTGAAGGCCGTTCTCTTGAAACAGTCTACAGATGTTTACGCATTCTTTGCAGAGGGCTAGGCACTCGGAAAGCGTTGCTGCTTATGAAGCTGGTAACCAGGACCTGAGGATAAGCAGGAAGTTTTACCAGGAGAGGCTGTACTTTATGTAGTGGTGGGTGGTGGTAGAATTCAGGTCCTGCTTTTGCCACTTTGAAACTAAGAGAGGCTCCCAGGCATTTTTGTGGAATGCGGGAGGAATCTGTATTATTTATGGTTAGAGCAGACAACAGATGATAGCCTGAATCGGTTTAATTTGAAGAGAGTTTAGAAGAAGGACTGTTTACCAAGGTGTGGGCAGTGCCCAGAAACTACAAGAAATAGTAAAGTGTCTTGGAGCCGGAAGCAACTTGGTATAGTTACCAATACCTGTAGTCCTGAAGGAGGAAAGTGGGGGCAGTTCCTGGAATCTGGAGGGGGTGCTGTGTGGAGAGAGCCGTGTGGAGAGGGTCATTTGATGGAAAAGCTGTGACCTTTAGTCGAGTGATACAGCCAGTTCGCAGTGGATCCTCCGGGAGGGAACCCCTAGAATTGGTCTTTTTGTTTCCCCTGAGCTCCTGCTTGTGCTGTCTGTTGGTCAAACCCAACTGGAAGCCAGAGGACTAGGAAGCCCATTGATGTGCTCCAAACGGGTCTGTCCCCCCAGGACTCAAAGCAGAGAAGAGTAGAGCATTGATCTTGAGGAGGAAATGGAAGATGGAGGGATTCTCAGATTTTTAAAGCTAAAAGAGACTTTGAGAACAACCAGTCAATTTTCTTTGATAAAGAAAGAGAGGTTGAATAATTCTAAGTCACATGGCTTGTTGGCGGCAGAATCGTTTTTAAGGCCTGAGATTTCCTGATCCTCAGTTCCCTGTCCCTCTACTACACCATTCTTGCACCATGATTTGAGAGGAGGGGGGAGAGAGGAGGAAGGGCAAGTGAAATTAGAGTTATGTTTCCGCTTACGATTAATTCTGTGAATAGATGCTCCCTTCCACATGTAACATCAGAGGGATTTAAATGAGTTCAGAATTCAGTTATGATTGGTCGTGCGCTTAACAAATGTGTGTATTGATGGCAATAATAAAAAATGGCATTTTATATTAAGGAATATATGACTGCGTTGAGAGTTGGCTTAATAACTGGCCAGCTCAAATGGCATAGCTGTTGTTCCCTATCGATTCTGGCCTTGCTGCTGTGCTCTCTTTGAAGTCTTTTTTTTTTTTTTTCCAACGTTTATTTATTTTTGGGACAGAGAGAGACAGAGCATGAACGGGGGAGGAGCAGAGAGAGAGAGAGACACAGAATCGGAAACAGGCTCCAGGCTCTGAGCCATCAGCCCAGAGCCTGATGCGGGGCTCGAACTCACGGACCGCGAGATCGTGACCTGGCTGAAGTCGGACGCTTAACCGACTGCGCCACCCAGGCGCCCCTCTCTTTGAAGTCTTTTATGGCCTCAGCGTCTTGGTTTAAACCTAGGCTCGGAGTGAATGCTGAATCATGTGTGGATGCCAGGCTTCATGAGCAGAACCATCTTAGAACTCAGAGACCAAGGGTTAGAGGGCAATTTGTACACATATATATAAATCACTCGTGTAGGCGTTGATTCACATAGGTATGCACACGTGCAAATAAACACTCGGATACATAAGCAGTTATCAGCTAGCAACATCGACCTAGGAATGATCCCTATATAATATGAAAAAATTAGAAATGATATTGGTGTTTACAGTATTTTCCTTCATGTTATAACCTTTAGGGAGTGAAAGACCTAGAACAGTGCCTTCGTTTATGTGTCAATGTTGATGGAGAGGGGCAACTCATTATTGGTATTCTTAGGTACTTATGCATTGGTTCATTCATGGATCGTCATCAGTAAGTGTTTAGTGAGCACCTGCCATATGCCGGGCACTCTGCTAAGTACTGGAGACAGATAAGGAAGGTAGATGTAATCCTCGCTCTCACTTAGTTAGGGTCTGCAAGAAAAGTATCTTAAGCGCCAAAGTAGGGAGAGTTGGGTTCGCCTCTCCTATACTCCATGTAGGGAGAATCACTGTTAGTGAGTGAAAATATGGATTCCAAGGATAATAAATTGCTATTTTGATGTAGTTGAAGTCGTCATATTACTTTGCACAAAATTTGGTGACTGATGAGAAGGGGGAGTAGTGCTACCTGGCTCTAGAATTTGAAGTCCATTTAAAATATTCTTTATATTGGATATTGGGTTATTTCTTATAGACTAGCTTTTTAGAAAACACTTTTAATAATATTATTTGACTTCCTAATTGAATATACAGTAAAATGCACTTTTTTGTGTGTGTGGGGGGGGATATACAGGCCTGTGATTTTTAAAACGCTTAAGTTTGGATTCACCAGCACCATTAGGATACATCCTCAGAACTCCCTCTTGCTGCCTTTTTGTAGCCACACCCTCCCCAAACCCTAATAGGTGTGACATATGGCAACCATTGATACATTCTCCACTGATGTAGTTTTACGTTTTTGAGTATGTTATATACATGGAATTATGCCATATGCAAGATTTTAAAACTGACTCTGTTCATTCACCATTTTGCGTTTGAGATTCACCCATGTTGTGTGCACCACCAGCCCTCTTTATTATTGGGTATAGTCCTGTTATTATCATTCATGTTTGATGTATTAATCCATTGAAACATATGTACATGGTTTCTAGCTTTTGGCAATTGTGAAAATATGCTCTGTAAACAGTTGCATGCAGTGTTTTATATAGCAGAATTTTCAAGTTAGGCAAATACTTTGGAGTGCCAGTGCTAGGTCTATGGTAAACTTGTTAAACATAATGCAAATCCTAGAAACAGGTTTCTGAAATGTGTACACCATTTTCATAACCACCAGAAATGTACGAGATTCCCACAGAATTTATGCGTCCTTGCCAGCACTTGATATATGAGATGTGTGCATGTGTGTGTGTGTGTGTGTGTGTGTGTGTGTGTAGATTCACACATACATATACATATATATGTAATATATCTGAGAGAGAGAAAGAGCCCTTCTCATAAGTGTGGAGAGGTTAGCTAACTTTTGAAAACAACGCATTTCTAAGGTCAGTAAAAATTGTACTAAAGCTGGAGAGAGCGGTGGAAAAGGAGTCTTTGACTCTTTACTAAGTAATTCGAGGCAAAAGAAATTCCTTATCTCCATCTGAACAGAGTATATTCACATTCAGTGAATAAATACTAGGTACCCGCTATTTGCTAGATGCTTTTAAGTAGATTGTTTAATATTCCCAACAACTCTGTGAGGTAAGGAATATCATCCCCATTTTATAATGAAGAAAATGAAGTCTGGACAATTTAAGTTATTGCCCCCCATCCCCACAAGATGTCAGATCCAAATTTCAATTCTGGATCTTTTTCCCTGCACTATTTCAGTATCATTTCGTTAGCTGTTATTATACCAAAATTCATATTTATGGGATACAAAGGACAGTCTTAGAAAATTCTAAAGCATATGCAATTAGATTTTAACAGTAAGAGAGAACATATTCTTATAGCACCGCCCTTAAAAAGTCAAGAAGAATAATAATTAAGTGCAGTTCTGTGAAGAACTAGAAATGAACTCTACACGCATAGTGTCACTTAAAGCAAAGTTCCATGGGATTGTTAACACATTTCTGTGGATGTAAATTTCAGTGACAAGCATCACTAGCTTGCTTTCTTCACTGCACCCTAACACCCTTCTAACTAATATTTTGTTACTTTGCAATTTCAGTGTATCGTTTCCTCCTGATCTCAGGCAGAATTAGGGGGGGCTTCTGTGGTGCACAGGGCCTGCTCTATTATAGCTCCTGTCACATCGTGCCGTAATCTCCTGTCTTTTTGTCTGTCTTGGCCACTATACTATAGGCTCCTTGGAGACTAGACCACATTCAGTGTTGGATCTCATCTCCAAGCACATTACCTGGCACCTAGAAAACATTCAGTAAACACTTGTCGGATAAGTCAGTCTCCACAGTAATCCTGTGAAAGTAGTTACTATCTCACGTTTTACAGATGAGGGGAATGGGGGCCGGCGAGGTAAAGAAAACTGATCCAGGACTGCACAGCAAGTTAAGAGTACATGTAAAACGTGTGTTCTCAACTCCATAGCTTTCCTCTGTCCAGCACAACACAGCACGACTCTTGTGGTTGGTGGCACTGGGGTTTAAGCAGCACGGGGTTTTTTTGAGGGTGGCTTGGAATATCGTTAGGCAGCAGAGCAGGTTGTCTTGGGGGACTTGGAAAGGGCCTTTTCAACACCTAAATTGTAGATCGATCTTAGCATAGGTTGTTTATCTGCATCTGAGAACACCAGTGTCTTCCCGGTAAATGTCTACAGGTCACGTGGCCCCTGCCCCATCCCTGGCTCGCGGTTGTCCTCCCGACATCTTCCTTTGACCTCTTTTCCCCATTGAGATCTTCTGGCAGCCTTGTTCCTGTGCTTCTCTTTTTATCATCCATCACCCATTTTCACTGCTCATCCCTCCCCCCCTTTATAGTCAGTGACAAGCCAATAATTTTTATTAACACTTGAAAATGATATTTTGCTGTTAAACCAATACACGCAATTGCCCTAATCTGCTGCCCAATGGTAGTAATCAGAATCAGGTTTCAAAAGGTTTGGATTTCAGCAGGGCTGCCCACACTGTCCTTAGAGGCCTATAAATTAATTATAATTAAGAACCATGTGCACATGTTAGATGAGAAACTTTGAACAATTTTGGTATCTGCTCTTGCAGAATATTAAAGGGAAAAACTCCATGAGTGACTGTTGCTGGTGAGAGTACAGATAGTCATCTACATTTGTATTACAAATTTCTATTAAAACGCACACATAGAAAGAGATTTATAATCCTTTATTAGTTATCTTTACAACCCTTGTGTTTAGAACTTGGGTGACAGTAGAAGTGATCCTTCTGCCTTTGTACATAAAGCAGGAAAAGACCTGCTGAGGATAGGAAAGCCTAGATGGGGCCACTGGAAGTGTTGTAGAACAAGGAGGGAGCTCAGGTGGTAGGTCTGCTTAGACCAAATAAGAACAAAAACGCTTTTATTCACTAGACGTCCTAGGAAATAAAATTTTGCTGCCGAGGAATTCAAAGCCACATTTGCCCTTTGCAGTGATAAGGGTATCTTCTCGTAGGGGTCAAAGGGACTGGTAGTCTTTGGAAGGGCATTCTTGGCTGCATTATGTAGGAGGACTTGATGGTTCATCTGCTGCGTCAAGGGTTTACCTGTGTCTTTTCCCTCTCCCATCTGTCCTGCTCTTCTCTGATCAAACGCTTTCCCAGAAGCAAGTTAACTAAGGTTCTGTTTTCTTGGATTTTGTATATTTGTTGTGGCTATGGTATGTTGGAATGGATTTGGGGTTGGTTCCGCACAGGAGTGTATTTAGATAAGTAAATACCCTAACAGGACCAGGAAACACTGTTTATTGCCATGATGGTCACTACATTAAAAACGGATTCAGTGTGCTTGTAGGTTGTCCAGGTAGACTTTTCTTTCATCACTGGTTTCATGGGCGCAGTCTCAGCACCTGTCCCCACCCCCTAGACTACCAGGATTTCCTACCATGTTTCTCTCTGAAGAAAGAGCAGGGGCAATAGGGTTCAGAAGCTTCTAAGAGAGCTATGGATGATGGTAATAGTGTGAGAAGGAGGAGAACAACAATGCAGAGAGAATAACAACGCAGAGAGAAGTTTTTGGTTCTAAGTCAACTGAAATCAAAGAGTCATGCCTTTTGTGTGTTATTTCTGCAGATTTAGATGATGTTTAGATGATACTTAGCAGACCCTAAATGCATTTGGGGATTGAAACTGGGTTTCCAAATTCCCTGAATATATAGATAACATTGTAATTCATTTGCTAGAAAGAGATATTAGTTTTGTATTTCAGAATGGCATTAGATAGTACATGTTTGATATCTGTAATACTCACACTTACTGCATCAGATGGTTGGTGAACACATTTATTGCCTAAGCTAAGCCTTCTGAGTCAAAAGTACCTTTCTGGTTCAACATTTTCTCTGCTCTATAAATTTGAATTTAGAAAGTATAACTTAAAATTCAAAATTGACCTGGAACTTAAATTTAATTTATGTTAATTAAAAATTTTTATTTTGGATCTGTTCTGCAGAGTTGAGTTAATCATACTTCTCAGTTCATGGCATACTTTTATTATTGCCTCAGATAAGGATGTCTTGTTTAATTAATTAGTTCTTTCCGGACCTTTATCTTCCATATACATTTTAGAATAAGTTAATAAAATTCCTTAAAAAATCCTACTGTTATTTTGATGGAATTGACTTGAAGTTATAGATTAATTCGGAAGAAAATAGAACTCTGTAATATTGTTATCACATCCATGAATGAGGAATATGATTACATTGTTCAGGCCTTTTTTCATAACCCTTTAATAGAGTTTCAAATTTTCTCTGCAGAGGTCTTGTGTATTCTTAGTTAATTCCTAAATAATTTCTAGTTGCTTCTGCTGTTATGACTATCATATTTTCTGGTTGGTTAAAAGAGAGCTATTGATGTTTTCTAAGAGTATTATTTATCTGTCAATCATACCCTACCCATATTAATACTACTAGTTTTAAAATTCCATTGGATTTTCTATGTAGATAATCTTAATATCTTCATATAATGCTAGTTTTTTTTTCCTGTTTCATCCCCATTCTTAAAAATTTTTGTTTTCTTGACCTCCTTTATTACCAGAATATCCAGTAGCAGGAATAGCACTAACCTTGCCTTTTTCTCAATGCCAAAAGAAATGCGATTAAGAGTCTTTAGTATAGGGGCGCCTGGGTGGCTCAGTTGGTTAAGCATCTGACTTCAGCTCAGGTCATGATCTCATGGTCTGTGAACTCAAGCCCCACGTCGGGCTCTGTTTTAACAGCCCAGAGCCTGGAGCCTGCTTCGGATTCTGTGTCTCCCTCTCTCCTCTGCCCCTCCCCTGCTTGCACTCTCTCTCTCTCTCTCTCTCTCTCTCTCTAAAATAAAGAAACATTTAAAAAAATTTAAAAAAAAGAGCTTTTAGTATATAATCATACCAGGTAAAGATTGATGGTCTTCTTAATTTCCTATTATGAAAGAATTTTTTTAAAACATATGCTAACATTTATGTCATAAATAAATGTTTGCCTTAAGTGTGTTTCCATCATTTTTTTGAGATATTCATGTAAATATCTCCCTTAGTCCATTAAAGTGATAAATTATTTTGATTTATATTCTAAAGTTAAGCCATCCTATGTTGCTGGTATAAGCCATACTTGATAATGATGATTATTATTTTTAAAATATAATATTATTTATTTTGTTTAGCTAATATTTTGTTTAGGTTTTTTGTTTTTTTGTTTTTTTTTGTTTTTTTTTTTTGTTTTTTTTTTTTTTTGCTTTTATGTTTGTAAGTAAAAGGGACCAATGATAATTCTTTTCTTGTACTATGATTTTCTGGATTTAGGACTAAACTTCCCTTGTTTTTCTATTTTGTTCAACTTGCATGAACAAGGCTCTCCATTTTTTCTTAATTAAAAAAATTTTTTTTAAACGTTTTATTTATTTTTGGGAGAGAGAGAGGGAGAGAGAGAGGGAGCACGTGCGCATGAGCGGGGGAGGGACAGAGAGCGGGAGACAGAATCCTTAGTAGGCTCCAGGCCCTGAGCTGTCAGCACAGAGCCCAACACGGGACTTGAACCTATGAACCATGAGATCATGACCTGAGCCGAAGTTGGACGCTTAACCAACTGAACCACCTAGGCGCCCCAAGGCTCTCCATTTCTTACTCAAAAGTTTGGCAGGCTTCATCTATAAAACCACATGTGCCTGTTTTACTTTTATTTTGGCAAAGGTGGGGTGCAAGGGTGGTGGTGGTTTTGGTGAATCAGAACTGGAGGACTTTGATAACCATTTTATTTTCTTTAATGGTTATTATTATATTCAAACCTTCCACATTTTCTTGAACCTTGTTTTGTTTTTTTATTAGATATTTATATATTAAGTTTAAAAGCAATTGGTTTTCATAATATACTTCTATTATTTTATTTATTATTTTTTTATTTTTGAGAGACAGCATGAGCAGGCAAGAGGGACAGAGAGAGAGAGAGAGAGAGAGAGAGAGAGAGAATGAATCTTAAGCAGGCTCTATGTTCAGCACAGAGCCCGATGCAGGGCTCAGTCTCATGAACTGTTAGATTATGACCTGAGCCGAAATCAAGAGTTGGATGCTTAACAGACTGAGGCACCTAGGAGCCCCTATACTTTGATTATTTTAATATTTCCATTGTATCTGTTGTTATTTTCCCTTTTGCATTGTTAATTTAATTTGCATTTTCTCTATTTTTTCTGTGATTGGTCCTGTCAGAACTTTGTCTATGGTAGTCTTTTTAAAGGCCGGCTTTTGGTTTTGTTTTTTCCTTTTACTTACTTTGTGTTTCATTCATTTATGCCTTTTTCTATATTATTGAACTTCTCCCTAGGGTTGACTCAGGTAATTGTTCAATTCAATAAGTGAAAATTTAATTACAGTTAATTATTTTTCATTTTGTATTTTCTCATAAATTTGCTTAAGGGTATAGGCTTCTCTGTAAAGTGTTTAGTTGTACTCCTAAAATTTTGATATTTAGTGTTTTCATTGTTATCCTGTTCAAAGAATTTTTTAGTTTATCATTTCTTCCTTAAATTTAGAGTTATTTAATAGTAAGTTTTTAAAAAGTTTTTGGATATGTAATTTTTTTTAGCTACCTTTAAAAACTTATTTGTAGTTTAGTCGCATTATAGAAAAATGACAATTGTTTCACATTGATTCTTTGGACTATATTGAGGCATTTTTGTAAATGTAATATTTTCCATGTACTTAGAAAGAGTATGCATTCTCTGTTGTGCATGTATGTCTGGATCTTAGAACGAGTACAGGCTAATTACATAGGCTTTATTTATTTATTTATTTTTATCATTTATGTCTTTGTTTGTATTTTGGGTCTTGGATTCACCTGTTTTTCACCAGGTGTTTTTAGTGACTGCTTCATACATGTTAAGCCTAGATGTTAAGATTCACATATGTTGATGATTATTGATTGTATCTTCTTGGTACCAGTATGTGACATCTCTCATTGTTACTTCTAATATTTTCACATTTGGCTTTTATTTTATCTTGATATTAAAGTTTTGATAGATATTCCCACTTCCGAGAAGGTTATACTCATTTATACTTCATTTGACTTGCATGGTACGAGACTCCTCGTTTCCCTACTCTCTAATGTTATGCATTTTAAGGCCTGTGTATCCTGGCTTTCTGTTTTGATTGCTAGCTTGGGAAACTGGACCTGATACACAGTTCTGGCACTTTTTTTTTTTTTAATTTTTTTCAATGTTTATTTATTTTTGAGACAGAGAGAGAGCATGAATGGGGGAAGGTCAGAGAGAGAGGGAGACACAGAATCTGAAGCAGACCCCAGGCTCTGAGCGGTCAGCACAGAGCTGGATGTGGGGCTCGAACTCACAGACTGTGAGATCATGACCTGAGCCGAAGTCCGACGCTCAACCGACTGAGCCACCCAGGTGCTCCCAGTTCTGGCACTTTTAATCTTCATTTCTCTCACTGCCGATCATATTGTAATCACAGCCTCCCTAATTGGTGCACTCCAAATAGCGTCCTGACCGCGTTGTAGGATGGTGCTTGGAAAAAGTTGAGTTAATCATCTATTAAATCACATGTTATCCTTCCTGTTGGTGTTGCCTACGGACTCAGTTCTCTCTGAGGACAGAATTGGCCCAGATCCCCACTCAAATGTGTCTTCCCTTGGAGTCACTGTGGGCAAAGTGGAGACCGGTTCCTGCTATAGTTGCCCTGCACCAGCTGTAGGTGTAACTCAGGCTGCTGTGGTCCTCTGCTTGCTAGACGTCTGGTGACCACTCAGCTTGCGCTTCAGGGAGGCAGAGGGCCAAGAGGTGGACAGCCACGTCTCCAATCCCGCCCTTTTGCCGTTGGTTCTGCTGTGCACCCTGGTGCCCGAATTCCTAGCAGGATTTGGGGGTGCCAGGCTCCCCTGATTCCCATTAGTGACCCTGGCCTGAGTGACTCTGGAATTCTGCTGCACTTGGCTGGCAAGCCAGCAGCCGGGCTTGCTGCTACCCTGAGACCATTATGTGGCATCTTCTTCAGGGAGGTATATCGGTCAGGGAACTAATATCTCTTGCCCCCTGTGAGGCTCCTCTTAATATTCCTCTCAGCCTTGGTCTGCCTTTCTCTCACTCCACCTCCCACATGCTGACTTTTTGCTTTCACAAATAGCTGGTCTCCTTGAACAACTTTTGTAGAAGCTTAAAGGTAACATCCTTTGCATCTATAGAGTACTGTGTTCAAAGCACTTCCATATACATACTATCATTTGATCCTCACAAGAACTCTTTCAGGTATGTAGGTTAGGCATATATCCTGATTTCACTGCCGAGGAAATGGTGACAGTGATTAGGTGACATGCCCATCCTAGGGTGCTTAGTTAATGCGGACCTGGTATTAGAATGCAGTTTGGTTTTGGTTGGAGATTTCATTCATTCATTCATTCATTCATTCATTCATTCATATATTCTTATTATATCAAGAGGAGGCAGAAAGGAAAGAGCAAGGGTTTGTGGGTAGACAAACTTTAATGCCACCCCCTGATTAGCTATGTGGCCCTTTGTCATGTACTTAGCTTTTCAGAAGTTTCCTTATTTGTAACATAGGGAAAGATTATGGCATAATGTTTGTATGTGATTTCACAATACATGAAAATTATCTGGCAATAGAAGTGTCTGGCACATGGTAAGTTACAGGTAAAATGTTATTATAAATATATAATAGGTAAAATAGGTTACTGTAATAGGTATGCAATGGCCAAATATTGACAATTTTATAATGGCAGAAACTAGGTGACTACCATGCATTGAGTCCTTCCCTATTGTATATGAGGCCCTGCTCGACCCCAGGCATGGAAACAGAAGTGAGAAGAGGTCTTCTTTGTGTGCATGTTTTCTGAGACTGTGGAGGAGAGAGCCCGTGTCGGTTGCATTCCCCCTACCAAGAACGATGTTTACTGGGCAGTACGTGCCCCATAAATGCTTACTGAGCCTAACGGGCCCCCGCCTGCACGGAGAATACCAGCTAGTTAATATAGGCAGTCACATAACCGTACAATCGTAATACACTGTTAAGGGTATTTAAGTATAGATACATGCAGGCTATCGGGAGAGCGCAAAGGAAACAGTGCTCCATTCTACCGAGGGAGAGTGAAGTCCAATGGCAGGAGGCCGGGGCGAGGTTGGGTGCAAAGCCGCATAGAGCTGCCGCATCAAGACTAACTCTGGTCTGTCTGTGGAAGAAAGCAAAAGCAATTTGCTTGCCTTGGACAGCATGCTTGCTTTCAACTCACCCCCTTCTAATGTGTGAAATTGAGTTTGTATTCAAAGCAGCTTCTTTGTTTGTCTCCCAGTCCGTCTGTTGCTGGTATCTCCCTTAATGTATTGCTTTGTAAAGTGCTCTGCTCTATCCTGAGTATAAAAGAGATGCTCAGCAAAGCCAGATTCTATTCTTTCAGTGTCACAACTAGCCATTGCATAACAAAGTGTAATATATTGTGTGAGAAGAAATGGAGGAACACAGGAGATGTTTTTTTTTTTAAAAAAGAGCAAATAAAACATCAAAGTAGGAGAGTGTAGAGTGCATTAAAGTTAATAAACTGTCATGGCAGAGTGGGCCACTTTTCAATGCTAAGGAATCTGATTTAGGGATTTGTAACTGTAGGATTAGAATCTCACTGGAATGAAGTTAGCCGCTGTTTTTGCCAAATTCTCAGTCTTTTGGTTCTCCTTGAGAACCGGTCTTTGAAATTGAACAGATTATTATTATAATTATTATTTTGTCAACAGCTTTTTGAGGCGCTAACGCTATCTGTCTTCCTCTGGATGATCAGTGCTGCTCACTTCCATATAGCAAGCGCTGCTTTGCTTTAAGCTCTAGGAGACGGAATACGGGCCCTGGATCTCTTGCTAAGTTGGACACAGTTCATCAGCATGGGTTTCCAGGGCCCATGTAGCCACTCCCCTGTTTCCACAAGGACACGGAGAAAACTGTCAGAAAACCGTCAGGAGCGAACTACGCTCAGGTGTGAACCACTGAGCTACTCGTCTTATTCACAAGTGACAGACAAGACAATCAATACAGGTCTCCTTCTTGGCAGTGTGGAGGGCTGACTACAACATTATGAGTTCCAAAATGTTTTCTGCCAAGAACTAGAATGGATTTTCTGCTTCTCCAGCCACAAAATGTCCCCAGCATCTTACTCCCAAATCATTAATGCCCTTTGGAGTTGGTCTGTTCAGACCAAATACTTCCTTATCTTTCTTTTCAACATCCTCTTTTCTTTTTGTTATTTTCTTTTTGTTAGTTGAACTCTCAGACTTTTGAGATCCCAGTGTCTCGCCTTTCAAACAAGAAGATATTAAGCAGCATTTTCATCCTTGACCTTTGTAGGAGAATGAGAATCCCTCGTTCTTGTTTTGGGTGCAGTCGGTAGAATGTTTCCTCAGGAACAAAAATGCCATGTTTACATACTAGCACACTGGCATTATAATACCACTGACCTTGGGAAAATTACATAATTGTGTTGAGTTGCAGTGTCTCCATTTGAGAAATGGGGATAAAAGATGACTAGTTTATAGAGTTTCTATGAGGACCAAAGAGGTTGTATAAAAGGAAATGCCTAACATAGCGCACAGGGTCTAACAGATGTGCAGTAAATGATTACTTAAATCAAAATGACATAAGCAGGATCCGTTCTGTTTAAATAAGAGACCTCTTGGAGAATGGTTCAAAATGTAAAGAGAAATGACCAAGCTCGGTAGGGAGCTGTGTCCTCAGTCCGGTGCACGGTGTAAGATTTAGGGCCATATGTGGAAGCACAAGAACGAGTTGGTTGTAGGTAAAAGGTGGTGAATTATGCTCAAATATGAGCCAGTCATCTCGAGGAAGTCACTGCTATAAGATGCCATGGAAAATTTTTCTCAAGTGGTTCTAACACTACAAATACCAATAGTATTTGTCTAAATCGCCACACTTTGATGTATAACAAATCACAATGAAACTATTCCTTGTAGTAATTGATACTGTGAGAGACAGCGTGGCATAATGCAATGGAATGCAAATTGGCCTCAAAGCCAGAAGATGTGGATTCATGTCTGTTTCACTTAATTGGCATAGTCTTGGACTTCTTAGCTTGAGCCTTACCTTTAACATCTATAAAATAGGAAAAATAATGTCTTTCTTACTTTTCTTACTTTCTTACTTACTTTCTTACTTCCCTCCTGGAAGAGTGTCAGGATCAATTGAGATTTTTTGTTTGTTTATTTATTTATTTTGTGTGTGTGTGTGTGTGTGTGTGTGTGTGTGTGTGTGTGAGAGAGAGAGAGAGAGAGAGAGAGAGGAAGAGAAAGAGGGAGAGGGAGAGGGAGAGGGAGAGGGAGAGGGAGAGGGAGAGAATCCTAAGCAGGCTCTTCACTGATGGTGCTGAGCCTGATGCAGGGTTCGATCTCACAAACTGTGAGATCATGACGTGAGCTGAAATCAAGAGTCAGATGTTTAAGTGACTGAGCCACACAGGTGCCCCAAGATGTCCACTGTTGTTGTTTTTTTTTAAGTAGTAAAAGTCATTTACTAAAAGAGTTGCCCGGGCTCTTGTTCTCTTTGAGGTGAACACAAAGTAGAGGGCCTTATGTTTCTGTAGCTCCCTATATATAGCCAGCTTGCCCAGACCGTGTTTTGCTGCTAGCCTCTGCTGAGTCCATTTTGCTGCTCATTTGCCCAGTCTCTGCCATCCCCTTGGCCCAAGAGCAATTCAAAGATGGGTTGTGGCAGAAGTACCAGGGATCACACAGCAGCAGCAGG
The DNA here is from genome assembly GCF_014898765.1 of Herpailurus yagouaroundi. Classification (NCBI taxonomy): domain Eukaryota; kingdom Metazoa; phylum Chordata; class Mammalia; order Carnivora; family Felidae; genus Herpailurus; species Herpailurus yagouaroundi. The sequence continues at coordinate 34,168,924 of NW_024412407.1, forward strand.
ACCCCCTCTTGGAGACTCCTGCATTTGTGCCCTTGGTATGACTGCCTGGACCACTGTCATCCTCTTTTGCCTCTGTTTGCTGCTGATGGCTATAGCAATAGCTTTTATTGTCTTGCTTAAGGATTTCTGATGCTTTTGAAGGTTTTTTTTTTTTTTCCTTCCATTCTGCTGAGCAAACAAACACGAGAGATCAGGGACAAGGCTCGAAGATAGGAGCTGGGTTAGATGATCAGTGAAAGGAGATAAGGCCCTTGACTTGCAGTATCCAGCCCCTTCCCAGAGAGGTCACGTAGTAGGGTTGTTAATTTAACCCTTCTCATTTTGTGTTTTCAGGGAGTCGACGAGTTGAAGATGAAGCCCAGAGCCGAGTGCTGTTCTCCCAAGTTCTGGTTGGTGTTGGCTGTCCTGGCCGTGTCAGGCAGCAGAGCTCGCTCTCAGAAGAGCCCCCCCAGCATTGGCATTGCTGTCATCCTCGTGGGCACTTCAGACGAGGTGGCCATCAAGGATGCCCACGAGAAAGATGATTTCCACCATCTCTCCGTGGTACCCCGTGTGGAGCTGGTAGCCATGAATGAGACTGACCCAAAGAGCATCATCACCCGCATCTGTGATCTCATGTCCGACCGGAAGATCCAGGGCGTGGTGTTTGCCGATGACACAGATCAGGAGGCCATCGCCCAGATCCTTGACTTCATTTCAGCCCAGACACTCACCCCCATCCTGGGCATCCACGGAGGCTCCTCTATGATAATGGCGGATAAGGTAAAGGAGGGAGTCAGGGAGGAGGACCTGGAGGGTTGTATTGAGAACTAAATGATGTGTGTGTTTGAATGCAAAACTTGATTATGAAAGAAAGTAACCAGAATGCATGGAGTAAGTGGATAGATCAGGAATCAGTCTCTCCCTTTGGAGATGAAAGTGAGGAAAAGATACTGGTATTTAGAGCTCCTGTAGTTTCGAACAGGTTTGTGTGTCCATTTGTTTGCAAATGGATTTGCTGCAATGACTAAGAGATGTTGAAGCTTGTAGTTCTTTCTGTGATACATTTTCTTCAAATATGTAAGTATATGTATTAATAGCTCCTTCAAAACTTTAAAGTAAGGCGTGCTCTATTCTTTTTTGGTAACACAAATTCTCCCCCCCTGCCCAGCTTTAAGACTATAAAAAGAAAAATCCCTTCAGGCGGATTATTTGTCCCCTTGAAGATACAGATGTCACGGGGAGGTACTTCTTGCTAAGGTGTCCGTGCATATCACACATGGATCTACACATTGGAATGGATTTTAATCCACGGAGCCAGTAGTAGCTGCCTTTTCTCCATGCTTAGATTTGAAGGCAATGGTTCTTAACCCGGGTCGCACATTGGAATCAACTGAGGAGCTCTCAACACTACGGATGCCTGAATCCTTCCCCCAGAGATTCTGAACCGCCCAGATGCAGCCTGGGCTTCCGGAGTCTCAAAAGCTTCCCGTGTGATTCTAGCGTGTGGTTAAGGTTGAGCACCTTAGCTTTAAGGCCTCAAATAAATAGTAGACTCTAGTACATTAACATTAGATTAATTGTTCTATGACAAGTTAATTATCATCGGACACTGATGCCTATTCTTTAATTGCACAAAGTGTTTTCTTTGTGGTTATGTTTTGTTTTGACATTTTCCACTTACTCAGATATGTTCCCTTGCTTTATTGATTACAGCTCATTGCTTAGGGACAGCCCTTCTCACATATGTATTGCCCTTCGCGGTTATTCATATCTTAGAATGATTCATTTCACCCCAAGTGCAATTTTTATTGTTTTCCATCACGTTGGGTTTTTTAAAGGGTTCCTGTCTTTGCATTGTCATATTCCACTTCTTATCATTACTTTTGAAACCATCTTTCGTTTTGTATTTAAAAGACATGCTGTGGGGTTAATGATGTTTGTAAACACCCCAAAAGCTAGCACAGACACCACAAGCATGCCGAGAACCACCACAGTGCAGGGTTTAGCAGGCTAAAACAACCGTGCGTGATCATTACTGCCATCTGTCGGCAGGCAGAGATGACTCACTTCTGTTTTGGAGCTTCCTTCATTCAGTCTAGGAAAGGTCAAGTTGAATGAAGTACTAGGTGGAGGGAGCTCAGCTGCATATGAGAAAGGTATTGTTCCATTCACATGGGCACAGGAAGAGATATTAGAAAACACATTCTGGCACCGGAAACCCATGCTAAGGGCAGTGGGATAAACTTAAGCAGAATGGAAAATGTGGACTGTGACCAACCCTTTGAGCTTTTGCTTCAGGTAGACATTTTTAACATCATTTTCCTCCTCTGATTTTAGGAGTGGTATTTTGAGGGCATGGTATTGCACTGAAAGAATGCCAAGATGGATTAGCCAAATTTTTGAGTCATAAATAAGTGTATACTTATCTTGAGAGCACGACACATGAAAATAGTTTGTTGTTGTTGTTATTCAGGCTATTGTGCAACTTACGTTATTTCATAATAACCTGCCCCTGCCCCACTAGAAGAGGTTACTGGCTACACTGCTCAGCTGCTTCTCTGTTGTATCTCTTACAAATGCATAATAACGATATAATAATATGAGGTAAGATGCAAAGACTGGGCTCTTTTGTCCATTGATTGGTTCTAGGTGCTTTAGTGTTTACCATCTGCTTGAGCACACAGCTCTTTGCAGGCATTATCGTATTTAATACTCTTAACGACTCAGTGAGCTAAGTCATATTATTTATCTCCATTTGACAGTTGGGGAGACTGAGGCCCTGAGAGATTAAAAAGCATAGCCGAAATGATGTAGCCAGTAAGTGGCAGCCAGGACTTTAACATGGGTTGCTGGCTCCAAAGGCCATGTGCTCTGTTGTCTTTCAAGAAAATGGAGACGCTAGTCAAGGTCTCGCATACCTTCCTGTTCTTTACTTCTCCATTATACAGCGCCGTGGTAGGTGTTACCTGACGAAAAGTAACCTACCACTTCATTCATAATGGCGATACTGGGATCTGACTAGAGGAGAGCAGTAAGGAAGAGATGAGATGGTATAGCCTTAGGTATAACCTGAGTCCACAGCGGGCCTACTGGTGACTACCCCTGGGGGTAAAAGGGAGTATTGAAGGCAAGTGATTGTAATGAGATGCTCCCCCCCCCCGGGGGTCGTCACCTCCCTTACCATGGAACGACAAACAAATATTCCATCTTATCTTTTTACTCTCTCCACCCCCCCCCCGCCAAAAAAGGGGAGAAGCAGTGGTTTTTAGGAAATTTCCTAAAATAGCCTAAAAATGTCAAACTGACTTTTGACCTGAAAAGATTTCCAAAAAGTAAGTAGAAAGAGGAAAAGGAAGAAAGAAGGAAGTCCTGATGCCACAGAAGCTGGAGGTTTGGAGGCTTAGCCCTAAGGGGTCAGGCACCTAAATGGCTGGTAGCTGCAGGGGAGGGAGAGCAGGAACCAGCACGGCTGAGTGGGCTGTGGGGCCAAGATTCCCAGCAGCTGTGCAGAGGACCATTTGTTGGCTTAAAGGATTTGTATGAAGGCAAACAGAAAGATCCCCCAGATCTCAGAGAAACCAGCTTTTGGGGCAAGTTTCAAAAATAAAACATCTCAAATTCTAAGGCCAGTTTTTTTTTTTTTTTAAATAGAAGTTTATTTTTAAGTACCATGACCATATTTTACAAACATAGAATGAGGACACAGAGTTTGACAACTATGAATCCACTGTGCGGCCACAGGACAAAACATCTGAAAATGGGACCAAGAAATACAGCTTTGCCACGTTTAAGGCCTAGTCTCTGAGATACAGGTACCATCTGAAGGATGATAACTAAGCTTTCCATTTTGCTTCCCCCTTCTAGGAGATGGGTAGTTGCCATCTCAGTTTCTACCTTAGTTTTGTTGTTGCTGTTAGCTTGCTGCATATAAGGACCACTTATTAAGTGTTCTTGTGGAAGATTCTATTACAGGAATAAAGTCCCTGATGGAAGGAGTTTGGAATGGAAGAAAACACTGTTAACAAAGATTTTTGACCAAAGTAGAGAGAGGCACAAGTTCAGCATCTGGCCCAATAGCTTGTACTCACTTTTTTTTGCGTATGCTAATTAATGAGTAGGAACATGAATGAGGGTTCTACTTTCCCAATGAGGAAATGAACCTTATACCCTGGTGGAAAGAAGCATTGGAGCTAGAAGAGTAGAGCTGTTTGAAGCTCAGAATTGGGAGTCGCGGCTGGTTTTAACCACCACCTCTAGATGTGGGAATCTGGACCACTTGCTAACCACTTACTCTAAACCTTGGTTCCCTTGCCTGTTGTAATGGGGACAATACTCCAGAATGTATTGTAGAGTTGTCGACGATTCAGTGAGATAATATATAGCTTCACCAAGTTTCCAGCACAGCGTTCTGTAGGCCAAGCTGACGGTTCTGTGGGGCAGTTTGAAGAAAAGGAGGCTTCAGGATACAGGAAAAGGATGGGGAATTGAATAGAGTCATGGCCAATTGTAGAGACACTGCTGAGCTGGACACGGTCTAAGAAGAGAGCTCAGGTGAAAATCTGGGGAGGAACTCTGACACGTGGGGTGAGACCTTTGGTCCTTCCCCACCAGGAAGCCGGAGCTCATCGGTGGTATAGCCATGCCACAGCCAAAAAAGGCATGTTCGGCTATGGAAGAGCTTTAGCGAGGAAAGTACCGCTAGGTGCCTGTAACACAAGACTGTTTAGAATAGTAACGGAGACCATTTAAAAATGGATGAGGTGATTTTTGGCAGTTCCCCACCTGAGTATAAAGAGTCTACTTTATTTTGCCTTGTTATAATTGCTTTTATTCTCCCTGAGATCCTGGATTTAGGATGCCCATCCCAGTCCAAATAATGAACTAAAGCTAGATGTACTTCTGTTTCTTTTCAGGAGGTTTCTCTGCTGATTTGCTGAAATCTTTCTTGGGTTTTTAGATTTTAGCTCAGAGAGGTTAAATAACTAATCCAAGATACCACAGCTTGTGAGCAGTGGGAATGGGATTCACATTCCATCAGTACCTATTTTGAAGCTCATACTTGCTATTGATAAAATTCTGCCTCACAAAATCCTAAAGTAAGAATTATAAGTCGTGAGCGTTAGTCTCCATTCTCACGAGCTTTGGAAATTTGAACAAACCAACCACGTAAACTTGGATGCTACTCAGTCTACAGTTTATAAGATTTAAATTTTGTCTTCTACCCTCCCCACTTTACAACACTTTGAAGAGAAACTGAAATAAAGTATGTGGACAGTTCTGGAAAACTACTGTAGAAACAGTTGCTTCAGGTGAGGGATTAAGGAGCTGTGTGACAGGGAATGACAGACCTACTGACATTAGCATGAGGTCAATGAAAATAGTTTAGGCAGGTGGGAACTGCCTAAGGTGGGAAGGAGAACAGAAAGTGGAAGTTACAGTCGGATCAGACAAGAGAACACAAGATCCAATCTGTAGTGCTGCAAGAATGGAAGGGAAGAGGGGATGCTGAGTAGAGGGTCAGGGTCTGTACCATATTCCTAACTTGTTCCTAATTAAAGGACATGTGAAAATATCTTACTCTGGAGCCTGTTGCTATGATTCTTTCCTTTCTAAGTTGTTTGGCTGAGGATTGATGCTTTGAATGGCACTCTCATTTTCTGTGCAGAATGCCACAGTTTGAATCCAACTGGGGCTAGAAGATGGCCCCTACTCTTCATTGGCCCTATCTTTTCTTGCTCTCCCCCCTATTGCCTCTGCCTCCCCCAACACACATCTGATGCAATGTATTTGCAGAGAGTGAGCCAGCAGTGATGTGTGACTCTGTAAATAGACTATTGCCTTCCAGTTGCTCATGTGGGTTTCCATATTCAGCCCAATCTTGAAACCAAGATGGCTCTGCTACTCATATTTCGCTCTGCGCGTCTTCCTTGATTTGGGTGTCTTTCAGTTTTTTACCTTGCTTTTAGTTGTCTGTCATCTGGTATTCCTTGGGACTGAACACTTCAAGAGCAAACCGTGGTGTTTCAGGTTGGATGAGCACAGTGAAGACATCCTGGAGAAGACAAGAGGGCAGAAAGGCTAATAGAGCGTGCCGACTTGGTGCTAGGCACGATGTTAATGAGTATTTTAATTCTTCTGCAACCCCGTGACATAAGTGGTATACTTGTTTTAGTTCAAACGACATTGGAGTGTTTACGTACCACGGCCGAAGTGACACAGTTAGAAAAATAGTGGGACTGGGATCCAAATCCAAGTATGTTTGACTTTAAAACCTGGTTTTTTTGGCTGATTTTGAGACTCCCATTCCACACACCGAGGAGTCAGAAGAATGCTGGGATCTTCCCTTCTGCCTTGAACTATACTTTGGGGAAAGATGGGTGGGCAGTTCTCCTAAGACCCTATAGGCTTTGCAGTGGTGCAGCCCTAGGTCTGTGTGGATTCCAGGCCTTTCCACCTGTGACTGTGGAATAGGTTTCTTGTTGGCCAGCACACCCTCCCTTTAAAAATTTTTTTTAATGTTTATTTATTTTTGAGACAGAGACAGAGCATGAACGGGGGAGGGGCAGAGAGAGAGGGAGACACAGACTCAGAAACAGGCTCCAGGCTCTGAGCCGTCAGCCCAGAGCCCGACGCGGGGCTCGAACTCACGGACCGTGAGATCGTGACCTGAGTTGAAGTCGGACGCTTAACTGACTAAGCCACCCAGGCGCCCCACACCCTCCCTTTTAAAGATGGAGCTAGGATTTGCTTTCAAGAAACTGGCCAGTTGAGATCCAGATGCAGGTTTTTAAAAAAAAAAAATTATGTTTATTTTTGAGAGACAGAGACAGAGTGTCAACAGGGGAGGGACAGAGAGAGAGGGAGACACAGAATCTGAAGCAGGCTCCAGGCTCTGAGCTGTTGGCACAGAGCCTGATGCGGGGCTCGAACCCATGAACCGTGAAATCATGACCTGAGCCGAAGTCGGACACTTATCCGACTGAGCCACCCAGGTGCCCCAATACAGATGCGGTTTTTAATGCTTGGAGAAACTGAGGCCCCAGGAATTGCTTTAGGCATTTATAGCCATGAAAGTACTTGGTGCTAGAAAGTAATGCACCAGCCATCCTGTTTCTCATACATCTTCCAGGCAAGTGACAGTGTGTCTGCAGGAAGGCTGTGGCACAACGCAGAGAGAATGCGGGCTTTGGAGCAGATCGGCTTGAGTTCTGTGCATTCGCCAGCTGTGTGACCTTAGTTGTGCTCTTTAAGCTGAGTCTCGAAACTTCCATTCACAAAATGGCGCCAAAATAACACCTTCATTAGTGGGTTGTAAGCTTTATAAAGAAGGGTAGACAATGCTTGATAAATCGTAGGCCTTACGCTTTCTTGTCTTTTCATGTACCAGACCATACCTAAACACTTGAAGAATATGGGATCCTAAATGTTTTCCTGTTAACTGAAAGAGAAAACCTTGGGATGTTAATACCCTTCATTTTAGGCCTGGGGATAAGCAGCAGCTCAGTGGGTTCTGCCTCTGTGGTGACGTAATTACCGATTGTGACATGATCAGGACTTACCAAGATTTTCAAAGCAGGGACATACAGTGATTTCAATAAACTGTTACACACAGGATATAAGCAATGAAGATAAGTCAAGAACATTAAAAAAGAAAGCAGAATAAAATAGTGTTTGAATCTAGGGTCACTCATAGATTTGGAAGTGTTTATATGTAAGAAAAAGTGAACTGTTAGATGAGGGACATATTAAAGGTACTGGGTAGGAAGTAGTGATATGTTTTATATATATATATATATATATATATATATATACACACACACACAGGAGGGCAGTTAATTTACTATCACCAGCCAGCTTTTAATAGATTATACTGATAGGGGCTCCTGGGTGGCTCAGTCAGTTAAGCATCTGATTTTGGCTCAGGCCATGATCTCACGGTTCATGAGTTCAAGCCCCGCATCAGGCTCTGTGCTGACAGCTTAGAGCCTGGAGCCTGCTTCAGAATCTGTGTCTCCCTCTCTATCTGCCCTCTCCTACCTCACGCTGTGTCTCTCAAAAATAAATAAATGTATAGAAAAAATAAAAAAAAATAGATTATACTGATATTCTTGAAAAACGCCTTGGATTATGATTTTTACACAGAGGATACATTTTTATTCCCCTTTCTGAGACTACTGTGATTCTCTTTGCCTTATTCTTAGGCATTAGATCTATATTTTATTCAAAATCATATTTTGATTCTGTGGTTAAGGGTCCAGCATGCAGGAGAGTAATGTTAAAGGCTAGTTTGATTCCATTTTTCCAAGGACAAAAAAATTATTGCTACCTTTCTATTTAATGACAGAGAACACCCAAATTATCATGGGTTGTTAGGAGGTTGCCATGAGAAAAGAACTAACATTGATTGGTCATTGACTTTTGCCAAGCTCTGAGCTAGTCACCTTATATGACCTTACAAATGCTGTTTTATTGAATTCCTTCCTTGAATTCATGAGGCATGTATTTTGTCCTTTATAAGGAAATGGTAGATCAGAGAGGTTAACTGTTTTGCCCAAGACCTTTAGCTTAGTGACTTGCCCATAGTGGCTTAAACAAATAGGTGCTTCTTGGTGTCTCGGAATAAGGCACCTGGAGACAGGGTCTGGTGGTGGCAACTCAGTGATGTAGTGATACCAGGGCTGACCTCTGGGATTCTGTGGCAGTTTTGTCGTGGCTATAAGGGTGCTGCCCTAGTTCTAGGCATCATGCCCATAGAAAAAGCTGGTGCATAGATCAGGGAGAGTCTTCTCCATGTCCCTAATGTCATGAACTCAAACTATGTCACATGGTCAACCCTGTGGGGGCCTCTGAGGCTTTCTGGGGGAGGTGGCAAAGGGGAAAGGGTTGGGGACAGTAGTTCCCTCAGTTGTATCTCTCAAAGGAAGTAAGTAACAGTCTGGGAATTGAACCAATGCCTGCGTGATTCCAAAGCCCAGACATCTCTCATGTGTCATTTGTCTTGGTTCGCACTAAACCCTGCTTTTGTGCCTTTGGTCTAATCTCCACACATTTCCTCCAGAACTAGGACCTTGGCTCATCAGTTATTTCCTTTTTCCCCTTAAATATCAATTTATTCTTTTCCACTGACATTTTTTTTTTCTAGCTTAGTGGTCCTCGGGAGATGTTTGGACATGTTTTGGGGAGGTTTTTGATATAGTAATGACTGCTTTTGTAAAGTGTGTGTGTGTGTGTGTGTGTGTGTGTGTGTGTGTGTGTGTTTCTGGCATTTATAGCCTGGCAACTAGGCACGTTTGGTGTCCTGCCGTATGTATGATAGTACCTAACAGTCAAAAATAGCTCTATCCAAAATACATTTCTCCCCTCATTGAACATTCTCAGATCACTCTCATATTAATCAACAGAGGCACAAAAGCTTTTCTTGACCCCAGTTCTCCCTCCTTCTTTCTTTTGTCAGTTCCGCTCCTTAAAGAGTAGTTACATTTCTGTTTTCACTTCCTCATCTCTCACTTTCTACAAAACGCCACATCCAATGGACTTTCTCTTTTTCTTGACCTTCTGCAGCATTGAACACTTGACCCTTTTAGTGCTATGCCAGAAATTATGATGACAAGAGTAATTAGATTTGTCACAGATTTGGTGACAGTACGAAGGAGGATGAGTACAGTTTAGAACACGGATGGGTAGGTCATACAAGCGGCAATGTCTGGTAAGCAGTTGGTTTTGGACTTGGAGGTAAAGGGAGTGATTTGGGCTGGAAATAAAGATATGAACCTCGTTAGCAAGCGAGGGTAGTTGAAATCGGGAGGGTAGATGAGATGGCTCAGAATGAACAAGTGGAAAGAGGAGGGGAATGGGTCAAGGACAAAACTACCTTTGAGGAATAGCCAGAGGGGGTGGAGGTGATAAAGGAGCTAAGGTACTTAATTACTGGAGATGAGACAAGAACGAGAAAAACAAGGACAGAGAGACATTATAGAAACCAAGAGAGTGTTCTAGGAAGGGTAGTTAGCCAGTCTGGGAATCAACCCAGGACACTCCCTTCCCCCTCAGGATGGTCGAGCAAACAGTGAGGAAGCCTTGGTACCTTCCTCTTTGTCCCTCCAGACACTGTGATGACCTCAGTGCTGGCACTCCTTCTCTCTCGTCTGCCCTGACACACGGCTGACCTGTGTGATTCTTGAGAAACTCAAATCTGATTGTTCAACGCTTTTGCTTAAAACTGCACTGGCTTCCCACAGCTTGGAATAAGACATCCTCTTTGATCTGGTCCCAGGCTACCTCTCCAGGATTTTCTCTTAACCTCCCCGCCCTTGAACAGTAATATTAAGCCACACTAAGTTATTTATAGCTCCCTCTCTGGTCCTGGCTGTTTTGCATCTCTGTGCCTTTGTTTGTGCTACTTCCTCTCCTTAGAATATCCTCTTCCTTGTCCGTCCAGAAACACCTGCCCACTTTTTAAGAGAAGTTGTGGCACTTCTGTGTACCCTTTTCTGACTCTCTTCTTCACAGGATTGACTTTTTTTTTTTTTTTTTTTTTGCACTCCACCTGTGTCCTATTTATGCTTTTGTTATAACTTGGCTTATTTACCTATCTGTCCCACTTGCTGTACAATGAGCTCATTGTAGGCCAGGGCTATGCTTTACTAATTTTTGTATTCCTAGCACATGCCATAATGTCTGATGCGTAGTAATAGCTAACTTTTAATGAACAACGAACAGTTATTAGACTGTGCACTCTCTACACTGTAGTGGGTTGAGAGGCGGTCCCCCCCAAGAGATATGTCCATGTCCTAACTCCTGTAACCTGTGAATGTGACCTGATTTGGAAAAAAGGGTCTTGGCAGATATCATTAAGGATCTCATGATGAGATCATTTTGGATTAGCCAAGTGGCCCTAAGTCCAGTGACAAATGTCCTTCTAAGAGGTGGAAGAGGAGAAGACCTAGACACAAAGGAGAGGGCTTTAAAAGAGGAGAAGAGGCTGGAGTCAGCCACAACGTGCCGGAGAAGCCACTAGAAGCTTGCAGCAGCAAAGGGTGATTTTCCCTTAGGGCCTTCAGAGAGAGCATGACTCTGACAACACCCTTGACTTCAGGCTTCCGAACTGTGAGAAAATGAATTTTGTTGTTTTCAGCCGCCGAGTGTGTGGTAATATGTGATGGTGGCCCTAGGAAAGTGATATCCACACCGTCGTTAAGAGGGCGATCTCTGGAATCTCACTGCCTAGGTGCTTTCCCGGCTTACTCCTTGACTGTGTGATCTTTGGCAGAGTACTTAACTTCTCTGAGCCTTCGAGTCCTCCTCGTAAAATGGTGATATAAATAGCTCCTATTTTCTTAAGGTTATTAAGTAAGGTTAGTGAAAGTGCTTGGAAAAGACGGGGCGAATAGTAGGAGCCAGCCAGTGCGTGTCTACAAGAGGTTTTCCATGTGAATAAACGAAGGAGTGAGGAGGAGGATGTAAATAGGCACCCGAGCCATCATAGTGATGGGAACTCACCTAGTTGTGTGGTTATCAGGTGTGTTCTGTCCCAGGGTGGTGGTGCTCTGACATTCTGGCCGACCCCCGGGGCCTGGGACAATGCCGGAAGGGTGAAGAGTCAGTGTTCTTGGAAGCTACCCCCCCTGCTGGGGCCTTTGGTGGAACCACAGGGCAGCGAAGCTTGTCTTTGAGACCTGGGACCTCCCTTTATACACTCCTCTCTCCTTATTTTTGTATTTGATTCTCTGTTTTGTGTGCATATGCGTGTGTACGCTCGTGTGTGTGTGTGTGTGTGTGTGTGCACATTTGTATGCTTTTGGATGTAGTGGCTATTCTCTTTAGCCTTTTCAGTGCCCAGGATGGTACCTCTCAGGCTAGGGCTAGTCTCCCAATCTGAAGTCCTTGTGCTTTCAGATTTTTATTCTTCTCTACTTGCAGATCAAAACCCTTGCTTCTTTCCTTTTTCTTCTCTTTCATTGTGTAATTTTCATAGTCCTTATTACAACTGTAATTCATCATAATAGCTTTTTTTATTAGCTGCCCTGCTCTGCTAGACTGCAGGCTTCCTAAGGGCAGAAACTTTGTCTCTTTCATTTTTGTATCCCCAGAACCTAACATACCGGTTGGCTCATAGTAAGCCTTTAATACATACATGTTAAATGTATCACTGAATTAATTATTTCATTGCAGCAAATGTCAGTTGCAATTAAAAGAAAAGTATTTTAAATCCAAATGGAAATGGATGTGAGAATTCTGATTGCTGGAAAATACATTTTTACCTGTCTATAGGCTGTTCTTTCCATCACCCTTCTCTTCCTCACATCTTCCAGATACCAGCCGTCAACAACTCGGCACTCACATCTTAGAGTTTTAACACTCATGTCCACTTTATTTCTAGCAACCAGACACGGAAAAAGGACTGCCTCAAGTTAGGGGTGCCTTCTGAAGCAGCAGAGAAAACCTTTAACGCAAAGCAGTGGGGCGCCGGTGATAATCTTGACTTTTATTAGCTTTCTTTCAAAGGAGGGAGCAGAAAGAAAGAAGCTTTTTTTTTTTTCTTGAAGTTCCAAAAGATAAACATATGCGATTCACATGACATACTAATCAGCAAAATATCACCAACTAAATTTAATCAGTGCAATTAAGTTTCCAGAGGTAGTAGCAGGAGATTTTGAAACTTCTTTTAGCAAACAACATCCTTTCTCATTTACTTATTCATTCATTCAAAAAATACTTATTAGGTATCTGCTGGAGATCAGGAACTGTACAAGGTCCTGGAGATAGAGTCAATAAGAGAGACATATCCTCATGGTGCACTGACTGACAATAAGCAAAGATATAAATTAAACGATATTCTTTTAGGTAGTGGTAAATATTTTTATGAAAATAGCAGGAAGGGGTATCAGGCAGGGCTATCTTAGGGTCTTCAGGACGGGTCTCAGGGGGAGATAGCACTTGAGAGATGTATGGTAAGGATCAAGATGCATGAAGATATCGGGGGCAGCATTTTGGCAGAGAGAAGAGCAGGTGTGGAGGCCTCAAAGGGGGGAAGTTTTTGCTGTTTGGCTTTTTCTGATGAGTATCATATGGTCTGAGTTGGAGGGTGGTGGGCAGTGGGGGCAATGGTAGAATTTGAGGCTGAAAAGGTGCTATGAGGCCAGATCGTGTACGGCCTGAGAGTCTTGGCATCAACTTGGCTATTTTGCAATTCATTCTAGAAGGTGTAAGAAGGGAGTGATGGAAGTTGACTTAGCGTCTTTTCAGATGGAGACAGTAGAGTGGATAGAATATATACCTTAGAGCCGTTTTAAGTCTTGTCTCCACCTTTCAGAAGCTGGGTGACCTTTTGCTACGTTGTATGACTACTGTGATCTGGTGTTTGTTTGTTTGTTTCATCGATATGAAGGAGTTAATATTCATCAACTTCTAAGAGTTACTAGGAGACAAAATAACCTATAAAGGACTCATTACACCTGGTTTTGAATAAATGGCTGCTATTGCCCTTTCTAGTAGTATTGAAATACAAATTCCTCTTGAATCAGGCATCATTTTTTTTTTTTTTTGATAGATCTATGGATTAGGTAGCTTTCTGTTCTGTTTCATTGTTTTCACACAAGTTGCTTACAGACCTGTAAACAAATGAGCAAAGTATCGTAGGAAGTTAGAAGCATCGTGATTGGCTCTACCCTGACTAAAGAGCTGTCTCTCATTTTGAGTTCTTGGAGTTCCCATGCACCGTGTCCTGAGGCCAGTTCCTAGACTGTCTGTGTAGCGGCAGTTTGATTTAATTGTCCCTTTTCCCAAATGGGGGTAAAGGCACTGAGAAGATGGAGCAACCAGGGTGAGATATTGAGGTGAGAGGTGTGGGTGTTGAGAATGGGAGATAGTGTAACGGCACAGCCAATCAGTGCCGCCTGCCTTGAGCTGAGGACTCTGGCACCGGCCCAAGTCCTCCTGGCCTGCCACCATGTGTCTCGGATGCGTTCTGTTACCTTGACAACATGTTGTCCAGAGTTGTAAGGAGCGGCAGCCTTCAACCTTTGAGCATCATCGTGTTGCTAGGACAACAGACTCCACGGGAAGCTGGGCTCCAATGTAGTTCCTGCTTGCTGCTGCCACCCACCCCTCCCTCTTCCTTCTTCTGCCTGCCCATACTTCCACGGCCTTCCATCTGTCCTCTCGCTCCTTCTGCCTTCACAGATCCACTGTCGGCACGGCCCTTCCAGCTCTCCCTCCAACCCCTTGGCCTTCATTCTCTTACCACTGCAGCGTTCCCACTGCTTATATGAAAGCAAAAATTGTAAATTCTCAAATATAAAGCTGCATGATTTAGGAAGCTAAAGCGATGGTTGGAAAGAGGGAGTTAAGAAACATCCAGAAAAGGGAGGGAGGAGCTTGATAGAGTTTCTGTAGTCTAGTTGTACAATATGAGGTAGTGGTTCTTTTAATTAATTAATTAATTAATTAATTTACTTATTTATTAATAGCAAGTGGGGAAGGGGCAGAGAGAGAGAGGAAGAATCTCAGGCAGGCTCTCCACATTACCAGCACAGAGCCTGATGCAGGGCTTGAATACACAAACCACGAGCCACGAGATCATGAGCTGAACCGAAGTCAGATGCTTAACCAACTGAGCCACCCCAGCGCCCCTGTGTGGTAGTAGTTCTTAAAGGGACTGGCCCTGAGAATCAACAGAGGAGTTTATTTTATTATTATTTTGTTGAAATATGGATTTTCTGGTTCCGTACCCAAATACCCTTTTGGAGTCAAGCCCCACTAATTGCTACTTTTACAAATTTCTCTTAAGGGATTCTGAAATACCACCAGGTTTGGGGACCCCAGTCAGTAGAACACGGCATATTGTTTCGATTATAAAGCTTTGTGATAATCACCTATCTACCTGTTGAGCTTTATTGTTCATGGTCCTCAGTGCAGTGCATTCATGTGGCTGCTTAATAACGGTGAAGACGCAGGAAGGGGAGTTGGAAGAAGATGGGAAGACACTAATGGAGAAGAGAAGAGCAAAGGGAAACAGAAGAAAGGGAGCAATGTGGAAATGATAAGGAGAGGCCGTGGAATTGGGCATGGGGAAAATCAACCACCCCCTTATCTCTGGCTTTCAGTTAGAATGCAGCCTGTTAAGTGTCTTGGTGTAGGCTCAGTTGACATGCTCTTTGGGGTGTGTTTGGAATCCTGGATTTTCACTGGGTGGTAAGAGACCTGGGTGGTGGCTAGATCTGGGCTTTCATAAGAAGCCAGCTTCCTCCTATTTTCTCCTTTAAAAAAACCAGATGCCCACTACATGTTAGTGCTGCAGTTTATATGAGATAGTGCTTTACTTGCGTTTAGCAGGTTTAACCCTTGAAGGAGCCCTAGAGCTTAGGCAGTAGGATTATTCTCCTTTTAAAGATGGAGAGACTGAGGATGGGAAAGGAAGGTAACTGGCTCATGGTGACACACTGGCCATGGCCGAATGGAAATGGAACCACTTGCCTGACTGACAGTAAAGCCCACGGACACCAGCAGTGTGTTACATTTCCTCTTGAGCACTTCATTTACTTGGTCTTCTTGGGACATCTAGCTTAACCTGGGAGGGGAATATCCCAGCCGTCCAGAATGTAGTCAACTGGAGCTTAGGCAAAAGTGATTCCTCCCTCGCCCAGCCCATCTCGATTAAGACCCAAACATTCAGAACAAGAGCACGGCTCATAAATAGAGAGGGGAGAATGGGAGGAGAGACAAGAAGAAGGGGAAAGAACATTCAAAGAGAAAAGGACATGGGGGTGAGCAAAACTGCCAGGTCAATCCCAGTCTGATGGACTGAGTTCTTTCCAAACTCTGAACTCTCAAGGGTGGGCCTGAGACCCTGAAGCCCAGGACACTGCCAAGTGGATGCCCCAGGATTTGACTTCTAGGTCAGATCAAACTCTTCACTGATATTTCTGGGATTGGTGGGCCGGGGCCCCGGGGGGTGTTTTTCCTAGCTTGCTGTTTGTCAGGGGAAAGTGAAATCAGATGTACGTCAGTCTAAGACTCCCCTCTCAGCAGATGAAAAATTGACAAAGAAGTAATAGTATCTTTGTCTCACTGTCCTGCATGGCTATAGGTCTTGGAGCAAACTATCTCCTTCTACCTCCTGAATAGCCTTAGCGTATCAGCTGTAACTACTGTTACCTTGGACTGAAATCCGGTTCCTAGAGGTGGTACCCAAAGGACCTCTCTTTTTGCTGGGCCATCAGCATGTACTCTCCCTGGTAGTTTCCACGACGATCAAAGGCCTGTTTACGTGCAAGAATGATAGGTGTGTGAAAGGTATCTGGTGTCACGGCGGTGGGCTGAGGCAACACATGTGAGAGGCAGATTTATCTGTCAGTATGGCAGCCCGTTCCAGAGGGGGAGAGCCCATTTGTCTCCTCCTCTCATGATTGGGACAACACAGAGCACACAGAGCGTGCTCGGTGCGTATTTGTTGGTAATGATAGATCCTTTGAAATCAGATGGGAACAGGCCATATGCTCTTGGAAAAGGGCCTACATTGCAAGGTGGGATGGATGAGTGAGATGTGTTTTTGCAAGTTCTTTTCATCTCTAACATCTGTGATCCTGTGAATAATTCTCTTCCCCTTGGCCCCTGCTGGCTGCTTGCCTGGGATCTCTGCCAGAGCCCTCCCCGACAGCCCCTCTGAATAGACATCACAGAGAGAGGGTCTCCCACTCTAGGTGGATGGTTCTGGAAACCGAAGTTGATACTGGAAGTAGGAAAAAAGGCTTGTGTCCCAGGGTCAGAGCCCAGGGATAGAGGAATTTGGACAGGAAGTGTGAGTGCCCGATTCCTAGAAGCAGGCAGGAGAGGAGTGGGGAACTTCTGCTGAACGTGTCAACAGCAGCAACAGCGGTAGCTCTGGTTACACACACGTTGCCCATGGAAGCTTTTCTCAGACTGAGCAAGACGGGGCTCTGTAAGGTGGAGAGCAAGCATGGCACCCAGAGTCCCAGCTCTCCTCCTGCCCTCCTGCCATACGATTTCCCTCACAGAGAGCTAGCACATCTATACGAGAGAGAGCTAAGAGACAGGAACACTTGTGTTGTGAATGGTCTGCTCTCTGATCATTGGTGTTCTCTGAGACTGATGATGGCAAATTTTACTGAGGAAAGTTGTGCGGCCGTCCGATTCTGGAAGTTCTTTCTTTGGGCCCTTCTGTTTCTGGGCCCGAGGGGGTGTCACTGGTTAATGAAAGGGAACTAACCTTGAGTAGTTACTGGCGTCATTTCAGTTCTTCTTGGAGACTAATTCAGCTGATATTATGAAAACTAGTCTGTTAGCCAGCGAAGGGGGATTTTGACAGTGGTTGAATGCTCTACATGCTCTGGCAGAAGAGTACTTCCTCTCCTTTTGATGTGTTCCTTGTCCTGCTTTTGCTCCAGTCTTGAGGCTCCCCAGTCATAACAGCAGGGGCCTCTGATGCTTCTGTGAGTTGTACATATCTGGAGCTGGTTTCTTGTCTGATGGAAGGTAGTGGCAGAGCTCGAACAGGGGTCATTTCTGTGTTTGGGGGACTTCCAAGTGGCAATCATGGCTACATTTGTCATCCTCATCTTAATGGTCAGCCCTGTGAAAAGTTACACAATTGGGAAAGAATGTATTTTTAATCATTTTGAAATCCCCCTTCCCCATGCCCCTTTCTCCCCTTGATAACTGCTACCTTGTTTAGTTGTCCAGTGTCCTTTTCCTGCCTCTTGGCTGCTTAGAGTACTCCCTTTTGCTTGCCCCCAGCTCCTTGCATTGTCCACTGGTGGAGCTTTCCCAAGGAGCACTATGTCATTCAGTCTTGGGTCTGTCCTCCGTGTAGCCCCCCACTATTTCCTCCTGATGGGCCCCTGTTCCATTTCAAACTGGAAGACAGTCTAAATAATTAAGTCATTGCCACAGTCTGAATAGATTAAGAGCAACCAATGTGTGACCTGCTCCATGGGCATTTATATTTTAACTCAGAGGAAGAAATGTGTGCGAGCGGAATTTCAGATGTCATGTTGAGCCATAAGGGACATACATGTTTAAAACAGAAGGTACTTTCCTGACTCCTGCAAATCGTGCTGTTCATGGGCAGCCTCATCAATCCTGAGGTGAGACTCTGCTGGGAGACCTTGCTGCAAACAGAAAGGCTGAAGGGCAGCCCCTTGAGAAGGGTGTAGGTCACCCCTGGCTGAGCAGGGGACAGCAGAGAACCTGCTCAGGAGCCTTGGAGAGCGTTATGCTGTTAAGTCATTCTGGAAAGGAGAATAGAATCAAGTAGAATTAGGAAGCCCAGATTAATCAGTGAACTCTGAGGAATTTTAGACCGTTTTAATTTTGCACACCATATGGAGAGGGCTCAAACCTTACTTTGTATGAAGACTTCTTAGCTGCCTTTTACTGCCCTCTCAAACTCCCCTTCTAACCTGTCTGTGTCTGGGCCCTTCTTTGTTTCTCCCTCTCTTAGATCCTTTGGTTTCTCCTTCTGTCTGCCCTCCTGACCCTCCTCTCTCTTCTTCCTGTTCCCCCATCATCTCATTTCTGGTTCATGTTTCTCTGTCCTTCTCTCCCCTCGTCCTGTCCCCATCTGCCGTGACCCACTCTTGCACATGACTTAGACTTTATGTGGTGCACACAGCCATCTTCATGCTTCATCCTGTCAGTGTCGAGGTCCCTCAATGGCCTACCTTAGGACCTGGCATAGTTAAGAGTTCCCAGGCGGTCTGTCCTCGACTTTTGGAGCTGACAAACGTTAGTTTTACAGTCTGTGGCAAGTTGGTTTAGTTGGTTAGGACTTGGCATTTAATGAGGCCAACCACGGATATTTGTGTCCTATCTTTGTGGAACCCTGCTAGCTTTCTCCCTCATGGCAGAGATGCCCTCCAGCCGCTAGCTTTCATTTTCATGCCCTTGGTCACAGAGGGTGTGTGACTGAGGTGCTGTGGATGGACCAATGCTAATCTGTTGATAAGAGACATCAGTAATAACATGTTTTTTAATTAAAATTTTTATTTTGAGGTCATTATGGATTCACATTTAATATTTCTAAAGGCCTAAGGATATTGTACACAGATTATCTATAGGAGTCAGACCAAGACAGACCTGGACTCAGATTCTGGTTCTCTTGCACATTAATTCTGTGACCGTAGCCTGGTTACTTAACTTTTCTCTGCCTCACTTTCCTTAGCTGTGAAATAGTGACAAAAAAGAACTGGCCTCTTTCAGTCTGCCTCTGCCTGCACATCTTCCTTTTCCTCTCTTGTTACTAAGTCTATTCTAGTACACTATTTTTCTTCTTTCTTTTTCTTTCATTTTACCAATGTCTCTGGAACACTCCCTCCTCCATTCTTCTCTTATCCCTGTTTTGTGCTTCTGTTTCCATTTTCCCAACTGTTAGCCCATTCCTCATTCTCCATTTCTTGCTTCCTCCATCATCACCCCTCACTGAATTTCACTTCCTTTCAAAGACATGTTTCCCGATCCATCTCTCCCGTCAGTCACTGTTCCTGGGACTTTTGTGGCTTCCAGGAGAATGTGCAACCCTTAATTATTTATAAGCACGAGAGAATAATTGCAGAAATGATTTAATTACTTTTCACATAGATACTAATAGCAGCTGCTGGGCTAGGTGATGGTGGCGTTGGAGAATATCAGCAGGCACACTCGCTCAATAAGAGGAAAAGCATTGGTTTAAGTGGGTTTGGGGGAGGGTGCAGCTATAAAGAGTCTATAGAAGATTTAATCTCATATGTCAAAGAACTGAAAAAGAATCCCACAATTGGCAATTATACACAGCAAGGATTATATAAAATGGGAGGTACGTGTCACCAGTATCTTAACTGAGGGAAGAGGGCCTGGGGATATTGTTTTAAAAGTTCACTTTGGATCAGATAGGTAGTGTAGTGGATTGAATACTACCGCTTATTTCTGGGGGGCTGGGGTGGGGTAGCAGAATCCTCCTTCTGGCTCCTCTATGGGGTTGAATGGGAATATTCATTTAGTGGCATTGGGGCTATAGTGGAAAGAGCCCAGCCCAAACTGCAGTCAGGAAGCCTGGTTCTCTTCCTGGCTCATAACCAGCAATAGCTGTTTGACCGGTCAGGTCCCTTAATCTCTGTTAGTCTTACTTTTTTCATCTGCAAAGTGAAGGGATTGAGATTTAGAACACGTAGAATGCTTTACTCAAGGAGAAAATGACACAGAAACTAGATGAGAAGGACTGATTTTTTTTTTTTTTTTTTTACAAACTAAGATCAGGGAGACCATCATGAGGAGTTTGCAGTAGTCAGCTCGAAAAGCCAGGCAGAAAATCCATTCTAGAAGTTTCTGACATGATGTCTAAGAGAAGAAGATATCGATTGAAGCAAAGGGGAGCGGTTGAATAGGGGGAGGACATCTAAAAAAGGAGTTGTCATCGGTAGAGTAAAAGTAGAGGGAAATGAGGGACAGTGGCAAACTATGAACCTGTATTGTCACATTATGAGTTTCTAAACTGTGTCCTTTCTGACAGTTGCTGAAGGTTTGGCATGCGGAGGGCAGCAAGAGAAGGCTACATCTCTTATATGCAGTGAAGAAGGGAGAGGGGTGTCCTGAGAAGGAGAGCTGTGTCCTCATCCTCCCCCCACCCTGGTCCTAATCCCTTCACAGAAGTCTGGATGAATGTGTCATTGTGCTGCACCATTCAGCCTGGAATGGATCTTAGGGTCTAGTGTGGTGCCCTTACGTCATGGTAAAGGACGCTGAGGCCAAGAAAGATTAAGTGACTTGCCTGAGGCCCCACCTCAGTTCTCTCCTGGAGTTGGCCTAGTTTCCCAGATTACCAGGTCAGTCTCTAGTAGGACTTTTACCTGAGCAAAGTACCAGTCCTGTCTAATAGTAGTGCATAGCATAGCAGAAAATATGACATAATGAATTGCTCCTGATTGGAGGTGAGGGACAAAGGCAAACTGAAATTAGGGTAGAGAGGGAGAGAATGACATCTTTTTTCCTGGTTCTCTTGTATCTGCACTCAATGTGGCCTGAGACGATTGATTGAAAGTATATTAATGAATCTGTCAGATAATGAGAAAAGTGAGTATCCTTGAACTAATTTTTAGACTATATATGATGGAAGACCTATATGTTCGGTATTGTATGAATTTATGATAACCACGAGCAAGCAGATGGAAAGCAAATTTGGATAAAGTCAATTCTGTCTGGTTTAGACGCTTCTGTGATTAAAGTAACTACCTACAGGCTGTAGACAGGTCTTCCCTTTCTTCCAGAAATGGAGCCCTGAGGTCACCCTTTCACTTCCCATCATATAGTATTCCTCCAACGAAGATACTTAGGAAAGAGAGACTCAAGTATGCATGGAAATTTCTGTGCAACTGGAGAGTCATACTGGAAGAGCAAGGAGGCTTCTAGAAGGAAAGAAGAGTGAAAACAAGAGAGAGATCAGAAACAAAACAAAACAAAACAACCTCCACAGTATATGAGGTTGGAGATTTTTTTAAATATACCCAAATCTTATATTGTATAATGTTTTTCAAAGTGAATTTATGTACTTTGTCTTATTTTTGTAAAAAAAAAACTTAATGTTTATTTATTTTTGAGAGAGAGAAAGACAGAGCACGAGCAGGGGATGGGCAGAGAGAGGGAGACACACAGAATCTGAAGCAGCTCCAGGCTCTGAATCATCAGCACAGAGCCTGATGTGGGGCTTGAACTCACAAACCATGAGATCAAGACCTGAGCCGAAGTCGGTCGCTAACCGACTGGGCCACTCAGGTGCCCCAACCTTGTCTTGATTTGATACAATAATTGTGTAAGATGGAAATACAGCCTTAGATTGTCTCTCTGAGAAGTGAAGATGACTTCTATCATCATCCCCATTCTCCAGAGAAGAAAACTAAGCCTCCAAGAAGTTAACTGATATATCAAAGACTGAGAAATTCTAAGTGGCAGATCTGGGACTAGAATCTAAGTCTCTGGGCCCCCAGTGTAATGAATGCCTGTAGGAGAAGAGAACCATGTAAAGCACGCTGAAGTGTGTTTAGTGGCAATGAGCAACCTGTGGTGCCTGATCAGGACAGGGGAGTCAAACGGGATACAGAGGATTTGGCCGGGAATTCTTTGTGGACTTTGGCTGATGAGGTCTAAGTTGAATAAAGAGCTCAAATGGGACTGGAAGAGATCACATGGTTACTTACAGGGGAGAAAAAGAAGCTCTGGGTATAGTAGATCTATGTGCTGAAGAACCCAGACCATTGGAAAGGTCGGGCAGGTATCCAGGATGGAGAATTCACAGGTGAAGGCCCACGAAGAGGAGTCTGAAGATGCGGACAAGGATTAAACTTCAGCATTCATGAACAACAGGCAACATCATTCAAGCAAAAGGTGGCGAACCCAAGTATACACCTTTCTCCGTCCTCTCTTGGGGTGGGGGAAAAGATCCACTGTTAAAGCGTTTTACCAGAATACTCTTAAACCTGTTCTGAACAAAGCCCAGAATGGGCTGGTACATTTTCCCTTCATTAACACTTCATTAAGCTTTGTCAGATATAAGCCTCCTAGCCAGATCCTGGCAAGGGACTCTTACCGAGGTGATAATGAGGAGAAAATGTACTAGGTTGTTGGCCTACTCCAGAGTTGTTGAATGTAGGCTGAAATATATTTTGATAACATTGGCTCTAAGATGTATATTAAACACCATTTTACACTGGGCAGTGTAAATAGAACACACAGACACAAACAGGAAGAGAGATGCATGCCAGCATAACATGACACATTTCGGTGATTTGGTGATTTGCTGCAAGCAACTTATACAAATCTGAGTCGTGTTGGATGTGGCAAATGATAAGATCTTTTATTATTATTATTTAAAAAAAATTTTTTTAAGTGTTTATTTTTGAGAGAGAGCCAGAGCCAGAGCCAGAGCCTCAGGAGGGGAGGGGCAGAGAGAGGGAGACAGAATCCGAAGCAGGCTCTAGGCTCTGAGCCGTCAGCACAGAGCCCGACATGGGACTTGATCCTACGGGCTGAGCTGTGAGATCATGACCTGAGCCGAAGTCGGACGCCCAACCGACTGAGCCACCCCGGCGCCCCAGAAATGAGATCTTGATAGATTTACAACTTGTACCTGTTATGTTTTTAAAAATGCCTCTTTCAAAAACAGACCCTTGTGTGACTTTTGAAATGTTGAAATGTTCTAGCCCTAATCGATGTCTTCTGGCTATTTAATATTTGTCAATTACCAGATGTTTTAGAATTAGATACTGTTCACTTTCCAGGAGCTTTTCTGGTGTTTCTAGAAGTCCTGCCACACGGATTTAATATACTGTGAAAGTCTGAAGGCGCAGACATTTTAAGAGAGAAAAGAAAGTGTGTTTAATCTTTATTTTGAAGGAGGTTTTGATTTTGATCATCCATGAAAAATTGGAAAAATTTAAAAACTGGATCAAATGTGAATGGCTCCTGGAAATATGTGATGTGGACACAGGTGGCTGGAAGATTATACTCAGAGTAATCAGCAACCTGATGTCAACCAAAATTTTGGGTGTGCGTGTACACGTGTGTGCACCTGTCTGTATATTCTGGAGAACATAACAGATGGTGTAATGGTATTTCCAAGGTGTTTTTCCTTGGCCCGGTGTTGATACCATAGTTTTTTATTTTTATTTTTTTTTAAGCTGTGTTGTGACCACAATAAAACAGACTTCCTTAGATAAAGGAAGCAGCATTTCAATGAGCAACTCATCAGAAATGAATTGGGAAGGGAAGAAGGTTAGCATTTATGGAATACTTGTTA
Source organism: Herpailurus yagouaroundi (assembly GCF_014898765.1). Classification (NCBI taxonomy): domain Eukaryota; kingdom Metazoa; phylum Chordata; class Mammalia; order Carnivora; family Felidae; genus Herpailurus; species Herpailurus yagouaroundi. The sequence continues at coordinate 34,192,688 of NW_024412407.1, forward strand.
TGTGTAAGAACTTTATGTATATTATCTCGTTATAATTCTTTTAATTATTTTTGATGATGAGAAACCATCACTTCCCGAGACCTAACTTTGATTTGATTTCCATAATGAACTATAGAAGTTAGCTTTCCTTACATGGACATTTCCACGCCAAAAAATGTCACCATTTAAATAATTTCATTGAGGTATTGTATGATTAGCTCCTTGAAAAGTGGTCTCAGATGAATTTATTCATCCGGTAAATGCAAGTGAGCATCTAGTATGGGTTGACATGGAGCAAATCAGAGTAAATAGTGAAGTTGGAGAAATAGACCTAAGTAGGATTTTAATCTCTAGTGACACGCAGAATGCTTCAGTAAAGGGGTAAATGGCACAGATGCGAGATGAGGAAGACCAGATTTGAGAAAGAAAGATCAGGAAGCCATCATAAAAACTTTGCAGCACTCAACTCCAAAACCCAGGTGAGGTCCCCTTTAATCCTTTAAAGGCTTGTTCTAGGGCTTGGAAAACCAACGCATGTAAAAACGAGATGTAGATATTGGCGCTTAGTAGGTACTTGGTAAGAGCATTCATCGGTGTTACTTGAATGTGGAAAATGAGAGCCAACAGATTAAAACCAAAAGCTTAAATACAACACGGTGCAAACCCCATGTGACTGAAGGCTGAAGAAACAGGGTTGAGTGTCGTGTTAGAGTATGGTTTCCCAAAGCCTCCTGCATCTCCTGGACCATTGCCGGACAAGTCCCTTCCCCAGGCTTCCCCTTCTGCTGAGAGTGCTCCAGGCTCAGGGGGGACCTTAGTGCTTCAGGCACACAGCCTCTGCTGCCCATTGCTTACAGGAGAGATGTCCTGGTTTCTTGATTCTAGTTATTTTGTAATGAAGATGGCCAGGGTGGCGTGATAAAGCGTGATGTCTTTATTTTCCCAATTAAAGGTTTTTGTTTTTTTTAAACTCAGGGACATTTAAGCGGGTATTCAAAACAAAACGAAACTAGGAAGTACATAATCTCAGTATAAAGGACAGCCTTTAAAACTGAATACATTTAGTTGTATCAACACCCCCTGCATCGTTCTTATTTTTCTCATTTCTCCGTGGGCCAATGATAACTTTATCATGAATTGTCATTGATCCATGGACTGGTCTTTGGGAAGCACTGATGTAGATACTCTTGCTAGAGGCAGCATTAGCGAGGAAATTACTTCTAAGAGCTGTGGATCCAGATGCGTCCCCTGAACTGTTGGTCTGGAGCCTGACAGGTTGGGGGCTCTGCTCATATCCTGTCTCTCTGACAGAGACTGCCTCCCAACAGAGTGTAGTGCTGAGGTTCTCCGGTATATCATCATCTTCGGCGGCTGACTGATGAGGCTCAGGGCTTGAGGGGGAGTGAGCGAGGTACTCTGTCTTCACGTTAGCGAGCCTTTATTTCTGTCCTGTATGACATATTCATCAATAATCCAAGAAAATAAAATACAGACACAGCTTTCTGGTTGGAAGGTTATTTCAAAATTGTGTTATAGAGGAGAAAGGGCTTATCCGGGGTAAGAGTTCGGGCTCTGTCACAGCTAGTTGTGTGATGCCGTGTGATACGCTTCATCCGCTGGGTCTCAGTTTCCTCATCTGTAGATGGAGAATTGTATCCCCTGGGGCTCACCAAGTTATCTTCAGTCTTCGAAAACCCCACCAGTACCTTCATATTTACCTACAACTAGGCTGCTTAGGCCAGGCGGATTATATGTTTATTTGCTTTGAGTTAACATGATATCACCTCATTGATGTATGGGTATCTCATGCTGCTACAATACCATGGACAAATATTTAACACATGCCTGGGACAATATGTCGTGCCCATGGTGAGGATTGATTTTCTTGAACTTCTTCTTCCGCCTCCAGGAGAATCAAGATAAAGGAGTTGTTCCTACATCTACTTTCTAGAAAGATATAAAAAAAAGATGGGACAAATAATTCAAGGCTCAGAGAGGAAGGGAGAAAGAAGATTGAGTATATGAAGTGTAAAAATCAGCCATGTAGTATTATTCTTTTAATTTTTTAAAATTTATTTATTTACTTTTGAGAGAGAGAGAGAGAGCAGGCAGTGTAGGGGCAGAGAGTGAGGGAAGAGAGAGAATCCCAAGCAGGCTCCGTGCTGTCAGTGCAGAGCCTCATGTGGGGCTTGAACTCACAAACCGTGAGATCATGACCTGAGCCTAAATCAAAAGTCAGACACTTAACTGACTGAGCCACCCAGGCACCCCTATAGTATTATTTTTAAATTAAATCAACCAAGAAATTCCCAGTGATTTTTGGACCTACAAAAGGTGGGAAGTGATGTAACTTGAATCAGATAGGTACTTCACGGAGTGCTTTATGTTTTATTTAATTATATCTGTTTATAGCATTTAACTGAATTATGTAACATATTACCTTAATGACATTGTTTTGATTTTTACTATAATCCTATGAGGTAGATGTTATTACCCCCATTTTATATAGAAGAAAACTGAGGCCAAGAGAGACTAAGTGGTTGTCAAGGTTGCACATCCGGTAAGAGGTACAGCATCATTGGCTCCAAATCATGAGATTCCCCTGCACTGACACATTCATTCATTGTCACTTCCAAACACAGAGTAAGGGTCCGAGGTGCTTTTCTCAGCCCTGGAATCTCTTTTCCTGTCGTATTCTGCTGCTTTTCCTTTCCAAGGAGATGACCTTGAATTCCTTTCCAGCTGTATGTCTCTAGAATCTCTGGGATTCTTACCAAATGAAGAGGTTCCAGAGGGAGCAAAGCTGGTCCCGGTGATATGGAGGGGTGCAGTGGGGCAGAACTGAGAGGCGCAGAATGAAATAGGGCAGTGCATCATGTGCTGTGGTCGTGTGCATCGCGTCCTCTTAGAGAGGAAGTAAAACATGCCTCACCGTTTGAATTACATGTGATTTGGTCCTTCAGTGCAGGAAATACTCCTTCCCCTGGCTAGGTAGGGAGAAACATTGTATTCTGAAGGATTCAAGTATAAAAATATTCCATGATCTCCAAGTAATATAAACACACACATATGCAGATTTTCTGTTATGGAGATGTTTTGTGTTTTTTGAATGAGCCGTGTTGGCCCATCCCATCAGGCCAGAGCTTTTGACCTGGTTCTTGACTCACTAAAGGTGAATTTTCAATAGCCAGTTGTTGCTGTTGGGTGGCTTTTAGTGTGCACATTATTCTTGGCTCTGGGATTTTCTTGTGCCCTCCTTGTTTCTCTGAGGACTGTGGACAGCAGTGGCATAAACCTGAGGCGTGCGGTCACAAGACCTTTGTCTGACACGTGGGTCTTCCACTTGGCTTTGCTCCTTGCAGGCTGCATGACCTTGGGCAGATCACTGAACCTCTCTGAGCCAGAGTTTCTTTGTCCATAGATGGTAACGGATGATGTAATGATTAAAATGAGGTAATATACGTGTGTGTGCTTGGTTAAGCTGTGAGCACTATGCAAGCATCAGGTGGTGTTATTCCTCCGGTTAGAAAGAATTGAAAAGAACTCGGGGATTTTCACCACGACGATTGCATCTGTGGTTACAATTCATGTGGTTGAACCACTTTCAAGTTGCCATCATCTGGGAAAGGTTTGGCCCAAACCTTCCTGCTGTGTAAATAAGTCATGGTAAAGCTGCTCCTGGGCCCCATCGCCCTCATCCAGTTACTTCTTAGCCCTTATCCAACCTGTCTCCCTTGTTTTGTGGACGTCTGTGTACATTATGCCATGTAATTAATTTTAAACGATGGAAAATCAGCCTGCCAGGCTGCTGTCAAAACCACTGGATTCTTTGCTGCTTCTCTTGCAGATTCACTCACCTTTTTGCACATGTGTCCCTCGCCTGAGAGTGTGAACAGTAAATGTTATACGCAGAGTCCTTGATGGCACCTTTTCTGCCACATGTTGGCAGAGTGAGTGGGTGAAAGGGCCGATAAAAAGTGGCACAGGCATTGGGGGGCCCCATTAAATGAATGCAGATCCCATGACCTCCCAGAGGAACGTTTCTGAGCGAGTCTGGCTGTCAGCGAAGGTGAGTGTGTGAGTGCTGGGGTGCCTGGAATAACACCAAAGTGGGGGAAGGAGATGGCTTCCATGCCACCTTGCGTCAGCAGGACACCAGGAATAAGCTGGCAATTCCCTCTGTTCGGCTCCCCTGCAATATGCTGGCCTCCTGAGCGAAACATCTGTGGGCTTCTCCAACCATTTCCCTCGCTATGCCTTGCCTGTTAAGTAGCTTTGAGGCCATGTTAGAAATCTTCCTGTGTCACCTCATCATGTGACTGCTAGTTGACTGTGTGTTTTGACCCTATTAATCCTTGAAGAGGTGACAGGTGAGGGAGTACATAGCGGGGGGAGAAGAGACAGCCCTGGACCTTGCAGGAGACGGGAACCCAGAGGTCGGCACTGCTGTCACAAGAGGCTGTTTCAGTAATGTGATGGAACAGGCATGTACCATTCAGACATTTTTGAAATGCAGGTTAATTCAACTGACGGATGGAGAGAGAACTAAGAAGGTAAGATATGACAGATAAAATAGTTTGGCAAGACAAATAGGGCCAAGGTCTGAGTTCTAGGGGATGGGGTGCTCTGGATATGGAAGTTTCTCTGGACCAGATGAATTTAGAGCAGGAGTTTTTTCCTCCTAAGAATGAGGCATCTGGGGGAAGGAATTTCAAGGGCTTCACGGGTGGAAAATGGACCACCCAGGTGCTTCGGACCATGGCTGGCTGTGTTCCAGGCTTGGCAGTAAGAGGGATTTTATGAAGTGCGTTTGTTAAACACTTGGTCTTCCAGTCCTTTTCCCCATTTGCCATTTAGCTCATTCTTACCCATTCTCAGCCCTCTCACATGCAGCCTTTTGCTCCTTTACTGTTTGTAACAATGATTGGTTTCACTTTTCCTCTTGTATCTCCCTCCTAAATTTTTAAGTTCTTTGGTAATTTATGGAGATCAAGATAGAGGAAAAGCAGAATTGCAATCAAGGAATACACACTATATGGGCACCTGGGTGGCTCAGTTGGTTAAGCAGCCAGCTCTGGGTTTCGGCTCAGGTCATGTTCTCACGATTCGTGAGTTCCAGCCCCACTTCAGGCTCTGTGCTGACAGTGCAGAGCCTTCTTGGAATTCTCTCTCTCTCTCTCTCTCTCTCTCTCTCTCTCTGTCTCTCTGCCCCCACCTCCCACACGTGCATGCTCTCTCTTTCAAAATGAACTTCAAAAAAAAAAAGGAAGACAGGGGCACCTGGGTGACTCAGTCAGTTAAGCGTCCGACTTCAGCTCAGGTCATGATCTGACATTCCATGGGTTCAAGCCCCACGTCGGGCTCTTTGCTGACAGCTCAGAGCCTGGAACCTGCTTCAGATTCTGTGTCTCCCTCTCTGTCTGCCCCTTCCCCACTCACATTCTGTCTCTCTCTCGAAAATAAGTACACATTAGAAAAATTTAAAAGGAATACACAGTATATTTTCTACTTAAATATTTATTCTCATTTGTTAGAAAGGCAGTGTGTTCATGGCAACACCAAGGAAGGCTGGGGGGGTGGGTAGTCTTTTGCCCCTTCACCAATTTTCAACCATCCCCCTCCCCCAACACAGGAGTTACTACCCAAGTAAACATACACACTGAATGCAGACTCTGTTGCCACAAAGTGCCTCCTCAGCACAACTCCTGAATCAGACTGCCAAGGCCAAGCCCTTCTATGTGGAAATCCTGCGCCACCACTGAGAGTTAGGGCTGTGGTTAAGAACCGTGACTTTGAGTGTCAAGGCTAGGTTCTGCCCACTCCCAGCCGTTTGAATTTAGGCAGTTAACCACTTAGAACCTTAGGCTCCTCATTTAAAACTTTGTTTTTTGTTTGTTTTTGAGAGGGAGAGAGAGGGAAGGGCAGAGAAGAGGGGGGATAGAGAATCAGAAGTGGACTCCATACTGACAGCGCAGAGCCCACGGGGCTCAGACTCATGAACTGTGAGATCATGACCTGAGCCGAGGTCTGATGCTTTAGTCCACTGGGCCACCCAGGAACCCTGGGCTCCTCATGTTACATCAGGATAATGATACCAAACTTGTGGGGTTGACAGAGAAAGAAATGCCTTCCTTATAGCGCTTGGCCGGGCTGGGAGCCTTCTTTACTTTAGAGCCTGCTCGTGGGCCAGGCACTGTGCCTTCTCCTCGTGGCGTGGGGTGGGAGGGTTGGGAGGCAGAGGCGTGGCTTCCCATAGTCCCGGATCTAGTGAGGCCCCTGCCGTGAGTCACGGCCCTACCAGACAAGAAAGGGCCCGTCCTGGGCTGGAATGCCCATGGAGCAGGAAGCTTCCGGAGAGAGCGGAGCACAGCAAGTTGAAATTTTAGCTTCCGATGCCAAGAACAAATCTATACGGAGAACGATTTGCTATAAGCCGACGAACAAAAAAAGGGAGAGAGGAGGCGTGCGACAACAATATCTATCTGCTTTTATTATTGCCGTTGTCAGACTAAGAGGAGAAGGCATCCTCCTCCCCGGGTTACCTGTGAGGTGCACCGCTCTACCCTTGGGCGTCTGGGTGGGACGCGGGCGTGTGGACCTTTTCTTCTTTGTTTTCTGGGTTGACCCTCACCTGCTGGAGCTGCTCCGCTCACTCTGCTCTGCCTTGGGGGAGCCTGTGGCCCCAGCAGAGGAGGACTCAAGAAAGGCACGCCAGGCCAGAAGGCCAAAAAGGATCAGCAGGGAGGCTTTTTATTTATTTATTTTTATTTATTATTTTAAAAAAAATTTTTTTTCAACGTTTATTTATTTTTGGGACAGAGAGAGACAGAGCATGAACAGGGGAGGGGCAGAGAGAGAGGGAGACACAGAATCGGAAACAGGCTCCAGGCTCTGAGCCATTCAGCCCAGAGCCCGACGCGGGGCTCGAACTCACGGACCGCGAGATCGTGACCTGGCTGAAGTCGGACGCTTAACCGACTGCGCCACCCAGGCGCCCCATAGAGAGGCTTTTTAAAAGAAAAGGATACAGGGGCGCCTGGGTGGCTCAGTCGGTTAAGCGTCCCACTTCGGCTCAGGTCACGATCTCGCGGTCTGTGGGTTCGAGCCCCGCGTCGGGCTCTGTACTGACGGCTCAGAGCCTGGAGCCTGTTTCAGATTCTGTGTCTCCCTCTTTCTCTGACCCTCCCCTGTTCATGCTCTCTATCTCTGTGTCTCAAAAATAAATGTTAAAAAAAAATTAAAAGAAAAGGATACAAAGTAATGTGGAAGGCAGTGTGGTTGAGAATTCCTTGCAAGGTAAAATAAATGCCGAACGTTAAGTGCATAATTTGCGTAATTAATGTTCCAGATGGGAGAACAGTTTTATATTCTTATTCATATTTTCTAAAGGTTCAGAGCCACTCCGTAAACTGTTTCCTGAATTCCCGTCATCACTGGCTTGATCCCAAAGTACCACACATGGCATAACTACATTTAGGCATGGTTTCCAGGGGGCTGTTTAATTTTTTTTTAATAAATGAAATCCTTTTTTTTTTTTTTTTTTTTTCTCCCTGGTCGGAATTCACCATGGCCACAACCACTGTGCCATGAGTGGGTTACAGGTGTGGCCAAATCATTCCTCTGCTCAGCCCCTCCAGGCTGCCGAATAATCCTCTTTCCTGTGGCACAAGACCACACTCCCCTTGGGGGGGGCCCGGGAGGCGGCCTGAGCACTGCAGGTTTGATGCTGGGGCAATAGTTTTCTGGAAGAAGGTTGGAAAGTACTAGGTTAGCATCTGTATGCCTTTGGGAAAATCTTTCTTAAGATACAGGTTAACTAAATGCAAATACAGTCCCCAGCCTGCCCAGATAATCAGAGACGAAGGATTCAGTTCTGAATGTGCAGCTTCACTGTCTGAAATCTCCCTTGAAGAACGGTTGTGCTTTGGGCAGCATCCCCCCGTGGCCCCCGGCAGGCTTCGGGCCTCTTCTTTCTCTTCCAAGCCCCCTACACTCTTCCCTTTCTTCTTCTTCGTAGTTGAACTATTTAACACGATGTTTAAAGGCATGCCTGGCTGCCTTGTGGAGATTCAGAGTTGCCATGGCAATGTGGCCTGTTTTTCCAAATTAGGACATATTCCTGCTGCCTTTTTTTTTTTTTTTTTAATGTGGTATGTTTGCTCTCTCACACAACTCCTTTGCTACATTAAATCCTTCCTTCTCCTTCTCCCCCAGAATGCTAATTTAAGCACCTGTCCCCAGGACTGGATAGGCCCTCAGCCCAAGGAGGCGCTTCCCTGAGTCGCTCCCACCTTCCCTGGTCCCACTCCATGTGGGGTTGTGTTTGCGGTCATGCCATTTCAGCAGCCTTCAGGAAGTCCTGCCTGCTAGCTTTGCTCCCGACTGCTGTTCCTTCTGGGCTGGTCTGATAGCAAATACATTTCCATTTTACATAAAAACCAGTTGTGAATGGAAAGAGGTAAGGAAAAGACAAGCTGTAGCTTGAATGTTAAATATCATTTCATGGAAATGTCTTCCTAGGCACATGATCATTTTAGGGAATGTCCACATGAGAAAACAGGGCTCTGGATAAATGAGGGTGCACGCACCTTGCCTTTTCCCTTGTAACTCGTTTTGGGATCCCAGGAAAAACAGGAGCTTCAAGACAAGAATGCTCTATAATCTGAGAGTAAGGACAGAAATTGGTCAGTGCTTAAAAAAGCGGGGAAGCAATAGATGGAGGTGTTCCATTCCTTAGGATTATTTCTGCATCATAGATTATAGATGGTTCTTTGAGCCACTGGAATTACTGTCTGTGATGAAAATGGGGGAAGAAAATGAGTAAAAAAAAAAAAAAAGGAGACAGATTTAATTCTCTTTTCTCTCACTTTCATCCTTGGTGCTGTCCTTGGCACATAAATAACAGTTAGTAAAGGTTTCTTTGGCCCCTAGAGCCGAGGCACACAAAGTCAGCTGCACGTTGGAATCATCTGGGGAGGTTAAAAAAATACAGATGTCTGGGTCCCTCCTACAGGGAGTCTGATGTAATTGTTTTGGGATGCACCCAAATGTAATTTTTAAAGAAAAACTCTCCAGGTGATTCTAATGTATAATAGACGTTGAGATTTACTGGCTTAGATGGCGATTGTCTTTTGAAGGTAGGAATGATGGTTTCCACACATTTGGCAGTCTAGTAGCCATCTTTGAAACCCTTGGGGAGAAGAGGCATATGATTGTCAGTTTTAGTTAGTTCCACCCCACCCTCCTGTCCTACGTATCACTTTTAGAAAATGCAAGGTCCTCATGGAACACGACAATTCTTTGACCTGTTAAAGGGGTTCAGGGAGAACACCAACACAATTAGCTAGGTAAACAGGCGGGAGCTGTCACAGGGCCAAGGTTTCCTAGCAGATGGGGATGACAAGAAGGGAAGCCAGGCGGTGTCAGGGGTTGCTAATGTGAGGGCAAGGAGAAGGAAATGAATGTGCTGTCGTGGTCACAAATAGGTGAAAGATGATGCCCTTAGTGATAAGCTTGAGAGAAACATGACTAGGCATTTTGATTTACTTCTAGAGCTTGACGGAAAGCTGCTGAGGGAACTTCCTATGGAGAGTGTATTCTAGTTCTAGATGGTATCCAATAGAAAAGCTGTGTTTTCACCTTTTTCTTGCCTTTGCCTGCGGGCAGTGGGCATAAGGATAGCAAAAGGTAGTGAAGCTTCAAAGTACAGAGTTTTGATCATAGTCCGGAAACATCAGTAGAATGACCATCAGTTTTGTTTTGTTTTGGTTGTTCCTCAATAATTTCCATTAGAGAAGGATCATGGGGTTGTAGGAAGGGCCTGGTACCCGCTTTGTCAGTAGCAAGGTGTGATCCTGTGGAGAAGTCCCGTATCCTCTGGGGACCTCATTTCCTCATCTACAACATGGAGTGGGATGAGAGTGAGGGGGGCTGTTAGGGTCTCTTCAGTTGTAAGGATGTTATTCCCTCAGTCTCACGTTGGAATCTGTCATTTGCTAAAAGTTACCTATTGGGTAGCAACATGGTGGCACCCCATCTTATTTTTTTTTTTAATTTTATTAGAAAGAGTGAGTGCGGGAGATGGGCAGCAGGAGAGGGATACAGAGAATCCTAGCAGGCTCCATGCAGAGCCCGACAAGAGGCTAGATCCCATGGCCCTGGGAGCATGACCTGAACCAAAATCAAGAGTCGGACAGACGCTCAACTGACTGAGACACCCAGGTGCCCCAACAGCCGCATCTTAGACCAGGATGACAAATAAGCCAGATGAGAGGAGTTCCCCATTTTGTGTATCTTGATCTCAGGGTTCACTCAAGAAAATCAGCGAGGAAACAACTGAATGTATGACAGAACACATTTTTTAGTTACTTAAAGAACTGGATTTAGCAATCAGGGAAAAGCTATAGAGTAAAACTGGAATAAGAAAAGGGCCAAAGTTCTGGGGAGACAGAGAGGAGGAAGGTTCTGAGGCCCATCATGACCGTCCTAAGGCAGGTTCTGATGTGTTTATCCCCTCGTGAGGACCCAGCCTGGATAATCGTCTGAGCAGTTCTTATATTGCAACTCTCTGGATGGATTAATTGAAACTGTGCAGTGTCTTACTGGTCAGCCATCTTCCAGGTTCAATACAGATCCACCTCCCCTATCTACTTTCAATTCAAGGGACAGTCGTTTTTTTATACCGTACCATATGCCAAAAATTGCTCTAGGCACTGTTTTCAAGAAGCTTTACAACCACAGCAATAACTACAACTTCAACAATGACCATTGCTACACCATATGGTATACAGAGTCACTTTCACATTATCGCATTTTGTTCCTCAAACCATTTACTCATGCACTAGTTTATTTCGTAATTATCTACCCAACACCTGTTACGGACATTTTAGGCACTGGGGCTACGGCGAACACAGAAAGTCACATTCTTCATGCAGGTTGCCGCTGAGCGGGTCATTAAATAATCACAAGTAAACCTAAAACGCCAACTGTAATAAGTACTAGGAATGTGAAGTATAGGGGGTGAGGAAGACTTTACCTAGTCACAGAGTTCCCAAATGCAGTTGGGATGAGTAGTGCCAAACTGGGAAAGAGAATGCCAGACAGAGAAATAGCAGGTGCAGGGGCCATGTCAGGAGAGCAAATATGACCGAATATGAGGATCTGAACAAGGCTTGTGTGGCTGGAGCCAAGAAGTCAGGGATACAAGTAAGAAAAACGCAAGACAGGAGACCATCACGGCAGACAGTTTGTTTTCAAAGTTGTGTGATGGAGAGACCGCATCTGATAGGAAACAGCAAGAAACCTCTTTGTGAATGCCGCTTCGGGGAATGTGAGAATTGTCTTTGAAGAGGGGCCCTGAAGGATGGGCAGGCTCTCTGTGGGTGGAACTGGAGTGGAGGGAAATGAGGCAGAAGGAGGAGTGGGGTCTACGATGCCAACCAGGTGCCCCAGAACTGACTCTGTTCTTCAGAAAGCAGTACGTTTTGGAATCCTTGCAGAAGAGTATGGAAAGCTCAATTTCACTGACATTGACAAATTCAAATTCAGACAATAATGAGAAACTATATTTTATCCATCAGGGGGCAATTTTTTTTTTTTAATTAACAAGCTTCATGTTGGTGATAGTGTGAAGAAATAGACACTCTCATACATTCATGGTAAAAATATAAATCGAAATGACCTTTGTGGAAGACAGTTTGGCAATAAATGCCTCAAAAATATGTATACCCGTTATGGCTGTTCGACTCCTAGAAACTGATCCTAGGACAAAAATCCTATGTAAAAGTATTTATATGAAATATGGTCATTAGCATTATTTATCATTGTGAGTAATTTGAACCATTTTACAGGTTCAGTGATGGACTGCTTAAATTAAGTCATGGTATAAAAGATATACAGCCACCAGAAGTTGCCTTATAGAAGAAAAGAACAAGGAAATGGGAGAACATCATATCCTATAAGCAAATGAAAAATTCAAGTTTTCATAGTCAGCAAATGTTTATTGAGTCCCTTCTATGTTCAGGACACTGTTTTGGATACTGGGGATAGAGTGTAACTGAGACAGACCCTAAACTCTAGAAGGTTATAGCCAGGATGGAGGAAGTGTACATTCTGAAGATTTTCTCCAGCACACTCACCGGAAGTAGACACTGATGTCCTCTGGAAGACGCTATCAGGTGTGGTGTGTGTTTTTCTGGGGGTGCATAGTGAGCTCAGGAGGAGCAGCATATGTGTGTACAAATGCACATACTGTGAAGATGTGGGCATTTACAACAGGTTGATCTAGAGACAACAAAGGAATAAGTTCTTCTCTCTGAGTGGAGTATGGATGATGTAAATGGTCTGTGTGTTCTTTGTAATTCCCCAGTTTTTCACGAATACTGGACATTTGAATACCCTTACAATAAGGATAGATACTTATAAAAAGAGGTCTTAGGAAACTTACTAAATTTGTATGGATTCCATTTTCATTTGCTAGCACTGCCTTTCTTCAAGTCTGTCCCCCTGCTTCCACTGGCTAGTACCAATAAGGAAACTAACAAAACATGTCCCCTCACCAGGGGAAAAACCCACCTCTACATATGGAAAGCATGTACATATTTTGCAGCAGATGCATGGGCTTCTCTTGCAAAGGCAAATTGCCCTGAAAACCTTGTAGAAAACTAATGAAAAGTAGCGTGCTGCTTATTGAATTTATTTTGGGCCTGCCGACTTGTTTCTCTTAAGCCAGTCAGATTACTTTTTGTTTCTGGGTAAGTCAGCATAGTCTTTAAAAGGTTGAGGAAGAAAAGAGGCTAAAAATATTTAACCAATGAGGCAGCCTGGCCTGGCCTGACCTGGCTCAGAGATGGGGCCTGTACCATTGGTTTGCTGACTGGATCTGGAGGATGAAATTATGGGGCAGTCACCAGGTTTCCCCCACATGAGCCTTTTTTTCTCCTTTCTCCTGTTCTTGTCTCTTCCCAGTTTGTTGCCTTTCTCCTACTCAATTTCAATCCCTTTCAACCCATCACATTTATGGAGTGTCGCTGTACAGCGGCAGGCATTATGTTAGTCTCACTCTCTATGACCTTGGCTTTACTCACCGGTCCTATGCCTTCATGCCTGTTAGGGCCTCAGCTGGCATTTCCAGTAGCCAGAAAGGGTGTTAGCACCCCATCTGAAAGAGAGGATCACCAGGGATTAGTGAGCAGAGAGATTTCTCCCACCACTGACATTGTCATTTGAGGCAACTTAGAATTTACCTGCACTGGTGTGATAGGGAACCAGAAAATCAACTTACCTGAGTTTTTCACTATACAACTGTTACAGGGTATTCTAAAGATAAGCTAATGCCTGTATTGGCTCCAGAGAAGATTAAGACATTTGTTTTTTCTGCAATTATATTCTCTGTAGTTTCTCTACAACTCTCATTTCATTAAGAAATGAAAGAAATGTTATCTCTGCATGTTTGTTACAGCATCATAAAGCTAGTCAGATGTCAACAAAACAAAACAAACAACAAATGTATTCCTTAAGGTAGAAGCATGAATAAGTTAACCTTATTTGTGTCATTTCTTTCAATACCGATGGTTTTCTTATCTGGAAGAGTCTATGTGTTAGTTAAATAAGTCTGTGTGTTAATAAGTCAGAAAAAAACAATACAATTCAGTCATAACACAAGCTATAAAAATGAGTTTACTGACTTTGTCTTGCTTTGGTTTTGGACCTCTGCCCGAGTCATAATCCCTTACTTTAGATACTTCCCTCTATAAGATCCCTTGCTTTTGTCAAATATCTTTTATGTGGGAGTTTAAAGGGACTCTGGCTTGTTGATAGACCTCAAACATTTTCTGATGACACAGTGACAGATTCACCATCTGACTGCCAGATAGTGGGTCTCAGGTGCTTTGCAGAGTGGATTAAAACTACCACATGTATTCTTGTCTCATAGAAAGGACACTTTCTTCAAGGTGGCTTCCTTCTTTAAGACAGAGAGCTATGTCGGGGTGTCTGGGTGGCTCAGTCTGTTAAGTGTCCTACTTCGACTCAGGGAATGATCTCGTGGTTCGTGAGTTCAAGCCCCATGTCGGGCTCTGTGCTGACAGCTCAGAGCCTGGAGCCTGCTTCAGATTCTCCCTCTCTCTCTCTCTGCTCCTCCCCCACTCATGCTCTGTCTCTCTGTCTCTCAAGAATAAATAAAACATTAAAAAATGTTTAAAAAAAAAGAGAGAGCTATGTCACAGAGGTTCCATAGTACAAGCATGGAACAGCTGCTTCTGTGAAGGGAATCCTCCCATTTGAATTCAGGGATAACCTCATCTGAGACATAAGCAGGGAGCTTTCCTGAAATCTGGACAGGATGACCCACCAGGGCTGGTGTTTCCTTACCTCCCACATCTCCTTCTTGAAGGCTGGGATCACCAAGGATTCCAATTTTAATTTCAATAACAGTAAATCTCAAATATTCAACCATGTCTTAGTAACGTCCACATAATCATTAGGTCTTCTCAAATTTATCTGTTAGATCAGGCCTACAGTAATGAATCAGGAGTGGGAGTGTTGGAAGAACAATTGGAAAGAAAGGGTGTCAGCATCCTTCTGAGCTTAGTTACTTCACTGTCTTTTCTCATCATTCTAGACCACAGTTTTTTCTCCATGTTTTCAGAATCTTATTAAAAATGAACAGTTTTATTTAATTCAACAAGTAGTTAATTGAGTACCCTGTATATGCAGGTACTCTTCTAGGTGGTAGATATTCAGGGATGAATAGACATGTCTCCATCTAATGGAATTTACATCCCCTGCTCTTAGGGATGGTCAGTAAATAAACACAATAATTCAAGATGGTGGTTAAGTTCTATAAAGAAAATAAAATGAAATCTTAATGCAGGGTGGCTAGGGGAGTAGCAAGTTTAGATTATGTATTCAGTGAAGATACTACTGAGTAGATAAAATTTTAACTGAGATTATATTATAAGAGGAACCTATGTGAATATCTATGGTAGATATGGCATAGGAAGTATTAACAGCAAAGATAAGGACTCTGATGTGGAAATGTGGAGAAGAAAGAAAGCAAATGTGGATGGAATATAGTGAACAGAGGATGAGTGGTAGGAGTTGAGTTAAAAAAAAAAAAAATAAGCCCCAGATCATCTATATCCTTATAGCCCCATGATAAGGACTTTGGACTCAATTCCACATGTAACATGAAGCCCTTTGGAGGTTTATAAGCACAGACAATATGATCTGATAATATTTTTTAAAAAGTATGAGACGTTCACCTCCAGCCATGAGGGAGTAAGACAATCTGGTATTACCTTCCCACCATAAATAACTAGAAAATTAGAAGGGAAAACAAAGAATCAGCTATTTTTTGACATTGGGAAAAAAAGTACAATAGGAATAATATTCCTGAGAAAAAGGAAATAAGGTTATCGGAAGCTGTTTACCTGGCGGTAATTCCAGGACGAGGTACAGGGAGTGGTAATCGAAGCAGAGTTCAGCAGTCTCACTGAGTTAAAGAAACAGAGATTAGACTTTTGGGAGGCTGGGCAATATTTTTGTGAGACAGAATACCCAAAATGAGAAAGAGGTCTGGAAATACGCAGAGAATTCCTCTTGAGTCTTTGTCCAAATATCAATCTGTGCATATTTTAGGTGAAATTGTATCAAATTGGGCAAGGACAATTTCCGAGGAAATAATTATCAAGGAGCCCCAAGAAGAACAATTCCAAGAGCTCCCATGGGGCCAGGGACTGTTGTAGTTCCCTAAAGCTGGAGAAGAAAGACTTCATTGAATACACGGACATTCAGTTGCAATCTCAGAAAGGCCTTGTCCTGGAAATGAAGATAAATTAGTGCTAAAATAAAGGCTATTCAAGAATGCTATAAAAAGGAACAAACTAACCTGGAAGTAACTCTTTGCCAGAAAACTAGTAGTAATTTACAAAATTACTACAAACACACTTACATACATATACAAAGCAGGAAGTATGACCTGTAAACAGGAAAGCAACAACAACAACAAAACAGTAGAAACAGATGCAGAAATAAGATGTTAAAATACAAGGGAAAGACACTAAAAGAGCTATTATAAATATGTTTAAGGATGTAAAGAAAAACATGAACATGATGAGGAAGAAAAATGGAATATGTTTTTAAAAGACCCAACTTAATTTAAACAGAGGGGAAATAAAATGCTGAATATTTGAATTTAAAAAGTAAACCAGATGATATTAATAGAACAGACATTGTAATAAAATATAAAGGAACTGGAAGACATAGCAATAGAAACTATTCAAAAGGAAGCACACAGAGAAAAAAAGACAGTAAAATATGAATAGTTGCAGTGCCTAGTAGGATGATATCATTCAGTCCAATTTGTATATAATTGGAGACCTACAGGGAGAGGCAAGGAAAAACATATTGAAAGAATTAATGCCTAAAATAGAATTTCACAGTTGATGAAAACTATATGAAATTATTTGATAAATAAAATTTATGGAAATTATAAATCTGTAGATTCAAGAATTTCAGTAAATCCCAAACAAAAAAAATGAAGAAAATTACAATTAAGGCATATGATAATGAAATAGATGAAGACGACTGATGAAGAGAAAAATCTTGAAAACAGCCAGAGACAAAAGACATATTACATTTAGAGGAACAAAAATAAGAATAGTAGCAGACTTCTCATTAGAAACTATGCAAGTCAGGAGAAATAGACCAATGCCTTTAAAATACTGAAAGAAAAACCTTTAAGCATTCTCTACTCAGCAAAAATATCTTTTAAATATGAAAGTAAAATAATGACTTTTATGGGAACAAATTGAATCAATCAGTGACACACTTGTACTTAAGAGATGTTAAGGAAAGTTTTTCAGCCAAAGAAAAATGGCATCAGATGGAAATTTGGATCTAGACAAAGGAATGAAGAATATTCTAAGGAGTAAATACGTGGGAATTTATAAACATTTTAAAATATCTTTGAAAGATAATTGTTTAAAGCAAAAAAAATGTATTATGGATTTTAAAATACATGTTAAAGTAAAATACAAGATAATAATATAGTCCTAATAATAAGGGGAAGGAAAAAAATTTGTTGTTGTAAGTTTCTTATACTACCTGTGTAGGGGCAAAGCATTATTTGAAGAAAGAGTGTAATAACTTATTTCTTATTTTTTATTTTATTTTATTTACTTATTTTTAAGTTTCATTTATATATTTTTTTAGAGACAGAGATAGAGCAGGAGAGGGGCAGAGAGAGGGACAGAGAGAGAATCCCTGACAGTGCAGAGCCTGATGCGGGTGTCAGACCCACAAACCGTGAGATCATGACCTGAGTGGAACCCCAAGAGCCAGATGCTTAACCAACTGAGCCACCCAGGCACCCTTTTATGGTTGTTTGATTTTTTTAAAGATTTATTTATTTATTTTTGAAAGAGGGAGAAAGTGTGAGTAGAGAAGAGGCAGAGAGAGAGAAGGAGAGAGAGAGAGAATCCCAAGCAGACTGCATGCTGTCAGTGCGGAACCTGACACTGGGCTCAAACCCACAAACCGTGAGATCATGACCTGAGCAGAAGTCAGATGCTTAACAGACTGAGCCACCCTTGTGCCCTGAAAGTGTGTAATAATTTAAAGATGTATGTTGCAAATCCTAAAGAAATTATCAAAACAATGCTAAGAAGTATATAGCTAATAATCCAGTGGTGGAGATAACAAACTATTGTAAAAACCAGTTGGTATAAGAAAAGACAAAAAACAGAAGAAAAGAAACAAAGGATGAATGTAAAAATGGAAAACAACCAAATGGTAGATTTAGAGCCAAACATATCAATAATTATACTAATGTAAATGTCCTAAATACTCCAATGAAAGGCATAGATTGTCAGATTTGATGAAAACCAAGAAAATGACATTAAATGTAGACATAGATAAAAGTTAAGAGATAAACCAAGATATTATACAAGTGCTAATCAAAAGAAATCTTAAGAGGCTATATTGATATCAGATAAAAATAGACTTTTGGATGGGAAATACTGACAGGTGTGAAAAGGAATATTCCATAATGAAAAAGAGCCCATTATTTTCAAGATGAGGTAACAATACTAAATGTATGTGCAGCCACCCACTCAGAATACATGGAGCAAACACTGATGGACCACTGATGGAAGAAAAAAAGAAACAAAACTACATTTGTAGTTTGATATTTCAACACTTATTTCAGTCATTTACAAAACAAGTAAGCCAAAACATAGTAAGGGTATAGGTGATGTGAAGAACATTATCCACTACCTTGACTTAGTTGACTTTGTAGAATACTTCATTCAACAATAGAATGTATGTTCTTTTCTGGTACATATGTAATATTTACCAAGATAGGCAATATTCTGGGCTGTGACACAAGTCTCAATAACCTTAAACTGATTGAAATCTTACAAAATGTGTTCTGTGACCACATCAGAATTACCAGAATGGTATCTGGAAAATACTAAAATTTGGAAATTAAACAGTAAACTTCTAAATAATACGTGAGTCAAAAAAGAAATCACAAATGTAATTAGGGCATAGTTTAAACTGAATTAAAATGAAAAACAACATAATAAAATTTATGCAGTAATAACTAATGCAGTGCTTAGAGGGAGATTTATAGAATTAAATGCTTATGTTAGAAAATAAGGAAGATCTGCAATCAATGATCTAATAAGCTTCTATATTAAAAATCTAGGAAAAGAAAAGCAATATTAATCCATAATAAACAGAAGAAAGGAAATTATAAAGAGAGGGATCAAGAAATGGAAAATGGACAAATGAAAGAAAAAAAAAAAACAATGAAACCCAAAACTGGATCTTTGAAAAGATCAATAAAGTTGATAAACCTGTGCAAGACTGACTACATATTAAAGAGATTAAACATAAATTGCCAATATCAGGCATGAAAGAGGGCCATCATTACAGATCCTACAGAAATTAAAAGATAAAAAAGTAGAATTAAACAAAGTTTTATAGGGTGGTAAATTTGACATCCTAGATAAATGGACAAATTCTTTGAAAGGCACAAAACTATCAAAGCTCATTTAAGAAGAAAAGATAACCCAAATAAACCTATATCTGTAAAGAAATAGAATACCCACGTAAAATCTTTCTTACAAAGATAACCTTAGCCCCAAGTGACTTCACTATTGAATTCCACCAAATATTTAAGGAAAGAATAATATAAATTCTACACAAATTCTTTTAGGAAATAGAAGAAGGAACATTTTTAAAACTCATAACCAGTATTATCTTAGTACCAAAAGGAGACAAGATATTTTAAGGATACTATAAACTAATATTCTTCATGAACATAGAAGCAAACATTTTCAACAAAATAATAGTAAATAGAAAATCTAGCAAGGTATTAAAAGGATAATACATCATGTCCAAAAAGTGTTTGTTCCAGGAATGCTATGTTGATTCAACATTTGAAAATTAATCAGTGTAATTCACCATATTGACAGAAAAGAAAAAACCATATGATCATCTCCATAGATGCAGAAAATCATTTTGACAAAATTCAATACTCATTCGTGATAAAACATCCCAACAAACTGAGAATAGAAGGAAACTTCCTAAACCTGATAAACTTATCTATTAAAAACCTACAGTTAACATCATGTTAAATGGTAGAAGTAAGGCAAGGATGTTTGCTCTTACTGTTTCTACTTAGCATTATACTGAGGGTTGTCACATAATCAGTAAGTCATGAAAAAGGAAAGGAAGAATTAAAAGTATCATTCTTCACATGACATGATCTTTTTTGTAGAAAATTCTAGGGAATATACATAAAATTACCAGAACAAACAAATTTAACAAGATCACAGGATTTAAAATTGATATATGAGGGACGCCTGGGTGGCTCAGTCGATTAAGTGGCCGCCTTCGGCTCAGGTCATGATCTCGCGGTCCGTGAGTTCGAGCCCCGCGTCAGGCTCTGTGCTGACAGCTCAGAGCCTGGAGCCTGTTTCAGATTCTGTGTCTCCCTCTCTCTGACCCTCCCCTGTTCATGCTCTGTCTCCCCCTGTCTCAAAAATAAATAAAACGTTAAAAAAAATTGATATATGAGAATCAATTGTATTTTTATATACTGTCAGAAGACAATTGGAAATTTAAGAAACATAAGTAAAATGCTATTTACAATGGCCTTAAAAACATGAAATGCTTACAGAAAATGTAACAAAATGTGTATAAGATCTCTACACTGAAAACTAAGAAGCATTGCTCACAACAATTGAAGACATAAGTAAATGGAAGAATATATTGTGCCCATGGTGCAAAAGATTCAATATTTTAGGATTCATTTCTTTTTACTATAATCTTTAGAATCATCTCAATCTCAATCAAAATTTGGGAAATTTTTTGTAGAAATTGATAAGTTTATGGAAATACAAAGGACCTAGATTAGCCAATAAAATTTAGAAAAAGAATGAAGTTGGAGGAGGACTTAGACGACTTGATTTCAAAACTTACTACAGTAATAAAGATAGTGTGCTGTTAGCATAAGGATAGATATATAGATCGGTGGAACAGAATGGGGCTTATAAATGACCCAGTACTTCATATAAGTTGATTTTCATTAAAGGTGCTAGGGAAATTCAGTGAAGAAAAAGGCTTTTCACAAAAGGTTGGACCAATTGTATATTCATATGAGTTTATGGAAAAAAAATTGTATATTCATTATCCTTATCCTTTCCAGGTATCTTTAAGGAACTGAAAATTGAAATCATGGATTATGTACTTTGGGTGTCATTTATGGAAGAAAGATTAGAACTGTAATCAAATCAACAATCAAAGAAAAGGCTCTTTCTCTATATCAAAATATTAGCAAAAGGATAGACATCATTTTAGATTAAAATAAGATGTATAAGGAATAAATACTCCTTGCTCTCACCAGATTTCTGCCTATCCTGATCTTGTCAGACAAAAGGACTTCTACCATAGTGACCTTTTATAGTTATCATAAGATTTAATCGGCATGTTGTAAAGTACTTGGCACAAAGAATCTTCTCAATAAATAAAGTTTTAATATTTACCCCATACTTTCATTTCTTAACTGTTTATCTCATTAACTTTTATCTGATTCTGTTGTATTTTAGTTACTTTTCTCATGAGCACTTTGTTATACCCAATAGGTTGTAAGTGCATGAACTGTGTACTTATTGATAGCTCCTCTGACCATCTTCCAGTGCCTGATACATTTAGATCCTTGAATACTACGTTAACTGACTGATCCAGTGGAACTGCCCTAAAGATGCATTGCAGAATCTGTTCAATTGGTTGGCTCCTTTTGACCAAATCATTAGAAGGGTGGTACCATTATTTTTAACTGAATATTTTATGTGTGGTTCTGTAACTTCTTCATAGAACTCTTCCCTGCACATCCAGATTCCTTTCTGAAGCCCCTTTGTTACTAACTCATAAGACCCCAGGCCCAACGCTTTAGGAAATGCAGTACAGGAAGAAGAATAGAAGGACAGAGCACAGTAAATCTCTTGGAATCTCATTCCCTGATTTCATTTGACTTGTTATATATGTTAGAGTTAGGACATATTTCATGGCTAGGATTTAGAATATTTATAGGCAGTTTCTTATTGCTTCATTACCTTCCATATTTGTTCTTATAATGGAGAAAGGTAGTAATGTTTAAAAGCCTTAAAAACTCCAAGGAATAGATTTCCTTCATTTTAACTTTGGTTGGTAAAAAAAAAAAAAAAAAAAATCTGGACCCAACAGGATAGTGGGCTTGCAATTCTTGTGAATTCAGCAGTTCACTTGATTGTTACTCGATCATATATGATTCCAAAGGAACATTTCACAGTGGCTGGTACTAATTTTTTTTCTAAATAACCAAATGATCAAGGGTTTCTGGTTACTACATGGGCCAGGATTGATCCTAGGCAAATGGTAAAATAGGGATAGTTGGTTTTATGTCCTTCCCATTTCTTTTTATGTAGTACCTTTCTTTTTTTTTTCTTTTTTCTTCTCTTTTTTCTTTTCTTTTCTTTTCTTTTCTTTTCTTTTCTTTTCTTTTCTTTTCTTTCCTTTCCTTTCCTTTCCTCTTCTTTTCTTTTCTCTTTTTTCCTTTCCTCATCTTTTCTTTTTTCTTTGTTTTCTTATTTTCCTTTCCTTTCTCTTTTTCTTCTTTCTTTCTTTTTCTTCTTTCTTTCTTTTTTATCTTTTTCTTCTTTCTTTCTCTTTTTCTTTTCTTTCTTTCTTTCTTTCTTTCTTTCTTTCTTTCTTTCTTTCTCTGCCTTCTTCCCTAGCACCAGTCCATGTCTATTATTCAATTGGCTATTAACTAATCCCTGATAACAATAAACCGATCATTAGATTAGCCTTGTTAAGAGGGGTGCATTTCATAGTCTAAGTTTGGGGTCAGGAATAACCTCTGCCAAGTATATGGTGTGTGTAAGGGATAAACAGAGCCCTTCATCCAGGGGCACTTCTTACTGTATCCCTTGGTATCAGAGGAAGAGAATGACTTTGCCTGAGGAGCTGGAGAAGCTCCATGTAAGAAATGATATTTGAGCTGGACCCTGAACAATGAACAGTGAGTTTCTTCCAGTGGGGAGGTGATTTGGGGTAAGGGACGGAGGTGGGAAAGAGGAGCAGTGATAAAACATTACAGAAAAGTGGAACAACTGCCTGGGCAGAGGTACAGAGATGAAAGAGCAAGGTATATTTTAGGAACATGGAGTAGTCTTGGGTAAATGGGGCAACTGTTGCATCGTAGGAAGTGGAAGGAGATTGGAAAAAACAGAGAAGCAAAGAAAGTAAGACAAAAAAATGGGCTGGGCTGGGCTGGGTTGGACTGTGAAGGACCATGTATGTGATTCAAAGGAGTCTGACCTGTGGGCGAGTGGAATGATTAAATTTCTAGTTCAGAAAAATGGAAAAAGGGGAATGATCAAATTTCTGTTTTAGAAAGGTGTGGCAGCAATGTGGAGGGTGAGTTTTGGTAGTCAGGGAGACCAATTATCAGGCTGTTGCAGTAATCAGTCAAGACATAGTAAAGGCACAGCAGTGGGGAAGAAGAGAAAGAAGGATTGCCTTTTAGGTAATTAAAAGATAGAATGGATAGCATTTAGTGACCAAGTTCTCCCTCACGCTAGTTCATTTATTCATTAATTCAGTCAACATTTATCTGGCCCCCTAATGTAGGCGAAACACTGTGCAAAATGCTTGAGAAGTAAATAGGACATGGCTCCTTCCTCTAACAAGCTCAAAGTTCAGTAAGTAAGGTTGACATTTAACAATTAAAATGCAATGCAGTGAGTACTATAGCAGAGGTAAGCACAGTATGTGCTGTAGAAATACAGAGAAAAAAGGTTTCTAAGAAGGTCACGAGGGTAAATTCGGTGTTTTACTCACTGTGGTGCCCCTAGCGCTTCCTTTGAGTTGGGGACCTACTATGTGCTTAATAAGTATTTATTGAATAAATATTTGAGCTTGGATGAAGAGGTATATGGGCAGAAGAATTACAACTCCTTCCCCTCTTTATTGTAGGCTAGAGAAGAGGTCTTTCTCTTGGTTTTGAAAATGGAAAGTGTTTAAGATTGTGCCCCTGGGTGGTGGGGCTTAGGATGGCACTAGTTGGTTCTAGACCTTGTCTCCTCTTTTCTCGTAGGGCTCATGTAGATTATACTGGGGGATGTAAGCCTCTGAGAGCTAGCTAGCCAGAGTAGGGTCAGAACAGCTCTGTTTGTCTACCCTTTGTTATCCTTTGGGATTTAGTAAAGTCTTTTGGAAAGTCCTAGCTTATTCCATCAGAGATAAGGGAAACTAAGGGAGAGCTTCTGTCTAAACTTGGGCCAGAGATTTAAGAAGACAAGTGTCCACCCAGGGCTAGGAGCCAAAGTAGGAGAATCCTGTGAGGAAGATAAAGCCCCAGGGCAGGGAGTTTATATTGAGTGTTGGTTGCTCCTATTCACCAGAAGAATCTCCATATAATTCTCAACTCTGAAAGTTCAGTATTTCATTTTATTAAGGAAGGGGGACTAAGTCCCTGATCTCTTAATTGCAACTAAGAAATTCAACAAATTCTGAAAAACAAAGCATTTCTGTAGTTCATTTATTGTTAAAAACTGACCTAATATGAATTTATTTGGCAGCAAAATATGACCTAAAGTGATGTGAAGCTATTTATAGCTTAATTTAACCTTAAAAGTGTTTATGTTTTATGGAAGAAACGTTTATGTGTTTAATTATAGGGTCTTGCCCTAGATACCTGTAGGGTGATGTTAGATAACATTCAGTAACTGTGCTACTGTATTACTTTTGAAAACCTGAAAATTTTAAAATTATCAAGCTCCATCCTGCTCCTAGTGTTTTAAACTCTTTTTAAAGCTTATTTATTTTGAGAGAGAGTACACACAAGCAGGAGAGAGTCAGAGAGAAGGAGAGACAGAATCCCAAGCAGACTCCACACCATCAGCACAGAGCTGATGTGGGGCTCGAATTCACGAACCGTGAGATCGTGACCTGAGCTGAGATCGACAGTGGGTCTCTTAACCCACTGCGCCGCCCAGGTACCCCTCTGCTTCTATGTTTTAGATTAAGGATTGTGGATTTATATTTCCTTTTAGAGATTAGTAAAGGCTTTTGGACAAGATGAGTGTGAGTTGAGTTTTGTTTTTGTTTTTTGTTTTTTTTTGATTAAAGAATAACCGACATACGATGTTGTGTTAGTACCAAATGTACAGCCCAGTGATTCGGTGTTTATGTACATTGCGAAATGCTCACCCCGATAAGCCCAGATACCATTGTCACCGTATAAAGTTGTTACAGGATTATTCACTATATTTTCTATGCTATACATTCCCATGTCTCTATTTATTTTATAACTAGAAAATTGTACTTCTTCATCCCCTCACCTAAGTTGAATTTTGAAGATGTGTAGAAACTTTGTTTTGCTTCTCAACTGAAGATAGTATTATCTCCTATATTAGTTTGATAGGGAGGCTATAACAAATGCCACAGACTGTGTGGTTCAAATAATAGAAATTTATTTTACCAAAGTTCTGGAGGCTGGAAACCTTGAGATCAAGGTGTCCGTGGGTTTGGTTTCCTCTAACGCCTCTTTCCTTTTCTTGCGGATGGCCACCTTCATCCTGTGTCCTCACCTGGTCTTTCCTCTATTTGTGCATGTCCCTGATGTCTCGGGGTATCCAGTCTTCTCTTCTTATACAGACAGTGGTCCGATTGGATTAGGGGCCACTCTCATGGCCTCACTTTGTAAAAAAAATAATTTTTTTTAACGTTTATTTATTTTTGAGAGAGACAGAAACAGAATGCGAGTGGGTTAGGGGCAGAGAGAGAGGGAGATACAGAATCAGAAGCAGGCTCCAGGCTCTGAGCTGTCAGCACAGAGCCTGACCCCGGGCTCGAACTCACGAGCTGTGAGATCATGACCTGAGTCAAAGTCAGACTCTCAACCGACTGAGCCACCCAGGTGCCCCTCTCATGGCCTCAGTTTAACTTTATCACCTCCTTAAAGACTCCCTTTCCAAATACAGTCTCTCATTCTGAAGTACCCAGGACTGGGGCTTCAGCATATGAATTTTATAAGGACAACAGTTCAGCCTATCCTACTCCTACGGGGTGTTTGAAAATGTGTGAATATATTTTTTGGAGGTTACAATGACTGTAGAGTGTTATTCTCACTTAATGGAGAGCAGCCAGGGCTGCTAAACTGCCTGTGGTATAAAAGAGAGCCCTGCATGATGAAAAACCATCTGCCCAAAAGGCCAACAACTTTTCTGGTGTGACGCACTCGGGGAGGACCCAAAGAAAGGTGTGGGTTCATCCCTGGCCTGCAGTCTGCCATGATGGTTTTGTCTTTGATGGAAAGTTGAGGCCCGGCAATCTTAAAGTAATGAACATTCTCATCTTAAAACGAATTTGCGCTGTCCCCTCTTTACTTACATTTTAGTTGGTTCCATTAAACATTATTCCTGGACTTTGCAAAGCAGATAGAAAGAAAAAATGGATTTAACTATATGAAGTTTAGATTGGAGTTTGGCCCGTCAGTCTCTAGGAATGATGAGGAATTTACGCTTTTTATGTTTCTTCAACTCTACTTGTGATTCTTAGACTGAACTAGCAGCCCCCCCCCCTTTTTTTTTAATGTTTATTTTTGAGGGAGAGAGAGAGAGAGAGAGAGTGTGCATGCCAGAGAGAGCAGGGGAGGGGCAGAGAAAGAGAGAGGGTGAGAGAGAAATAATCCCAAGCAGGCTCTGTGCTGTCAGCGCAGAGCCCGATGCAAGGGCTTGAACCCACGCGGGGATCATGACCTGAGCCAAAATCAAGAGTCAGATGCTTAAGTGACTGAGCCACCAGGCGCCCCCAGTCCTTTTTAAAAATAAATCCTACCTTGCCTCCAGGCTTACAGTGGTAGGAAATGAAATTGCATGCAGCGCTTAGCACAAGTGCTCCAACAGCCAGGGCACGAATTAGTACCAGAAATGTGCCTCTGGCATGTGGGGCTCTGACGTCTTCCTGGAATGGCCTTTGGCTGCAGAGTGTCCCTTTCTTTCCCACTGGGTCCCTTGCTCCTTCCTGCCCTTTGGTACAAATGCTCAGGCTTCTCTGGTCCCTTTCACACTTAGAACACTGAAGTGCTTTACAAATATTCTCACATTCATTAGAGCTATCATAGGTCGTTAATTAAATTATAAGCCAGTGCTCATACAAATGTTAAGAGTAAAAACAAAGTGAATCCATTTCATAGGCATTCACTGCCCAGACCATACTCCATTTATGTTTTCTTGAGTCATGCTGAATTATTCAGTCCTCTTTTTACAATTTCAACATCCAGGAGAAACAAAAAACTGTAACAATTGCCACCACAACACATAAATAAAAATGAATAATTCATAACTCCTGTCTTATTTCACTCCCCCTTGTCTACCTCTGACTGATGCCGGCTTTGCTTTCCATTTCACAGTCCTCGGCGAGTCAGGTGGAGGAGAATTTTTCAGGTTTAGAAATACATAGAGCATTTTAATTGTTGGCCCCAGAAGAACCATTCCTGAGCTGCTGGAAGGTCATGGCCCAACTGCTCATCTTCTTGGCTCATATGTGTGGGCTCTCCCTACTGCCTACCCATCGTTGGGTTATTCTGAAGAGGTTAGAACATCACCTCCTTTTTCCAGGCAGCAATTTGTTGGGGCCCTTTTGTTTTATTATGTTCCCTCTCGACAATTTTACCAGCAACTCTAGCTTCAGATTCTTCTCAAAGGCGTGATGCTTTTGTGCCTTTGTGCATTCCACCTGTGGTAAGGTCAGTGTCCCAAGTCCATTGTATCAGGTAGAGAAGGAACTGAAAACAGGAATGGGATTCCGAGGGTCCTAGCTGCAGTCTCCTGGCTGGACCAGGAGCTTTTGTGCTATGCCCTGTCAGGTTTCCGAGCATCTGTTGGCTAACAGGCTTCCTGACCTTTCCCTCGCTCCCTGTCAGTGGGCATCGCTCCAGCTCAACCAGAGTACGCGTCTCAGAGCCAGATTCCGGACCAGTGCACCACTGGCTGGCTGTCACCCCCTCGCAGGGACTGGAGAAAGAGGCATGAGGGTTACAAAGCTTGCTAAATAATCCATGCTTCCTTCTGTGGGGATTTCCTACCTGCTTCTGGAAGGCCATTTTTAAACTTTTATTCTACTTTCATGACCAAGGGATGGAAACAGAAAAAAATCCTACCAAACCTCCAGTTGACCACCAATGATAAAGATTAAGAGAAAGCTTCTAGCACATTATAATAGTTAAGTAAATCTTTCATATTTCTATGCTGGCAACCCAGGCAGACAAAAGAGAGTATACTAACCCAGTGCATGGGTTTAGTAGGCCTCTCTCTTTAATATACTTCTTGGCCAGATTTTTATTTTTGGACCTTTAGGTTTTGGGGTTTTGGCCTTTAGGTTTTTATTTCTCTCTCTTCACCCATCACCTCCCTTCCACCCTCAATAAAAGAGAACGAATCATCAGATTTTTTTTTCTCTTCTTTCACGAACATTAACATGTATTAATATAACTAGGCAAAAGCCTGGTTAGGGCTCCGCTTTCTCACCATACCCTTTAATCATTTGTGAGGGGTTGGGGGCATGTGATACAGAGGTGGGTGGGTGTTGGAGCAAAAAAGGGAGAGATGCTTCAGTTTCAGAGGGCCTGGAGGCAGAGTCACAGGGAGCTGTTTCCATGGCAGTGCTATGGAAACCAAGTTCTGCCGCTCACTGCTTCTCAGAGTAGAATTTCCATGTTTCACATAGCATGGGCTCCAAAAAAGTCCCTGCTGGCACCTTATCCCAACTGTGACTTTATCATCGTAACCTCATTGTAACCTACGTTCTGGCTTCTTTAAATGGGGGAAAATGGGGAAAAAATAGGAACCTAGTCCAAATCACGGATTGAAACTCTAAACCTTAAATCTTCTGGGCATTTTCCAGGATGATGGAGAGAAAAAATGAGTTTTACTGTACATCAGTTGTCATTTCCATATGCATCCACTTTTCTGGGTTCCATTTTATGATATTGTCAAATCCCATAGTATTATAGGTATCAGCTCCTTATACCTATTATATATATATATATGATATATCATATGATCAGCTCCTTATACCTATTATATATATACGTATTATATATATATAATATCATATATATAATATAATTCTATAAAATTTATTGGGCTAAGTGTATGGGATCTGTCTCTTTAAGGATCTGTCATCTCCAATCTAGCCGCATGTGGTGATCTTATCCTTGATGTGACCTGTATATGTGTGCTGATTTTCATAAATGGGGACCAGATGAAGGACCGTAAGTGATTCTTCGCTTTGCAAATGTCTCTCAAGTGCATGCACTGCTGGCAGAGGGTTTACAGCATCATTTCATACGTTGAGAACTGCATTTGTGTGTGTGTGTGTGCGTGTGCGTGTGTGTGTGTGTGTGTGTGTGTGTGTGTGTGTGTGTGTGTGTTGGGTCTCCTGACATAGGGTGTTGATTTACATTTGCAATTATCACCTACTTGTGTTCTTTTAATGGGAAGATTGTTGGTGTCAGGAATGACGTCAAATGAAGCCCATGAATACAGTTCAGAAGAAAAAATGCTGAAGTCTTTAGGCACATTTTTGGAAGGGAGATAGAAAATACATGAGTATTTTGGCCCACCTTTCCACTTCAAAGATAGGCATCGTGGGCTTTAATGAACACCACCAGGCAGTACAGTTTGCAGTGAGAGCTTATTTTGTTAGACTTTAAAAACTGGTGATATTTTCTCTTTCTCTTCTTTTTACTTCTCTGGTTCTCATATTACACAGAAACATTCCCAAAGGCCCATTATTAGACTGTGAATACATCTTTCCTACAGTCCCTTCAAATGTCTCTAGCACATGATTTCCCTTCTCTAGTGACTCCATTTCCCTCCTCAATAAACAACCCACCCTTAATTATTTCTAATCATTTTCTACGCAAAGAATTTGTGAATCCCTGGATACTTAGTGATTGCTTAGTTCTTCTGATGTCAGAAGTTCCTGTGTATATATATTTTTGTCCATTGCCAGTGGGGCCTGATGCTAGATTCAGTCCTGAAATGTATTCCTGTCACGTGTTTTTTATTTGAGGGGGGTTTTGCCTTGTGGTTTAACCTCCTTACCAGTGTATTTGCCCACTGATCTGAGAAAAGGTACCTTAAGTGATGCTTATATATCTACTGCCCACCTAACTTTGTCATTCACGTATTCACCCAGTATTCATTTGGTTGTCACTTCACCCACCCTTCCATTCATGCAACCATAGATGGATCCTATATGCATAGTGTCACGCCATGTATTTGTCACACCAAAGAAGCCTAAGATACAAAGTTGAATCATATGGGTTGCTGATACTCCACTGCTTTTCACCTATTAAGGGGTAATTTTATATGCTTCCAGATAAAGATACAGAATAAAAAGACCTAGGAAAACAAGATTGACATTTAAAGATAGATTTTAAAAAAAATCAAAGAGATGAGGGGCGCCCGGGTGGCTCAGTCGGTTAAGCATCTGACTTCGGCCCAGGTCATGATCTCATGGTTCATGAGTTCGAGTCCTGCGTCGGGCTCTGTGCTGACAGTTCAGAGCCTGGAACCTGCTTCAGATTCTGTGTCTCTCTCTCTGCTGCTCCCCCATTCGCACTCTCTCTCCCTCTCTCTCTCTGAAAATAAATAAATATTAAAAAAAATTTTTTTTAACCAAAGAGATGAAAGTTCAGGGAGGAGTTGAAAAAGTGTTCAGCGACAGACAGGAGGAACTAGAAAATGAGAATCCAAACCCTCTCAGTGCACTCAAGTTTCTGCAGTGGCTGCCCAGCAGTCACTGGCTACATGTGGCCATTTTAGTTTCAACTTAAATTAGTTAAAATTAAGTAAAATGAAAACCCTCTTCCTTAGTAGTATGAGCCCCATTTCATTGCCCAGTAGTCACACGTGGCAGGTGGTTGTCGGATAGCACAGCACAGACACAGACTTTTCTGTCACTGCAGCAAGTTTTATTGAACATTGCTGCCATAGAGGAACTTGCTCACTGAAGAACATGTCAAGAGAACCGAAACTTCCCGAAACTTCTGTCAAGGTAGAGAAAAGGTTTGGTGACTTGGAGGAGGTTCTGGTTATTCACTGAAATTCATTAGCTCTCTTCTTAAGCCCTGTAGCTGTTTCCTGTTAGTGGCCCCAGTGAAATCGGTCACAAACCCCACAACACAGAAAATAAGCCGCACTTGCCGCGGGGTGATTCTCACCTTTGCTAGCTGTCTCAGCCAACCCTAATGGCTAAATGTAACATTTGAAGTCTGTCTTTCTCTTTATGGTTCCTTGAGCACAGAGTTTTTTAGTGCACATGGAGGAAGACACAGAAGGGCAAGGCTACCGTTTGCCTGCCTTCACATCCCTTGAAAGAGTTTTGTATTTTAGGCATTATGTTCCTAAATGCAAACACTTTCCAGGTTACCCGGAAACTGAAATGTTTGATCCCAGCTCTAAACCTCTGCTGTCTCCTTCCTGATGACATTTTTTTTTTTTTTTTTTTAATCTATGGCAGCTTTCTTGTCATCGTCCAAAAGGAACCGTTTGGGGGAATCCTGAAGTGGTGACACATTCATCGTTTTTGCCTCTGAGTCATTTGCCCACGTTGATCCCAAGACTCAACTGGTGGCACGTGACAACACATGTACACAGAGACATAAACACTGTCAGCCTTGTGATTTTCACATGTCCCCAAAGGTGAAGCTGTACGGCTTAATTAAAGCAAGGTTGAGAGAAACCTGAAAACATCTGAGAAGGGTAATTTTGTTACCTGTGTTGTTAGATAGGACCTAACTTTACTGACTTGTGTATACTCACTTAAAAAAGAAATGCATTCTAAATTTGTCGTGACTTTTACTCTACACCTTGTCAAATAAATTAGCATTTAGGCAGGCTGGCGTCTATGCCCTGCATAAATGATCTCTGCAAGTGCCTTTAATCTTACCTTCAGTTTCTTCATTTGCCACAAAACAGTGTAGAGTGGTCATTGGGATGAAATGAGAACGTGTGTAAAACACGGGTGCCTAAGAACTTCTCATTATTTAGCATTATTTAGCTCATAATTCAGCTATTATGAATACTCTTATTTTGCTGCTTCTGTTGTTGTTACGGCTGCCAGCAAAGTTTTTAATCATCACCCTGTTTCCAACTTCCGGTACCCAGAGTCCCAGAGTGTAGTAATGTTTGGAATCTATGGTATTCTCACATGCTTGTGTGGCCATCTGGTTCTCATTTTTGCCCACTCTCATTCTTTCCTTATATTATAATTCTCATACTCACTGTTGAAAAGGGTGACTCTTTAAATAGCTTTATTGGGGCACCTGGATGACTCAGACGGTTAATCATCCAACTTCGGCTCAGGTCATGATCTCGCGGTTCGTGAGTTCGAGCTCCGCGTCGGGCTCTGCACTGATGGCTCAGAGCCTGGAGCCTCCTTCAGATTCTGTGTCTCCTTCTCTCTCTGCCCCTCCCCCACTTGTGCTCTGTCTCTCAAAAATAAATAAACATTAGAAAAATTAAATAGCTTTGTTGCTTGGTCTTTACTTTTCTTGGTTTATTTACAGTGTTACATAAAATTTCCCTAAACTTCTCAGTGGCTTACTTCATTGTAGTCTGGGTCTCAGTTTACCATGCTTCACAAAATGCTTTTACTGATCTCTCTACTGTGGTCACTTTAAGGGCAAGTCTGTTATCTTTCCATTCCCATTGCAAATGATTTCATGGTTTTAAGTATCGTGTCTCTGTGATGGACTCCCTGATCAACATGTCTATCTTACTATTAACTTTCTCTTCGTCACTTCCATTTCTTTCCATTGTGATTTAATCTTTTGCAGATACTTCAGATTTAATAGAGTAAAGCACTGAATTCTTTACGTATTCGCGTTTTTTATTTGTTGGATTTTATGCTGTTCTTCTTTCATCGAATGCCAAACACTGTAGCAGGATCCTGCTAACAGTGTTAAAAGTCGAAATAGATTTAGTAGCAGATGAGAAGAGGAAAAATGAAAAAGAAAAAAAAAGGTATGTGTAGATGAAAATAGAGGTTGAGGAGAGTTAAGTAGGGGGGAAATGCAAATATAATAGGGGAATAAAATTCTGTTCAAATGCCTGATCCCAAAGTCATTTCAGTCAACATTTTGCTGAGAATTTTGTTCCCATGTAGAAGAAAAGAATGCTCACATATTCTTGCAGTTTCTTCTGTTGGGCGTGCCCCTAGAAATGGTGGTACACAGTGTCTTGAGCACAGATTGGGGCTTAGCAAATATTTGTTGAATGGATTATGGATTTTTTGATGGTTGGATAGACTGATTAACTGGAAAATTTAACCCTGCCTATGGACACCACTGTATCTTAAGAGCATGGGGCATACTTCCTTTTTTTTTTTTTTTTTTTTTCTTCTGAGACTTCTATAAAACAGTGTCCATGGGTCACGGAGCCTTTTAAGAACGTAGAGAAAGCTAGAGACCCCTGTTTCAGAAAAGTATGCACGTGCAAGTTCTGCATATGGTTTCAGGAGATTCGTGAATCCCTTGAGGCTGATCATGAACCCTAGGCTTAGCATCCCTGCTCCATATTCATTTATTTATTTCTCTTGACGTCTTCCTCATTCCTTATCTCCATTAAAAGATGGACCCTGTGCCCAATTCCAAACCAGAAGTCCTGATGTCATTGTCTACTTTCTCTGCCCTCCAGTCAGGTACTGTGTTAGTGGCCAAGTCCTGCAGCTTTATATATTAAACCCGGATTATTCCATTTAATGAAGGAAAATCCCTTGTGATGTACTCAAATAAGTCACATTGCCCTGAATGCCGTTGTGCAGGCATAGGGAGGATGCCTCTTTCTGACAGTAATGACCATCTTTTTTATGACACTGTATCATCTGTAAATAGGGCCTTTACCTTAGAGAGTGGGAATGGGGCAACAGGGAGAGTTTGGTTTTTATACTGACAGCTGTGTTTTATTTTGACATCTCCCTCATTATCTCCTTCCACAGCTGTACATGTCCAGTGCCCATTTACGGAAGTTAGGCTCCTGGTCTTGGCCAATTACCATGGGTGTCAATGGTTAATGATTAGAGAGATGAATCTTGCTACTGGATTCAATACATTCTTCCTACTCGATGTGACATGTAGCTAATGTTTTGTTGCCCACTGGTACCTTAATCCAATTCATACAGCCAGACTTTCCTACACAATGGTAAGCCATTATTTGTGGATATATTTTAGAGGTAGTAGAAAGGAGAAGACAGGCTTTCTGTGATCTTCTGGTCATCCAGTGTGAGCAGCTGGCCCAGGGTTTGGATCTATTGACAGAAGCAGAGAAGGAGTACTATTTCTTTTTCCTCTGATTCTTTTGGTGGTTAGAAGCAGCCAACATTTTTGAATACCTACTGTGTTCCAGACTCTGTACTAAGCATTAGGAATGCAGAAAAACTATTAGGAAGGACACAAAATTTGCCTTTAAGATTTTTATAGTCCAGAATGAGATATAGACATACAAACTATTCATTCAGTAGTATCAGGGATTATTCTTCTCTGGGGCCTATGGTATGGGAGGCAGGCTGCTGACAAAGTATACAGGCTCACTCACCAGTAATAAAATCTTTCAGAATGATCATGTGTTTATTCAACTACATTTATTCAACTCCTATGTACTGAGTGCCCATTGTATTCTAGACCTTGAGAATACTGAGTGGACAAGAGAGTCCCTGCTTTGATAAAAAACTCACATTTTCATGAGGGAGATGGACAGAGAATAGAGAACACAAAAATATAATTTGAGACAGAATTTAGTAGTATGAAGAAAGTAAAGCAAGGTAAGGGGTTAAAGGAAAAATGAAGGAAGGGGAGTGAGCTTATAGAGAGAAGATGGGTAAGGAAGGTCTCTGTGACGAGGTGGCACCCGAAAGCGTAAAGAGATGCAGTCATGGCCACATGCTCATATGCAGTAGCTAAGACTTGACCGTAGGCCTCTTAGCTTCCAAACCACATGGTTTTTCTACCACACATCTCTGCTCAGCGTTGAAGAGCATAGCGAGCTTATTTGAGAAGTTAGAAAGTTGGTTTTTCTGAGATTGGTATTCTAGAGCAGTGGTTCTCAATGGAAGGTAACTTTGTCCCCAGGAGACATTTGGCAGTATCTGGTGATATTTTTGGTTGTCACAAGTTGGGGTAGAGAGTGCTACTGGCATCTTGTGGGTAGAAACCAAGGATAGTGCTAAACATCCTATAGGGTTCAAGATGGTGCCTCTCTCAGAGATTTATCTTGCCCAGAATGTCAATAGTGCCAAAATTCAGAAATCCTGTTTCAGAGTTATTTTTCTGCATTCTCGATCTGTTCGTGACTTTAATTAGTATATATCATCAGTTATCACCCTGAATGTATTTCTTTGCTCTTGTTCTAAGGAGAAGTTAAGGTCCAATTAGAGAAGGAAGACTCTTGTTACCAAGCAGTATTTTGTTTTGTTCTGTTTTTGTCAATAAGTGGTTGTCTTCTAGCACCATTTTATCTATCTTTGATGGTAGCCTAGGCTCTGGTTTTAGGACTCAGGAGGCCCTCAGGCATTCTGAGCCATTCTAGTGAATTCCTGGGATGTCTGAACTGAACTTCCCCATTGCTTCATGCTGAGCTCCCTGTGGGGTGGTTTAGGTCAAGCTGTCAGCGTTGGAAATACTCCTTCCGCCAGGAAGTTGTGTGAACTGGGAGCAGGTCAACCCTAACTCCTTCCCACTACCAAACTCAAAGTGACCCCAGAAACTCTGAGATTTAGAACATGGTCTAGTAAGCAAATTGCTCTCTACCAGATAGCACCCCTTCAAGGTTTAAAATGCTGATACACACTGGTGGGAGAGACAGAATGACCCCGTCTCCCTGCCCCCCCCCCCAAAAAAAGAAAATTACATAATACAATCTTCATGGCTTTCTTAATCTACACATTACCATAATTCAGAGCTGCTACAGTGTATGGCCCTATAAAGGTAGCAGGTTCTCCACACGTTTAACTTTATAGCATTTTCCATGGTCATCATTTGTTTCTCTAGGTCAAGAGGCTCATTCCATTTCTTAAAGGAGAAAAGATCACGTGTTGTCTTTCTGCTTCTTAAACATCATCCCATCAGAGGAGTAGTCCACAGCTGGGTGGCCCTGGGTGAGGCCCTGATTCTGGGATAGTCTTCTCTGAGAGAACAGGGATGCAGAAGCAGGTTGAGGGTCCTCAATGTGGTGCCCTGGCTTTTAGAAGCCTCTTGGCACCTTTACTTTCCCTCCAACTTGCCTGATGGCAAAAAATGCCTTCTGCTTAATAAACGTCTGCTTGTAATATTCTGAAACAAGGAGGCTAATCAAAGGCCCTGTTCTGCAGAACAGGGACGCTAAATGACAAGATTAATTTCCGTAATCAAGCAGCTTAATTTGGACACTTTCCCCCTCTCTGTAGCTGATTGAAATGGAAGCAGATTTCGCAGTGGCGAGATTCCGTCCTGGCCTAGTAAAGCTTGCTTACTGGGACTAGAAGGGGGCGGGGGGGGGGGGGGGGGGCGAGACGACGTGGACCAACAACAGGGGGGGGGGGGGGAGCGACCGGGGGGGGGGAAGGGCTTCACATGAAGTGAAATGTGAACAAATGCAGAAAAGTGACGGGAATTTTCTAGGGCCTCTTATTAGAAGTGGTGTGACGTAGTTTGTGCCATCGTCGGTGCAGTGACCACTCACTGGCCTAAAATGTTTCCATCAGGAATCGTCATAGAGATTCATATAGCTGTAGCAGGTTTGGGCACAAGAGTACCAGAGTGGTCCTCTAATCCACCTGCCTCTTTTCATAAAGCAGCCCAGAAATGTTAAGGAACTTGTGTCCTGTTCATTAATACCAAGCAAAATTTCAGGCCAGAAAGTCAAGAAGCTTAAGCAATCTCATGGGATTTGCAGGAAAACAAACATGGTGAGAGGCCTTATGTTTGTATAAAGTATTATAATTTACAAGGCACTTTCAGTATATTTAAGTGGCGGGCCAAGTTGCTCAAATTAGAGTTTGAACTGAATATTTTTAGATCTTTAATAACATAAATGATAACGCCGTGCATGCTTATTGTATATTTGAAAAGCAAACACCTCACAATGGGGACTCAGGCATCTTCTGTCCTCTTGTGCTGTACTTAGCATCGAACGGTATTACCTTCAAGGGAAAAAA
Organism: Herpailurus yagouaroundi; assembly: GCF_014898765.1. NCBI lineage: Eukaryota > Metazoa > Chordata > Mammalia > Carnivora > Felidae > Herpailurus > Herpailurus yagouaroundi. The sequence goes on from NW_024412407.1 coordinate 34,229,420, forward strand.
AAAAAATCTCACCGGTCTTGTAGTTTAGCGTGACTATCTGGAATTTTGAGCTTCAGGTTTTTCTTGATCCAGCCTTGTTTAGATTATGAGGTTATTTTATGCTGATCTGTGAGCCCTGGTAGGAAATGCGGTGAGGTGTATGATTCTGTGGGCAAGAAGCTGAAAAGCTGTAGGGTTTGACGCTGACATTATCTTTGATTCTCCACGAGTCATTGAGCCTTTCTGGCTTCAGGTTCTTAATTGTAAAACAGGGATGCTAATACTGACCTACCTCACCGAAGAATAACTGATAAGTTATTTCAAAGCTCCTCCCACATGTAAAGTACTAAATAAATACTAGAAGATGAAATAAATGGACTCCTAAATAAAATGTATATAAGGAAATTTCAATTAAGACCAAACCGGACTGAAATTAACACCCAAGCAGCAAGGCCATGTATTGTATTGGGTATAAGAGAGGGGACAACGTAATGCTCAGGAAACCCATGTGAACTTTAGGTTGGCACAGTGAGCTGCATGGGAACGGGACACCACTGTGCACATTAGCCCTGGCCTTCATGACCAGGATCTTAGAAAAATATGATTGGCCCCACCTGTTCATTCATTTATTTATTTAAAAAAAATTTTTTTTAATGTTTATTCATTACTGAGAGACAGAAACAGAGTGCGAGCATGGGAGGGGCAGAGAGAGAGGGAGACACAGAATGCTTAGCAGGCATCAGGCTCTGAGCTGTCAGCACAGAGCCCGACACGAGGCTCGAACCCACAGACCATGAGATCATGACCTGAGCCAAAAGTCAGACACTTAACCAGTTGAGCCACCCAAGCACCCCATTTATTTATTTATTTTTTAAGTTTATTTATTTATTTTGAGAGAAAGAGAGAGAGAGAGAGAGAGTGGGGGAGGGGCAGAGAAAGGGAAAGGGAGAGAGAGAGAGAGAATCCCAAGCAGGCTCCACGTTGTCAGCACAGAGCTCGATGCAGGACTTGAACTCACGAACTGTGAGATCATGACCTGAGCTGAAGTCAGACGCTTAACTGACTGAGCCACCCAGGCGCCCCTGTTCATTCATTTAACAGATATTTAGTGAGTACCCATTATGGGCAAAGCATTATTGCTTCAAGACACTCTTCCAGACCTCATGGAGTTTAGAATTTATTGGAGGAGATAAAACATAACCAAGAGTATATAATGTAAATCTCTATGAGAAACACTGCAGGGGCTGTAAAACTAAGTGTTATATATGAATGCAGAGGGGTGTTTTAATTAGTGTGATCAGAGAAAGCATTCTTAAGGGGGTAGTATTTGAATTTCATGGATTGCCATGGGTAAGGACAAGGGCAAAGGGAGGGCAGTCTAGGTGGAGTCTAGGACCAGCATGGCCGAATATAAAAATGCATGAATTTTTAAGAAAGAGGCGTTCAGAGATCTTCTTTTGTATTTCTGTTGAATAGTTAGGACTAAAACATAGGTGGAGAGAGATTATGGGGAGCCACAAATGACTGTGGAGAGCCTAAAAGGCATAAAAACGTATGAAAGTGCAAATTTTAGGAATAGCAACCTAAAACACTAACAAAGCCCTGATCTTTCTGGGATGTGGAAAGAGCAGAGAGTGAAAATCAGTTTAATAAAACCTAAGTAATGCACAGGGTAGGGTGGACAAAACAAGCCATGGAGGATTAAAGTGGCATTTAAAAGGTTTCTTATCTAAATATAATGTCTCCCTAACAAAAAGAATCTGTAGAAGCCACAAGACACGGTGATATCAAAGAAGAGGCGAAAGTTTGACAGGTTCATACTGGACAACCTAGGAATCCACACTCCAGGGAGAAGATAGAATTTGGCAGATTCAGAGAAAGATGAAAATGGGTAAACAATGAATAAAGCACTTAGAGAAGTGACAGCTCATGTTGAGCACAATATAATCCCATGTAGTGTACTTTACATAGACCAGAGGGGCATAAAATGACTGGTTGGAACAAACATAACTGCAGGTTCACAGGCAGGAAGACAAATGCCCATCTGGGTTGATTCTCCATCAGTCGAGACTTGGATGTGGGTGAATTGCTGTTCCTGCATGAGTGTGTTTCTTTCTGGCTCCCCACTGGCCCTGCCCCTTCCCCTCTCACCATGGGCTTTAGGGTGCTTTGCTGCATGCTCAGATACAAAGTGAAAGAAGTCTTCTAAAAGTGGTTTTGTGCTTTTCACAGTCCCCTACATTTTACTTTTGTTTTTGCATTTAAAAAAAAGTTTCAGTTTAGTATATATGGACATTTTTTTTTAGTTTTTTTTTTTTTAATGTTTATTTACTTTTTGAGAGAGAGACACAGGCAGAGCGTGAGTGAGGGAGGGGCAGAGAGAGGGAGAAACAGAACTTGAAGCAGACTCCAGGCTCTGAGCTGTCAGCCCAGAGCCCGACGCGGGGCTCAAACTCAGAAACCGCGAGATCATGACCTGAGCCAAAGTCAGACGTTTAACCGACTAAGCCACCCAGGCGCCCCTATGGAAAAACTTTTTAAAACATCACAGTCAGATCAATGAAAAAAATCTAATTCTAGGGAACAAGTAAGTATTGCATACTAGCCAATTGGGAGGGAAACGGGTTTTAGGAACGTGATGTCTAATCTCGACTGCTAAGTTACTAGCTGTCTGAACTAGACAAGTCACTCACTATCAGTCATCCTCTGCAAAGCTGTGAAAATTTGCAATGGTATGTACACCCCAGCCCAGTGCCTCACACAAGACCTGTGCTTTATTTTCTTCTACAAACTTAATTATTCTTACTGCAAAAGCAATACATGCGCATTGGGGAAAAATTGGAAGACAAGGGAGAAATTAAAGCAGACATCATCTCACCAGATAGTAGTTAGTACTCTAAACATCTCTCATTGTGTGTTATGTAAAATAAAAATGAGGTCATACTATGCATATTGTTTCACGTCCAGCCTTTTCTATTTATCAATGTACGATGGTCATTCTTCCTGTCAGAAACCTCCTTCTGCATCATTTTTAATGACCGTGTAGAACTATGTAATTTACCCAGATTTTCAAATTGAGGGGTTTTACAAATCATACAATCGTGGGACATCCTCGCAGAGAAATCTGTTTTTCTATTCTAAATTATCTCTTCAATATAAATTTGCAGAACTGGATTGGCCTGGTCAAATAGTATCAACATTGAGGAAAGACAGTTTGATATACATTATCAAATTGATCTCCAGAAATTTTAAACTAGTATGCATGCTTATCAATAGCACTATTTCTTTGCAATAATGAAAAAAATGTTTTTTGCATATGTAAGAAGGTACAATGTTATTGTTTAAATTTCTATTTAGTTAACTAGTGAGGTTGAGCTTTTAAAACATACCTAGTAGCCTCTTGATTTTTATTTTGCTTTTGTGAATCTTCTGTGATTCTGGTAGGTGCTTTAAAATGGCAGCTGTTTTCTCCCTCTGTGTCTGTCCTCGTGATTTTACTTAAAAAGTTGTTCATTTTTCTTTACATGTTTGTTACTTTGCCTTGACTTCCAGCTTCTTCAGGGAAGCATCATCTTATTCTTTTTTTTTTTTTTTTTTTTTTTTTAATGTCCTGAGCACCCAGTACAAGTAAGGACTCAGGAAACACTGGTGGGTGTGTGAATGGATGGGCCCCAAGCAAACAGAAGGATGGGTGTCAACACAGGAAGCTGAGCCGGGGTGGCGCCCCCTGTCTGCTCACCCAGACTCCACACAGTCAGCCAGTGTGGATAGCCAGTCTCATCTAAGACACCCTCTGTACTAAGTTCAGAGCTGTTCCCAGGGGCCAGACCAGAAGAAGGCTTAGTTCAGCGAAAGGGGGAGGACTGTAATATAGTGAGTAAAGAGGCCAGGAGCTCTGATACTGAGTGGTGAGCACAGGTTCAGGTGGAGGCCGCACGAGGGATGGCTCTGTGACAGGGCTGCATTTCTTTTCTTTTCTCAAGTTTTTTTTTTTTTTTTTTTCCTGTCTGACACCTTGGAATTGTTCTATCTGATTTCCTCATCGATCATCTCACCCAGAAGGAACTCTTTGGAGTATAAAGGATTCTTGCTGTATTTATTTTTGAGAAGGTCATTTTCACTCAGCCAAGACCATTTGTTTTCATATTGGACGGGGGGAGCCATTTCTACAGGCTGACTGGGGTGCTGTCTCGGGTCCTCTGTCCCCTCAGTCATTTGGAGATTGGACCTGGTGCTGTGATGTGTCCTGGCGGTGCTCTCTTGCCTTTACTCTTTCTTTCTGGAAGTCTTATCTTTTGAGCTCCCTGTATTTATAGGATAAGATACAGAAATTCAGAAAAAAAGAAGGGCACCTGGGTGGCTCAGTCAGTTGAGCGTCTGACTTCGGCTCAGGTCATGATCTTGTGGTTCATGGGTTTGAGCCCCATCTCGGGCTCACTGCTGTCAGCCTGTCAGTGCAGAGCCTGCTTCAGATCCTTTGTCCCCCTCTCTCTGCTCCTCCACCACTTGCGCTTCCCCCCAAATAAATAAATATTAAAAAGAAAAAAGAAATGAAAAAAAAAAAAAAGGAAAGACATTGATCCTAGATAACAAGTCCATTGTAGACTCTTATAGAGTTTTGCTATATGGGTCACATATTGTGATCTAAACATGTCAGGACAGAGTACAGAGTGTTTTTTATACAATCTGTGCATGTTGGTAATATTTGCACAATATATTTCATGAACACTACGAATATATTAATGAACATTAATTCTACATATGTACTACTTATGTAGTACATATACATACTACTTATGTATACATAAGTATACATAATAAGTATACTAAGTATACATATATACTTATTATACATATATACTTATTATACATATATACTTATTATACATATATAATAAGTATACATAATAAGTATACATACATATACTACATATACATACATACTACTTATGTAGACTTAATTCTAAATCTGTGTCCACTATCAAGAAGTATATATTGGTATGGCAGATTTTGTTTTGTAACAAATTATGGATTGGTAACATAATTATAAAATACATGTTGTTTGTCAATTACTACTTTAGTAGGGACTGTTGTTTAATAAGTCTCCCACTTATTGGGCATTCAACCATAAACAAAACAAAAAGAAGATAAAGCTCCTTGAGGAATGCATTTTTAATTTGTATGAACTGTTGAGATTTGTTGATCTACTAGAATATTCTTTTTGAGATAATTAACATATATAGGCCTTGGATCTTACATAGCTTACTTATATATTTATATCAGAATATTACATAACATTTAAAATATGTCTATGCAGTAGGAAGTGAATTTTTAACATTTACTTGGTTCATTAGATCCTTGTGGATTTCCAAGTCTTATAACTTAAATTCATGGTAAATGGTTTTTGAACACGTGACATCCAATTTGGCCATTCATAGAAGTAAAGTGAATCAATTAGTAACTTTAAAAACAAAATTAAGGGGCGCCTGGGTGGCGCAGTCGGTTAAGCGTCCGACTTCAGCCAGGTCACGATCTCGCGATCCGTGAGTTCGAGCCCCGCGTCGGGCTCTGGGCTGATGGCTCAGAGCCTGGAGCCTGTTTCCGATTCTGTGTCTCCCTCTCTCTCTGCTCCTCCCCCGTTCATGCTCTGTCTCTCTCTGTCCCAAAAATAAATAAACGTTGAAAAAAAAATTTAAAAACAAAATTAAGAATATGCTGCCCATGATTGCATGTTGGGTTCATCTTGTAATTTCTTGTAACCAGAGATGTAACCATCTTGTAACCAGAGATGTTAATGCCATATGGAAGCCCCAAGGGTGGGCAAAGAGTGATAGTTTAAACAACTAGTGGAGATTTTAGTAAATTTGTACATGAAATAAAAACCAAGAAAATATCAGTACCTTTGAAGCAGGTTTAGCAAAGAGTGATAAAAATGGTCAGGAGTTTGGATAATATGAGGCAAACTAAGAATGACAAATACCACCGATGAAGGGAGGACGGGAGAGGAAAGTGAATATGATTTTGCTCCACAGTTCAGGAAACCTTGCGAATATTCCACTGTACCCACAAGACTTTGATGGGAGAAGGCAAGTAGAGACTAAAAAAGACTTATGCCCACACCCAGCAAAGACAGCAAGAAGTGGGGTGGGACTTCAAGGTCAAAATTGAGCCCAGCTGTAGGTAAGTCATTTGCTTTTAAGGCTGGTGCAGTAGGAAATGTTCTTTAAGGGAACATGAGCTGGACCTCCCACCGGGTGAAGTATTGGATGCTGAATCAAGAAGCAGAATGGCATGCTTTGGTTGGATTTGAGGAAGCAGCTCTGTATTCCCCTTACCAGATCTCTTTACATTCTGGGGCTGATCTTTCATCAACACCAAAACGGATGGCTTGTGTTGTTCAGTAGGGTCCCCTGGGAGAAATAGAGTATTCTGGAGCTCTGACATCCAGGAAGGCGGCAAGTTTTCAGGTCTGGTAGATTTTCATATTAGGATCCTAAGTCCCGGCCCCCCCCCCCCATCCCTGCTTAGCACATTCTCCTGATGCATTCTATCTCCCTCTCTCACCATGGGGGACATCTTTAACTTGCCTGCACCCCCTGCCATCTTGACAGTCAGTTTTTCACAGAAACAATCTGTGATGCTCCTGACCACCTCCCCTCCTCCTTCCCTTTTCCTCCCTTTCCTCCCTCCCTCCTGCTGATTTGTTATTATGTACTGCAGCTGCCCGGAGGATTTTAAATAGACCCATAATGGCACAGCAGCGCCTCTTGGAAGTTTAAATATAACCTTCTTGTTAATCTTGTCTGTGTGGCGGCAGCAGGAACAGCACCTGGAGAAGAAGGCAATGGGCAAGAGATGCCCTGGGGTTCTACCCTGAGATCATGGTTTAGCAATCTCTCAGGTGTCCTATGATCTGAAAGCATTTGGACCCAGCCTCGTGGTGGCTGTGCCTCAGCCTGAGTGGATATGGTGCTTCATTGGCAGTCCCTGGAAATGCAGGCACAATGCAAAAGAGACACCTGGAATGACCTCGAGAACTCGAAATTCCTCCCTACCCTCTCTGCTGAAGTGTCACTCACCCTCTACCACCCCCAGAGGCAGAATGTGTTTGGTCTTATTTAGCCTTTAGCCCTGTGGGGGGGCCCGGAGCGGGAAGGGTGGGTTAGTGTCAATTACATGAGTGGCCAGGATTCTTAAGGAACAGGTTTATCAATCATAAGTGCTTTCAAAGCACAGTATAAAGGCCTCAGGTGGCTTCCAGACTGCCCTGACCCAGGGCAATGAAATTGTTCAGGAAGGGAAGAAAGTCTACAGATTCCGGCCCCAGTTCCCAAACCTGTCAATATATCCTTAGATTTAACAGATGTCAAACCTTAATATTAATTCAGTCATTCAATGAATATTTATTGAGTGCCGGTGATAATGGGGAATGTTCTGAGATCAGTGGAAGAAAGGGGCCACAAGGAAATGCAGTACCTTGTTAAATTCAAGGAAGATCTTAATGTTGGAATAATAAACTGTGCAGAACAGAGATTTTCTGAAGGGTATGTCCTAAAATCAATCCGGTTCTGTTGTTTCATGTGGAAATGTTCTAGATGTACTACTTATCCAAGGATAGGAATAAAAGAGATAAGAAATTTCATGAAAAGAGAGTTTGTATTCCATAAAGTGTAAAGAACTATGCTAAACTCTTAGTTTTGGTGGAAGGGATAAGGTGGCATTTCTCATCTTAGGCAGCTGATAGTGTAAGAGGGGAGCCTGAACGTATAATAATAAGCCCATCATACATTTTTATGGTATATTTTCAAGAATGTTAAGAGTTTATGTATATAATTCTATTTTATACTGCGAGATGAACATTGTTATCTTCGTTTTACAGAGGAAAAAACTAATACAAGCATTAATTTTTCCAAGGTCAACCAGCTAGCTGTGGGACCAAGACATCTGTCTTCAGATAAGATTGTATGTTATTCATCTTTTTATCCCTATAGGGGCTGGAATGATGCATACCATATTGCAACATTGACACTTTTTTTTTTTTTTAACTGAGTGAATGAATGACAACCTCATTTGCTCTTTTCTCTAACACTGCGATCATATATTTGTTTCACAGTAAGCCCACAAAAACCATTTTAGACATTTTAGTAAAGAAGTTCCTGAGGAAGGGTGATGGGTCAGGAATAACCTGGGTTATCAGGCAGGCCATAGCAGGTAGGTTATGATCATACTTACGTGCGATTAAGAGACATCCCAGGTCATAGTAGACATACCTTGGGCATTTAGAGGCAAATCGCGGGTCACAGAAGTCACACCTGGGGAATTAGGGAGACATCCCTGGTCAGGGTAGACACTCTTGGAATTTTAGGGCAACACTCAGGTCAGGGTAGTCACACCTGAGGAAAGAGGGAGCTATCCCAGGTCCAGGTTGGGTGCAGTTGATTGCAGGATACACTCTAGAGTTTGGCATTTCACACACAGTCTGAGGACCAGCAGCATCAATATTTTCAGGGACCTTGTTAGAAATGCGGAGTCTTTGGGCTTCACCCCAGACCTTCTGAATCACAGCTGTGACTTAAAAGATGGGCTGGATGTGACTGGGTAGAGAGGGAGGCTTTTCACAAACTGGAGTCTGAAAGTTATTGGAGGTAGGAGATGAAAGGATGATAAGGAATTAAGCACTCCTAGACTATCACTGTAATAATACAGCAGAGATGACAGAAAGGATCACAGGAGGGTAGCTCTCCAGCTTGTGTCTTCATTTGGGAGAACAGCTGAACCATTCAAGTTGACCAGTATTGTTTTATAAGATTTCTAAGAATAAAGATAATGCCAAGTCAATTTTTTTTTTTAGTTTCACATCCAGAAATAAGGACATTACCTGTGTCTCATGTATCACGAAACTCTGTTGCAGTTTTATTAAATAGCTTTTGAACCTCTACGGAAGTGGAGACCGGTTGTTACTTTATTCCAAGTACGTAGTTTCTATCCATTTGAATGAAGCTAGACTTATTTGAAAATGGCTAGACAGGTCCTACTCATATTCTGAGAACCACATTAGGGATTTTTCAAAATTAATGGCACAATCGCGTCTACAGTGACTCAAGCAGAATGAACCAGTCCCTGTCCCAAATGGGAACTGGTTCCTGTATTTTCCACTGTCATTTTAGTAAAAGGTACAGTTGATACGTCTTTTGAATCATCTGCTTCTGGCTGTGAGTGAGAAATGCCAAAGCTGGGTGCTTTATCTTCCTTTAAGGAGCTTGCTAGGTGAATACAGAGAAGCGGAGGCCTCGTGTTTCTTGTCACAATGAAATCTTTGAGGTGAGAATGAACAAGGCAGGTATGACAGATAATTAGGAAAACCAGTTTTGCCACTAAATCTGTGTTCTTGGAAACTGCCTTAATGCCTTCAGGTTTCAATTCCTTTGTGCAAATGCCAGGTGGGAACTGGGTGGACTTGAAGGTCTTTTCCTGTTCACGCTCCCAAGCCTTCACGAAATGGCAGAGCAAGTGGTGGAGTGATGGACGAGAACGTTTGCCTGACCAGGTGGAGGAGACTAGACGTGGGGCAAGAAGCCTGTTTATCTCACAAAGGTGTTTTTTTTTTTTTAATTTCTTAAATATGAAATTTATTGTCAAATTGGTTTCCATACAACACCCAGTGCTCATCCCAACAGGTGCCCTGCTCCATGCCCATCACCCACTTTCCCCTCCCTCCCACCTCCCATCAACCCTCAGTTTATTCTCAGTGTTTAAGAGTCTCTTATGGTTTGCCTCCCTCCCTCTCTAACTTTTTTTTTCCTGATGAGTTGATCTTTTTCTTTTTTTTCTTTTTAAGGTGACTTGCTATTTGCATTACTAACTGCCTGCTTTCAAGGTTAATGGACAGTTCAGTTTCAAATGGTTCTAAAAGCTTTTCTGAACTGGGGAAGGGCTTGTCTGGTCATTTGCAAATCTGGCCGCTGTTGGTCCCTGCATGTGCCTTGTCCTCGAAATCAGGCTCCCCTTTAGTCCTCTTCCCTACACTGATCAAGTGAGGTTGAAGAGAAAGAGGATAGCCAAGGAGTCTGGCTGATCCCCAGGCTCAGCCTTATAGAATGGGTTAGAGGCTTGAACCCTGAGGGTCTAGTCCTTAGTTTTATGGGTCTGTAGCTGGTCAAGTTTTCAGGTGAGGACACGTGTTACAACATTTAAAATATGTATCGTTCCCCAAGAACCTTCCACATTTCCACTCATTTTTTTTGGCAATATCAGAAATAGATGTTCCATTAGTAGCTAACATCTGTTGGACACTTATTCGTTGTCACATACTATAAAGCACTTTATATATATTACCTCATTGAATTGGTTCAACATAGTGAGTTATACGTTATTATGTCCATTTTACAGGTGAAAAAACGGAGGCTCAGAGAGTTATTGCTAGGTAGCATAGTGAAGTACATGGTAAGGTCAGATCCAGTTCTTCCAGTGTAAGGCCCACTTTTTTTTTTTTCCTTTCTTTTTTCCTTTTTTTTTTTCTTTTTTTTTTTTTTCCTTTTTTTTTGGCCACTGCACAAACCTGATGTTTTTGTCTAGAAAAGGTCGAACTTTTAGCGGTCATACTTTAATGGTGGCAGCCACCCTCTTATGTCTACTTTGCACACTTAACTTTAGACATCCTGATACAACTTTTTCTTAGTCTTGTTACATTACTAACTCAGTTAGCTTATTGTCTGCTAAATATTCCTGGATCCTTTTCTCCTCTGCTCAATACAGATTGGCTCGGCTTCTTTGTATTAAACAGTACTTGTTTCTGTTAATTTTACTTGCTTGGTTCTGCTCATGTCATGATTCTGGCCTCCAGTCATTCGGTATTCTGCGGGGTGAGCAGAGCAGTGTCCTGATTGCCCCTTTAAGTCCTGAAACGTCAGAGTGGCCCAAGGAATCCTACTGCTCTGTGGCCTTACGCAGCCAACCCAGGAGCTAGCTGGCTCCAGGGATGGGGCGGCTCCTCTCTTGGCCAGGCTAGCTGGCAGTGGAGAAATAGGACTGAATTTCAGCACATACCTGCAGTGCAGTCTGGCTTCTGTGCCCAGGAAGACGAGATGGTGTGGCGTCCATCTGGACTCAGTGATCACCTTCTGGGAGGCCAAAACCTGAATTAGATTGTCATGGCTGAACAAAAAAGGGCATTTGTGTCTTCTGAGCCTTGGCGAGCAGAGAAGCACTTGCCAATATTTTGTGGAGATTTATCTTTCCACTCTGTGGCTGACATTATTTATTTTTAGCCTCATTTCTTCTGATTACTGAATTGTCTTGAACGGCTTTGTGATATGTCTGCCAGACAATTGTAGAGGGATTTCTTGCTGGAGATGTACCGGTGCAAAAATATTTTATTTTCTCGGGGGTCTCTGAATCTTTGTGACCTCTTGGGTTTGGGAGGGGGGGATGTCTTAATGACGGAACTAGCTGAAGTGTAAAGTTTGTACTGGTGGTTACTCATCCTAGTTCGGTATTTAATTTAGTAGAGAGGTGTCTTTGCAGATGCAGTGACATGGACCTGCTTGTGTAGAAACATTTACTGGCCTGTTGTCATAGAAACAAGGTGGGGGGTCCTTACTCAGGAACACAGAAGTATGGAAGCTACTCCCTTTTTCTTTGCCTTATCTTTTTTCCCCACTTTCATTAAGGAGTTGAAGACATAGATTTCAAAGGAATTAAAAACGTGTCCCCCTCCATTTTTTTTTTTTTAATTTTTTTTTTTAACGTTTATTTATTTTTTTTGGGACAGAGAGAGACAGAGCATGAACGGGGGAGGGGCAGAGAGAGAGGGAGACACAGAATCAGAAACAGGCTCCAGGCTCCGAGCCATCAGCCCAGAGCCCGACGCGGGGCTCGAACTCACGGACCGCGAGATCGTGACCTGAGCTGAAGTCGGCCACTTAACTGACTGAGCCACCCAGGCGCCCCATGTCTCAAGATATTTTCTAATATCTCTTATGATTTCTTTAATCTATTAGATTAAAAAAATTTTTTTTACTGTTTTTTATTTTATTTTTTGAGAGAGAGAGAGACAGAGAGCACGAGCAGGGGAGGGGCAGAGAGAGAGGGAGACACAGAATCAGAAACAGGCTCCAGGCTCCGAGCCATCAGCCCAGAGCCCGACGCGGGGCTCGAACTCACAGACCGCGAGATCGTGACCTGGCTGAAGTCGGACGCTTAACCGACTGCGCCACCCAGGCGCCCCCATTTTTATCTCCTATAAAGTCTGATGGTAACAGAGGAACTTGCTGATTGTGCCCAGGTGCTGAGTCAGGATTTGGAGAGCCCCGTTGGGACATACCGTTCAAAGAAGGGGCCAAGCCATGGAGAAAGGTGGGCCAGAGGGGGCTTTTCCAACCCGTGTCTTTCAGTGAGGAGCAGTGCTGAGGCTTTGTTCCTGGAGCCCTTTGCGAGTTGGCGGGGAGCAGGTTCAAACAAGGAAGCGTATGCCAAAGAAGGTGGGAGAAAAACAGAAGACCGCATTTCATGAGGCCCTTAGTGCTCAGTTCATTCCCTCAGAAAGGAGGGAAGGTCCTGAACACATGTTTGGCTAGCGGGTAAGTGTGGCCTGACATTTTCTTGAGGCCCAAAGATTTGTGAGTTGCATAACTCTATCCGAAATATTCAGGTCTACTTTGGGATTAGTTTGAATTACAGACATCACAAATGCAGTTAGGAATATTACATGTAACACTGATTTCCCCAGGCTTCACCCCTTTGTGCATGCATAATATCAGTAACAGTCCAAACTGCATTGGTTCTGATTTCTTCCTACTCATTCGAGACCACAGTCCCCCACAAAGCCATCATCTGCAGGCGTACTTTGGCGACTTCCCAGGAAGGTATGTGACAGGGCTCCCAAACAGTTCTGGTGCTCTGTTTGCTGGCAATGGCTACCATTTTCTGTGGGTTTCCCGTTTCTGTCCTGGTACCATTGCCATTTCCTCTTGTTTTATTTACTTGGCTGATGTTTGAGTTGAGTTCCATAACCTCAGGCTTGCACCATAGCCTCTCTCAGACCCTGCTGTCTTCTCCCATTGAGACCACGGTCTCCCTGCAGATAGCAGTTTCCCACTAAGCTCCTGCCTCATGTGCACTGGAGTCTTCATAATGCCTTTCATAAGGGCTTTCACACTGTCTGTGGTGAAGTATCTGGGAGAAAGATTCTTTCACCCGTTATGTTACATACCATTACCAAAGCTGGATGCTCGTGATGTATTTCTTCCAAAGGCTTTAACAAAAAACAGTTTTTCACTTTTTACTTACATGTCCTCCTTCCTTATCCCCTGAGGACACACACAGGTCAGGGTGGGAGAGAGGGTCAAGTGATAGCTCTCAAGGTGGCTTCTAAGCCACTCTTCCCGTTCTCTGACTACTGCTTTGTTAATAGAATGGACATATTTGATTCCTTCTTTCCTTAGGCTTCCCCAGGCTGCTTCTTCATTTCCCATGAATGTAGACCTCTGCCGAGCCCACGCCCTCCCGTTTCCAAGGCATGCCCAAACACTTAAAATGACAGTCCTGGCTCAGCTGGGACATGGCCCTCTTCATTGGTCCTAGGCCCATGACTGCCATTTAGGAGGTGAGAGACCCTCCCTTCTGTCGTGGTAGCACCTGAGGCTTATTGAAAGAGCACTGGGCATGGAGTCAGAATGCGTGTTCTAATCATAGCTCTGACAATTACCGGCTCTGCAGCCTTGGGAAAGTCCCTTAGTATCTCTGAGCTTCAGTTTCCTCACCTATACATTTGAGTTAAAAATTCCTACCTCACAAGGCTGTTGAGAAAATGGCAGATCTAATAGAGTGGTATTCTTGTGGGTAACTCAGAAATTGTAAAAATTAAAAACAAAACAAAACAAAACAAAAAAACAAACTATAGGCGCCCTAATAAGAATTGGAGCATAGTATACTGTCCAAGGTACAATCTTGTGGTTCTTTTTGTCATTTAAAGTTTTGTGAATCTTTCACAAGAGGTAGAACGTTAAGTCTGTTGTCATGAACAGATGCCATTTAAGTCCCTTCCATGGTCTCTGCACGGTCGTTGTTTGCTATAGCTATTACGTACTGACCTGTGCTAAAATAAGTAAGTCCCGTGCGACTTCTCCTTTCCCTGATGTGGGGCCTGGGCTCTAACCCCTGTGTCCCTTTGTCCCTCCTGCTTTGTTTCTGGGGCAGAGCTCCAGCCTTGTCCCTATTGCTTTGATCCCAGCCTCTGGCCTTGCTGCTGCCTTACACTCTTGGCCCTACTCTCTGGGTTCCTATTTTGGCCCTAGTGTTGCACAGACTAAACTACCTACCTTAGGTCCTGCTTCCAGCACTGGATTGGGTCCTGATAATGGTCCTAATTTCACATCAACAGCTTCAGCAACAGGAGTGGGAATCTCTACGCTTGAGGTTCCTACTACATATTTTGTACGATCGCTGCCCATGGTGCTGCCCGCCGCCCAGTTCACTGCCGCCACTCCATCAATGCCCCCTGCACCCCAGAAAACAGAAATGATTCTCCACAGAGCGTTCATGGGAGATGACTACTATAAAACGTAATTACCCTACAAGTTATGGAAAACATAATGAGAGGCCTCTGTGGGCCTGTTGGTGCTGTCTTTAGCTATTTGGATCTCTCAAAAGGAGGAATAAAAACATTTTCATCTGGGTCAGGTGGGACTTATGATTAGGGAGCAGTGAAAAAAATTAGGGTCTTTTTTTTTTCTTTTTAAAAATGAATTTGTGTATTTAAGGAAAACCAGAGATAATGAACTCAGACGATTCAGATCAGAAGGGCTTGAGGATGAGTGGGGCAGGGAAGCCTGAGGGGCAAGAGGACAAGAGGAGGCAGGAGGGCACAGGAGGGGCAAAGGTTGGTACAGAAAGATGGGGTGCTGCTAAGATGGGGAGCCAGGGCTCCCTGCAGGGACATTGTATGAGGGACCAAAGGTCCTGCAGGCTGAAGATGAGAGAGATTTGCTCAGAGGGACCGTGTCTGTGATGGACAGGCAGATAGAGCCCAGGAAAGCTGAGGATAGATTTTCCCCGAGTTCCATAGGAGTTCAGAAGTTTGAATGCCGGGCGGACATCCCAGAAGAAGTGCCATCCCCAGCTAATACCTCAGGTATCAGGTATAGCAGGTGCTGTGTGCAGATGGTGCTGGTGATGTGTTCCTGCCTTAAACTCATGCCAAGCTTTGCAAACTAACATGAAACTCTGTTTCTGATTTGCTTCACCTCTATGATCATGTATGTCCTGGAGCCCTTCTGCCTTTTAGTAAAAACCAGTCGTGCACATAAGTGATTGCATCAGAAGGCCTGTGGCCTGAAGAGGGAAGGAGTCCTGCTGGAAGAGGGAGAGTTGCCTCTTGCACCCCCGGCTTCCCCAAGCACCACCATGATCTCTTGCCCCAGTTTCTCTCCTGGGTGATGGCAATAGCAGGTCAGTTTCAACTGGTACCAGTGGAAACAGGAAATGCTGAAAGACATCCTATTTAATTAGATAAAATAATAGCTAACACTGAGGGAACATTTGTTTGTTGTTCTCATTGCCTTGCCAAATTCTAAGGCCTAGCCCAGATTCATTTCATCTTTCCAACAGTCCTTGTACACAGGCACCATTATTAGCACCTATGTACAGTTGAGGTCAGAAAATTTCTCTGAATATTCGGAGCCACCAGGAAGCTGATCTTGGGCTGATGCTCAGGTGTAACAGGAAGGCATTTACCACCAAAATATTCTTCATTTTAGGGTCTCTTGAGGTGTGAGAAGGACTGGCCCAGGGGACGCAAAGAAGTGGGCCATCCTGAGCTATAGCGCCCTTTATTCCCATTCAACTAGTGTAAGCCTAAGCTATCTTCCAAAATCTTTCTGCTGCAGTAGAGAAGGCATGCACATTTAGTTTAATAGTAACATCCCTTTGCAGTTATTGCCACTTAAGATCTCAATTGGTGACAGGATATCATTATTGCACTGTTGTTAGTGGTTTATCATTCTCCTACCCTGGCGTGGGTCCTATAGAAGCTGTTGTTGAATATAAGAGTTTATAACCTCCGGCATGCAAGGCTATGGATAAAACACCATTTGACTGTTTTAAAACCATTCTCTCTTGTTTAATGAGGTTTTTAAGTGTACATAGAGAAAAAAAATCAAGACTCTTGAAGAAGCCTTTGGCAAGAAGCTCCAGAGGTTTAGCTGGGGTTGACTTGAAATGTGGAGACGAGCTATTAATCAGATGGTCAGCAAATTAAGTGAGCTCAACATTTGCAGAGGTTTATTGCTTTATCACCAGTTTTGTCTTCCAGTTGCTTAGAGGCAGTTTATGCAGAAGGCTGATGGTCAGGGCCAAGGATGGCCTCCCTTGGAGAAAAAAGAAACGGTTTCTCCTAGCAGCAAAGGTAGTTCCAGCAGGGCCTTCCAGGTTCAAAAGCAGAAGTTTGGGCTGCAACTATTAATACCTTCCCTCAGATAAACAGCCTTCTGGGCTGGGAGAGGGTTTAATTCCCATGGGAAGCATCGATAGAGAGAAATTAGAGGCTCTTCAAAAAAGGGGAACCAAAGTTTATCTAAGAGGCACAGGAAATAGCGTTCCCAGTGAGCACCAGGTAATTTCTGTGTCTAGGTAACTGGAGTATCTTCTAGAAATCACTCAATTTTTCCATACCTTGATGAACTCATTTTTAAAATGAAGGTGTTGGAATAGATGACCTCCAAGCTTCCCTTAAGTGCCAAAATTCTGTGCTTCTAGCAAGTTCTTGGCAAGAGTTGAGTGTAATGATAAGATCTTTACAAGACTTTCATATTGTATCTTTCTATAATTAGTATAAAATGGTTATAATCAGTAGAAATAACAGGAATAGTATTATTTTAATAGTTATATTTGCTGAAAATAGTAAATTTTCACTTAACATTCTGTTGAATGCTGTAGTGGCCTCTCTAATGTTCCAAGAGCCCAGTTCTGTCCCCTAAACTGAGTATCTTTTCTTAAGAACAAAGTGGAAAACTTTATCACACACCATCTCCCTCCCTCTGATGTCTCCTGACTTTGGGAGAAGTCTTACCTCTTCCCACCTCTCTTACCTGAGCCTCTCTGCAGCTGTCACCCTGCCATAGTCATGGCCCGGATGGCACCTGATATTTTTTCCTTCCTTCCACCTCCCTTAGCTCTTAGATGTCAGGATATTTGTCCCGAAGGGTGTTAAGATTCAAGGGGGCTTCATGGGTATTCACAATATGGAATGTGATATATTTGTAGATGAGGTGCTGATCGAGCTAGTGAGGGAGATAAAGGTGAGATCTTTATTCTTAGCTCTGTGGGTTCCATGTTTATGCCAATTGTCTACCATCCTCCTTTCTCTTCTGTACTGAGGGATTAGAAGGAGTATGGCTGCTTATTTACAGAAGTTGCTCCCACCAGCCTGAATTGTGTCTTCAAACATGTTGAGTCTGTTACATGAGTTAGTATTCTTACTTTACAGGCCGTAGGAGAATAAGAGGATCTATGAAATCTTTAGATAATTTGCAAACCTTATGAAAGCTCGTATTTTTTCCTCTATGCCCCCTGAGATCTTTTTCTAGCTGAATTGGCTATTATTTGTGTTTCATTTCACTTGTACCGCCGCCCTTGGGCAGAGGTGCTTATAATAAGCTGTAACATTGCACAATGGGAGGGGGCTGGGGGAGAATCAGAGGCTCTGTCAAGTTGGCCTTTGAGGAAAGAACGTTTGAAATAGAGCAGATGTTTCTGACAGGTGGATACACGGCACTCAGACACGAAGACTTCTTTTCTATGTAAGGGCATTCCTGGAAGCAAAGACCCATCTTACCTGCCATTATCTCCCTCGAGTCCTAGATTGTGTAAAATAAAATCTTCACCTTTTCTGATGACACGTGTGAGATAAGCAGCGAACGGCTGAAGAGATCAGGAATGCAACTGAAGTTCATCTTCTTTTATGCGGGGGCTTCTCAGAAACTTAAGAAAGTCTTTCAAATAATCATCAGTGGCTACTTTTCCAGGCCTAAGTTAGGCCTGACCATGTTCTTCATCCAGTCACTTGCTATGCCTGTTTATATAGGTCTCAAGACACACACACACACACACACACACACACACACACACACACACTTCTTAGATGAATCGGAATTTGGGGAGGTAGAGGATGAACATAAAAAGCAGCAGGGAAGAGCTGTCCATCAAAGGGTCCTTGGAGAAGGCGGATGACTGTAACATTTTTTTTCCCTTTGAAGTCTGCATTTGTTGCCTCTCTTTGGTGGAGAGTCTCAAACTGGGAGGACTAAGCGCTCTTGAATAGGCCCTTTCTCTGCTCCCTCTGCAGCCCCTGCCGCTCTCTGTGGCTGCCCCAACCTGCTGTGCGGCTGCATTGATGAAGAAAGGGAATGGACAACAGGCACAGCGGCAAAACAAGCCACACCACTTTCCCTTTCTTCCCCTTTGCGTTAGTAAAAGGACCATTTCTAAGCTTACATGGTTCACCTGGATTTGTATTCAGCCGGGCTTTTTTCTTTTTCCCTCAGCCCTGGTACTTTTGGGCAAAACCAGGCCCATTCCTGGTTCCCTAGGCCTTCCTTTGCCCCTAGCCTCTGGAGACTAATAACCGCAGGCCAGTTGCAAGACTGCTTTCCTAATTGTGCAAGTGTGGCCACCAGGGCTAGGGAGTTCCCTGGGTGACATTTTTTGTAATTAAAAGGGAGTGGCAGTTTTGAAAAGCAAGTAAGTTCAGCCGTGTGGTACTCTTTGGGAGAACAGTATGTAAAGTAGTAAGGAAGGAGATTAGCATGGTCCAGGCGTCAGTGCTGGTCCCGACAGAATTGCACACAGTTGGGAACATGGGAGATTTTGTTCAGTTGTATATTAACAGGGTTCCTGGGTGGACTTCTCCTGACATTTGAATGAAAGTAAGCCAAAACTTCTTTTAATTTGGTTTTAGACTTAATTTCTTCCTCTGCTTTGGGATCCTGGCTGAAGAGCTCTGGATGATTACAGTAGCAGGAAATTTACCTGCTGAGTCTGGTTCAGGCACTTGAACTGAAAAAAAAAAAAAAATGGACAAAGGCAAATTCTCAAGCTCTGCCGGGGAGGGCAACAAGCAATTACATTTTCCTGGGTGGCAAAAAATTAGCGTAAAATTGGGGGATTCAAAATATCTGATGCATGATCTTGTACTGCTGACGCCTCTGTGGCTTCGGGCAAGTCATTTAATTACTTTGTACTTTAGCTTCATCGATTACAATAAATATGGGAAGTTCAAATGAAAACATGATGTGGCATAGTGTATCTACTCCTGGAGTCCCAGATTCACGTTTTAGCTCTGTCTCTTAGTAGATATTTGACACTGGACTGATTTAGCTCAACCTTTTGAACCTCGGTTTGTTCACCTAGAATGCGTGAATTTGCCATAGTAGCCGTGCCGTACGATTGATGTGATGATTAAGAGAATGCACAGTGTTAGCTCAAACTATATATTTAATAAATATTATTATATTATTATTGGTGGTATTGCTATTATTATCTCATTTTTATTACATAAAGATGTAGTGGAGGATGAGGATTGCTTTTCAGAGTGGGTGGCTCTGAGTGGGATTTTGATTGGTGGGAAATTGGTGGGAAGCAAGTTGGGCAGAAATGTGCAAGTAGGAACGTAGAAGACAGGTCGGTGAACGGCGGTGGAGGCAGACTGATGTGGCTGGGACAGAAGGTATGTGGGGGTTGTGTTGTGAGACCAAACTGGAAAGGGGTGTTGGGGTGAAAATGTGAGGGATGTGATTGGCCATCTGGATAGTTCACACTTTATTCTGTTCTGTGCATGATGTGAAAGGTTTAAACTTTTTGAGGAGGGGAGTGACATGATCACACATATGTTTCATGGTGATAACACTTACATATATTATACAGATGGGGTTCAAATAAGGATGGATACCAGGGGCCAGCCAGGGACCGATTTTCATAGAAAAGTTGAGAAATAAATGAGGACTTAAAGAAGGTAGCGGCAACTAGTGGGAAAAGAGAGAGGACACATTTAGACAGAAGTTATGATTGAATTAAGGATAAGGAATCTTTCCGCTTTTTCCTTTGAAGTAAATTACGAGAAACTAAAATAGATCACAAACACTTAAAAACAGCATCGGTCATAAGGAACATAAAAGCAACATTTAGTGAGGTGTGTCAGTTTGCTGTGGTTGTGTAATGCACTGTCCAAAGCTTAGTGGTTTAAAACAGCACCTCTTTATTATTTCTCAAGAGCCTACAAGTCAACTGGATAGTTCTTCTGGTCTCAGCTCCACTCACTCACGTAGGCTTCGGGTTGGGCTGAGTTCTCTCATGCCTGAGTGTCAGCTGGATAGAGGCTGTCTACAGTGACCTCAGCTGGGACAGCTGGGCTCTTCACCATGGAGTTTCTCATTCTCCATCAGGCTCGCCCAGGCTGATTCTCAAATCACAGCAGGCTTCCAAGGAAGAAAGCAAAAAACGTGTCAAGCCTCTTGAGGTCAAAGCTTAGAACTAGCACAGTGACACTCTTCCACATCATACTGACCAAAATGAGTCATTAAGCAAGTTCATTTCACGGGGTAAGGAAACAGATTCTACCTCTTGATGGGAGGAACTGTAAGGTTCTGGAAAGAAGTGGGTCCAGGGAGGCCATCAATCAAAGCCATTAGTACATTCAGTCTATCACGTGAGGACAGCCCAGATTGCACTGTTGTGTTCACATAACAAATGTTTGCTGAGCACTTACTATATTCTAGTCACTACTCCAGGCCTTTCCTGCCTTCAGGAAGCTTCCTATTGATCAGGAAAACAGACATATACGCTCCTAGTTAGGACACAAAGGGATATGTTCTTCGTTAGTTCTACATTCAGTCCTACCTTCCCCTTTCCTGCTAAGGTGCAAATTCTGAAGACATTGAACCCTTGGGTTCGGGCTCAGGCTCAGCCTCTCCTAGTTTTTGAGCATTAGCTATATTAAGTATAACCAGCAGGTTCTAAAGTATTGCTGCTTGGAGTGGGCTTCTTTGTTCATTTAAAATAATTCTATTTCATTTTTTCCCCTCTGATCATTTGCTTTATTACAGTGCAGCATACTTTGTCTCTTGGAAGGGCCCAAAGGCCTTCATTAGTCACTCCAGGTATTTACAGACCTCAGTCAGCTACCTTTGTCCATGTGGCCCAGATTCGTGTGCCTAGATCATGGTGTCTTTATTACCGTGGTGTTTTGGCTTTTAAAATATTTCTCTGTTAACGCCTACTTAACTCTGCCTGTTGCTTGGAACAAAGAGCTGCGTTTCACCCTACTGCCTACTTACGGTCCTCAAAAAATCCATTCATGATGGTGTTCCTCTTATCCTATATTTTGGAGATCAATAGAATGTCTGCAACTCATTACATAGGGAGTCCTGTTGCCAACCTATCAGCGGAAAGTAGGTATTGCGCATGGAACCACTAACGTATTCTCTTCTGTATCCCTGGTGCATGAGTCCTTCCGTTTTTATTGGTATCCTGCCCCTTTGATTACCAGAGTGGGAGAAGGATGCTGTGACCTGGGAGAGATCTGAACGAATTTTCAGTAAAGGCACTGAGTAAAGGGAAACTCTTCTTATTTTTTGGTAGCATGTTATAAACTTGTTTCATCTCTATATTATTTAAATGAGACACCGATTATACAAATTATAGTTTTTCATATTAATAGTAGTTTTTAAATTTCCCTCTTGGTCTTCGGAAAAGTTTGGTTTCTTCTGGGAACCACCATATCCTTGGGTCAAGCCATGGGTACCCTCTAAATGTGGGAGAGCTTGAGTGCCTACACAGTACGTACCCCTTCCTGTGAGGACTGAACAGATCCATTTTCTCCATCTCCACAGACTAGACGATGGACACCTTTCATATCTCTACCTTCAGAGTTTCTGGCTTGCTGTTGAGCTGCAGCTTTGACTTTTAGTGGAGAGATAGGATGAGGGTAGGAGTGTGATGGGGAAGTAAAAATACAGGGTGACTCAGGTCTAGAGAAAAGAGCCTCGGAGGCTGGTTCCACCAAAGTGAAAGATAGCTCAAGAATGATGTACAAAGTGAAACTATAAAGTAGTGCGGGTTCTTTTCTCAGCTCTGCAAGAAATGAGTCTCATTACATTATTGTCAGAAGGGGAGCCACACTGAATCATCTGTTTTAAAACTGGAAGAGCTGAGAGATAATCTAGATTTCTTTTTGTATTTTATTGTAGCCTCAACTCAAACACAAAAATGGTGTCTCACAATCTGACATATTTATCCCTTGAGAGGAGGAAAAGTATAATTCTGTTCATAACCTCAATAGCAAAGATCATATGAATATAGAAGAGGAACATTTTCTCGCAAGCTACCTGGAAACGTTGACAGTCACAGAGCCTAGTCCCTGGTTACTACCAGGAGAGTGAGTGTGTGTGTGTGTGTGTGTGTGTGTGTGTGTGTGTACCTTAAGCACCCCCTCCCTTCCTTTCCCCTGTGTTGCCAACAGAAGTAGAAGAACTAAAAGCTATTCATTTTTCTCTATAGCCCGTTTCTTTCCCTCAACAGACCTGCTGACTGGCCTATGCTTTCCAGTTATGGAAAAATGAAGCCTGTTTCATCAACTCAAATAAATTCTGACTCTGTTTTACCTTCAGCCTCACTAGCTCAAAGTCCAGCACATAACTCTGTTGACATAATTGATCCACAGACACTGAAGAGCTAAGGTGTAACTCTAGTAATAACACATACTCTGTGATGGGGGTATGCATGTGTAATTACCTCACATTTATGTTATAGTGTCAGACAGAACTGACTCAATTTTTTCACATTTTACTACATAGATACCATATTAATAGAGTCTCTGAAGGAACCTTAAAGGTCATTTAGTTCAACATCTCACTCAATTCAGGAATCCTTGACAGGTGGCCCTGAGCTGTTTTTGTTTGGAAAATGCTGGAACATTTTTGGTGGCAGGGTACTTAGCTGGATGACCGAGAGAATCCATTTCATTCAGATTGTGAAAGATTTTCTTTATATTGAGACAAAATCTCTTGTGCTATAACTGCCACTTTGAGGGTCCTATTCTCCCCTGTAGAGTTACTTTTCACCATTTTGTCCATGTGGCTGCCTCCGGGTACATTATGATCACTCGCAGGAAGTCCCTGAGTTTTTTTCTCCTTCATACTAAGAAGCCTATATATTTCTTCACCTGGTCCTCAAATTCGATGATTGTCATATGTTTCATGCTGGCCATTGGATCAAAGTACCAATGATCAATTTATCACTGTGTTCCGTTTAATGTTGAATACAATAGAATGATCATCTCCCTTGTTTGGTATGCTGCTTTTCTATTAAAGCAGTTTAAGATTGCATTCGTTGCTTTGACAGCCTGGCTTCCCGAGTTCACAATGATCTGAGATCCAAAGTAAGCCAGGCCTTCCCCGTGCTCTCTTTGTGCAGTTGGTTTTAAATTTAACTCAGTTCAGTACCATTTGCTTAAGTTGATCTCATCTTTATAGCCTACCCATGTATTTTTGAAGTTTGATTCTTCCCTCTGACACCTCCGTCTTCTTGTCATGTGCAGATTTTATAAATTTGTTGAAGTGTTCTTCCCCAAAAATGCTAACTAAAACAGGACTCAGTAAGGATCCTTTGGATATCCACCAGAGATAGTCCTTTAAGCTATTTCTCCTTCTTTTCACCGGGATTTCATAAGGGTGTCTGTTGCATGTCCTGCTGAAATATTTGGCCACATCTGTGATCAGGAAATATTTCTTTTCGAGACAAAGAAAATAAGGTGTTTACCATGTGTACAATGTTTTTTCCTCCTTTTGCAAGTTTCATAAACCGTATCACTCACCTATGCAAACATCTTTCATATTTCTTGGCAAAGTTGCTCTTACAACACCTTTTCTGAGCCTTGAAAACAATCAATTTTTCTCTACAAATAATATCATACAAAATATTCTTGCTGTTAGATTATTTCTGACTCTTGGTTTTTGACTTTCCCCTCAATGAATTTTCCTGTCCTATAGTTTTATAAACTCTTCCTCTCTGTTAGCAGTTTCACTCTTAATAAAAGTGGGTCCTTTAGCTTCCCTTCCCTCCATTCTACATACATCCCTTAAATCCCAACTTTCCAGTCATTAATATTCCTGTATCTCTTGGCATTCACAGAGTTGTTTTTAAAAGACTTTTTGGAAACATGGCGCATCTGCCATTTATTGTTGAAATGAAGCCATGGCTGAGGATGGATATGGCACCTGCTTAAAGGCCACATAAATAACATTCTGTAATATTTGGGAGGGTAAACCATGGTAAATGCTTTTCTTTGGATGAACTGTCATGAAATACTGGCTCGAATTCAGGCATAGAGATAGAAGCTGCTTACATAAATGAGGAGACTGGTTTAAAAAGCAGCTCTATGGTGAGTAAGTATTCAGACACCAGATAAATAAAAATTGTTCTTCTCGCTGTTTCTGTGCTTGGGCCGTACTGCGCTAAATTCACTTTTGGGTTACCTTTGGTCTGTCGAGGCCAGGATAGACATCATCTAAATAGTTAAAGATATGGGACTGTTCTAAGTCATTTCTCCAACTGGAAAAAGGCGATGGCTGGGCAGCAAGTTCTTTGAGAGAGAAGTTTCTTTTTTTTTTTTTTAATTTTTTTTCAATATATGAAGTTTGTTGTCAAATTGGTTTCCATACAACACCCAGTGCTCATCCCCAAAGGT
The DNA here is from genome assembly GCF_014898765.1 of Herpailurus yagouaroundi. Lineage (NCBI taxonomy): Eukaryota > Metazoa > Chordata > Mammalia > Carnivora > Felidae > Herpailurus > Herpailurus yagouaroundi. The sequence goes on from NW_024412407.1 coordinate 34,254,135, forward strand.
GCCCTCCTCAATACCCATCCCCCACCCTCCTGTCCCTCCCACCCGCCATCAACCCTCAATTTGCTCTCAGTTTTTAAGAGTCTCTTATGCTTTGGGAGAGAGAAGTTTCTTGATGTGGTGACACCAGTTCTCTTGGATATTGAACACAAAGTTGGAAAATGGATGGTAGTATGGGGAGATGAAATAGCAAAAGGCATGCTGGTGGTAACAATAGCTAACATTTATTGAAGTCTTATTATGTTTCAGGAGTTGTGCCTTCCCACTGAATTCTCATAGCGATCTTAAGAGATGTGTACTATTATTATCACCTTTTGACAGGTGAAAAATTGAGACACGGCGACATTTTTTTTACCCAAGATGAAACAGCCAAGACATGGTGGGGCTCTAAGTAGCTGCGTTAGGCAGTCTGGCTATAGAGCCTCACTGTCCCAAACAGTAGCCACTACCTACAGGTCTCAGGTGACCATTTTAAATGTGGCTTGTCTGAATGGAGATGTGTTGTAAGTACAAAAGGTACACTGGAACTGAAGACTTCATATAAACAAAAGAATGTGAGTTACCCCATTAATAATTTTTTTATTAAATTTTTTAATGTTTATTTATTTTTGTGAGAGGGAGAGAGAGCAAGAGCAGGGGAGGAGCAGAGAGGGAAGGAGACACAGAATGTGACTCAGGCTCCAGGCTCTGAGCTGTCGGCACAGAGCCTGAAGTGGGGCTCGAACCCATGGACCGCAAGATCATGACCTGAGCCGAAATTGGACACTTAAGTGACTGAGCCCCCCAGGCACCCCATCCCATTAATAATTTTTATACTGATTATATATTAAAGTATTGTTTTGGATATATTGAGTTAAATAAAATGTAAAAACTACGTTTACCTGCTTCTTGTTACTTTTTAATGTGTTTACTTGACAGCTTAAAATTATATATGTGGCTCAGGTTATATTTCTGTTGGATGGTGCCCTGCTGGAACTTAACTCTCAAGGACTGCTATTTAGCAACAACCCGATAAACAAACTTGACTTTTGTAATATCCACAGAGTTAACGAGGAATGAAGAAAGCTGCAGAGCAGAGCAGTTGTATCAGGTCCTAAAAAGAAGGGAGGATATATTATCTTGGAAACTGAAAAGGACGCAGAGACAATTTGGGGTAACAGGGAAGGGGTTTATTTCTCCCTGAAATTAAAAAGAAAATATTTGGTCAAGAATGAACTGGTTTCCTAGAAACCAGAAAATCTCAGGGCACTGGTCTTGGACCAAAATACATTCAACCAAAGTAAACAATCAAGTTAAGGGCAGGATGGCCCAAAAGAGTGGGCTTGGGGGTGATTTTACAACAGGGAGGCCTGAGGAGAGATGGAGCAGTATTTTCAGTTGAAGAAAGTGGGATCAGGATCAAGTAGATGGTTCTTGATGAGCTGCCAGACCAAGGTTCAGCTGGGGAGTACCAGGGTGGCTGTATAGTCATTAAACTATGGAACTACTTCTGTTCTAGTTGGTTACAGGTGATATATGGTCGTGGTATCGCTGCTCTGAAGCCTGCTAGTGTACCAGCCCTTCCTCCAGGCTTTCCCACATTCAGCATAAAGGGCTAATGCCTGGCAGACCAGGGGTCCAAGACCCTACTCTGTCCCTAAGGCCACCTTTAATTCTGATTGGTAGGTGAAAATACCGGTTGTTACATATTTTGAGCATCATCCATGCTTAAGAGAAACTATAACCTGTGACGTCTCTACTTTCATATAGTTTGCACCATCACGTATCAGAGAAAGTTGTATTCTCATGATCGGAGAAAGATGTATCCTCCAGAATATTTTTCAGAGAGAATAATAGATTCTATTCGTCACAAGAAACAACTTGAAAAATCCACCTGGGCTAGAAGCTGAGTTTCGGGGACTTCAAAATTGAAGAAACTTCTGCTTGATTTGATAAGAATTTCAGGAGTCAAGTATAAATAAAAACATATATACAAAATCTCCAGGAAGAGGAGGGTGAGAGAGGAAGAGATGGGAGAACAAGGGTGTGGAACAGTCACGGAGATGATACAAGTCCACCCTGACAATTAATGTGGCCCTTCCCTAGGTTCCCCCAAACCTTACATGAAAGCACTAAGCTCACATGATGGATGAAAGAGGTAGATTTTTTTTCCCCTTTATGTAGAAACCAGTTAAGTCCGGAATTCATATTTCAGTTGGCTGGATGGAAGGGTATTCTATGTCTGGAATCAGGGCAGATGTAGCAACTTGAAGGGAGACTGAGAGAACGTAAGCCCACAGGAGTTGTAAGAAGTTAGGAAAGATTTTTTGACTGTTCTGGCCCGAGAATTGATATCTGGACCAAAGTCAATAAGACTGCCCAAGAGTAGGAGGCACCACCTGACATGTGGGCTACAAGCGCATACTTCACTCCTTAAATATCTATTGCATATATTCTGAATATCCGTGTTCTTTGAGGAAGGGCAACAAAGGAGAAAAGCTAACCAGACTTTGGAGGAGAAAATTCCCCAGGTGCCAGTGATGGAAAGGCACCAAATGATGTGGCACCTTCTCCTGTTTAATTTTCAAGGACTCCTCATTTCCTACCTCTTTAAGTCCAAATTCTGCAGTCAGAATTCCCAGTTTTCCCACTTGTAAAATGGGAATACCATTTATGTAAAGGAAAAATATATGTGGCTAATAAACATGAAAAATGTTTAGCCTCAGTCTAATGAAAAATATGGAAAGTAAAACAACAATGACATCTCATTTTTCACCGACCAAATTGGCAAGAATTTTAAAGACTGTATTAACTGTGGAGTATAGTGAGATCAGCACTTCCATACAGTGCTTACGAGAGTGTGAAACAATAGGACAATTTTGGAAAACAAGGTGTAAAAATGGGTTAATGATTTTTAAAAACTTAATATCCCTGACTGATTCTTCCCTAATTCTACTTCTAAGAGACTGTCATTGTAACATCAGATATGCAGAGTAGCAGAAACAAGTATATACCTCCCAGTACTGTTTACTAAGTACTTACTGTGTCCACCACTACGCTAAGTGCTTTACAGGTATCATCTCATTTACCCTGTGAGGCAGGTGCCATGGCTGACCCATTCATAGGTAAGGAAGCCATGGCAAGAGAGGCTGAGTAATTTGCGTAAGATAACAAATAGGTAACAAATTTGCATAAGGTGGTAGAGTTCTGTTCCAACCTGGGCAGTCTTACCGCAGAGTTCCTGCTCTTAACCGCTAGGCTGTAATGCAGGATAGTGCTTACCTATTACATTATTTTTCTGTTTACTCTTTGTTCCTCTGTGAGACCATGAAAGGTTCAACAAGAAGCTCCTGTCTCTGTCCCCAGCCTCAATTCTAGTGTCTCATGTTTATGAGGTCCTTGATAAATATCTGCTAGAGGAACAGACTATAACAGAACCTTTATTGTCCTCAGAGCTAACTCCTCACTTACACGTAAACTGTTCCCACCCTGGCCTCTCACCCTACTAATAACTGGTAATCACCACCGCCACCACCACCATCTTCCCTGCCCTCTGGGAAGATGTTCCTGGTTCTTGATCATGTGTGATCCTTTCATTTTCTAAGCCCCGTGACATTTGTTTTCATTCACTTTGTGATAATGATGTTACACTTTGCATTATTGTTGCTTGCATATTCCAGGTGTCAGACCTACAAAATCCTTTCCATCAGGGAGAGTTTCCCGTACATCTGTATCCTCCTTAGTGCTTAGGAGAGGGTCTTCCAAGTAGTGCATGTTCAGGAATAATTAAATGCATGTTATGTCTTTAGAAGTAAATATATAAGGTTAGACAATTCATAAAACCCATTCCCCAACTAGAGCTCTTGGTAAAAAGACGTCAGCAAAGCTCTGCATTATTGGCACCATTGTATAAATTTAAAATTTCTAAATTCTCTGTACTCTTACTTTGTACATTTGACCTTGTAAGATTCGTAGCCAAATGGGTGCTAATCCCTTCTGCTGTGCCCCTGTGCCCCAATTAAGGCCTAAAAGATCAGACTAAATGCCTGTTCTAGACTCAACAATTCCATTATTCCCATCCACATTACTCCCAGTTTCCACCCAAGGGATGAGTGTTTTCTGATCAAGTTGGCTTGGAACCACAGTGGGCTAATGAGCTGTAGTTAACCCTCCTGGATGTTTACCTTTCAACTCATTATACTTCTGGTTTTTCACTTTTTGATAAAAACTCATCTGCAAAATTAACTAAATTTTGCACCCCAAGTTGTTCTGTCTTTATCTGTAACTGGCTTTGTAGTCATTTGTATCAGTCGTCATCTTGGGTAAAAAAAGAAGGGTCACATCTTTTGTTTTTGGATTTACTGTTAAAATTCCTTTTTACGTTAACAGGAAAACAATTTCACCTTTGAAGGTCTCCCTAATATGCATGCCAGATTTCTCAAGAATCCTGAGAGTTTACTCAGGCCGTGGTTCAGCCTGATTCTAGACCTCAGATGGAAAGAGAACTGGACATTCTGAATAATCTACTAGTAGACCCTGACCTTTTTTTTTTTTCTCTCCTAGTTTGTCTTTGGCTTGCAGCATTTCATGGTGTAATTGTTTTCTCCTTCACTGATTCCAAGATAGGTTCACTCTTCTGGGATGTTTATGTCTGGAAGGATTTCCAAAATCAGCCTTAGGCTGTGTTGAAACTGGTCCTTCTCCATGAACCGCTAATTCTTTATGTGGATCTGGGTTCATATTGCAGAAGCCCCATTATCTTATAGAAGGTTCCACAACTTTCCTTTTCTGTCAGTGGTTTCAGTCTGAACTATATTTTTTTTTCAACTTTTTTTTTTTTTTTTTTTGGGGGGACAGAGAGAGACAGAGCATGAACGGGGGAGGGGCAGAAAGTCTGAACTATATTAATCTAGAGAAGAGTTTCTAGTAACTTTGAAGAAGTTTAAAGAAGTTTGAAGGTGTCAACAATCTCTTTTCTCCCAATAGGACCTTTGACCCCTCCCAATAGGATCCAATAGGATCTTTGACCCACCTCTTCTCCAGAGATCACTGTTGTCCATACCAAGAATGATACTTTTGTTATGCTCGAAAAAAGTCTTTTACTCCTTCCCAAGGAAAGGATGTGTTTGTTAGTCTTTGGGTGCTTTTGGGAAGATGCAGACTTCTTTTCCAAAGTGATTCTCTGTGTCCACCTTGCTGAAGAAGCAGCCAACAGCTTTTACTAAACCATGTCATGTTCTATCTCACCATGACCTGCTTCATGTGTATTTAACAGATGTGTCTTCCTTATATACAGATCTTTCTGTGTTGACTCACTTCTGCCTTTTTCCCACATGCACACACAGTATTATGCAGGTGTATGAATGTATAAACTCACAACTGAGAGCATTAGCTATTTCAGACAATGTAAAAATTGAATTAGGGAAAAACAAGGAAAATGTAGGCCTCTGAATTGATAAAATTTTCTGTCTTTCATAGAGACTTTCAGTTTCAGTATGGCTGGATGGGAAGGAATTTATGAAGTCTATGCCTGTGAGTCTGTGCCTGAGGATGCATGTATGGAAACACTGGTCACTTCTGCAGTTCTAACCATCCAATTCCAACCCAATACCTCCACTGTACTCCAGCTGTTCAAGAGTTCCTACTGTGATAGTCTTTGAGTATGAAATTTACTCACAACTAGAGTCAGTGACATCACTGGGCCCTTCCAGGGAATGGACTTCAGATAATTATTCAGATAATTTATTTTACCATTGAGGGTGTTGCTAAATGAGAATACATTAGGTAGAGAGCTGGGGGTGCTTTGGATGATGAGGAATACTGTTGGAGAATGTGATTATTTTTGTAGACCTGTGAAGATATTTAGAAGTTAGTTGATTTGTAAAAGAAAAAAAAAAAAAAAAAAAAACCTGTTACAAGGCTGCTCCATTACCTATGATGAAAGTGTACTGTCTTAAATGATCTGGATATTTAGAATTTTGATTGATTACTTCTTCATGTCTTTTATACTCTTAGTTGAGGTATTCTGTGTGTAGAGTGTTCTCATATATTTGGAAAGGGACAACCAGGAGCCCATGTTGTTCTGGGTTATATTAAAGGTCCAGTCAAACTCGAAAGCTATCTTTGATCACATAGAATGGATGTTTAGACAATGAAGACCATAAAAATAATGATGAATTTGTCAACCAGTTTGTAAATATGTATAAAACAAAAGTTTTCCTTGCTTATGTTTTTGGCCATTGCATGTTGTGAATACAGTCACACTTAATGTGTCTGAAAATTGACTGTGTGCCAGGCACTGTGCTAGGCAGCTTCGTGTGTATTGCCTCATTTGATCCTTGTTTCAAATCTATAAATTAAGAATTAGTACTTTTATTTTTTAGAGGAAAATAAATAATGGTCGTATGAGTGAAATAACCATCTAAGATCACACACCTACGAAGTATCAAGATTTGACTGTGAGGTTTTTTGTTTGTTTTGTTTTTCCAAATCCAATTCTTTCCCTTGCCCTAGTATGCATCTTCCCTTACTTGCTGCTTTTTCCCCTTGGCTATTTAGTAAACCTTCCTTTTAAAACCATGTAAGTTCATGCCTAAACAAAGGGATGTCGTTTTGTTAGCATCTATTACATAGGTTGCTAAAGCAAATAGTTTTTAATCTCCAAGTAGACTCTAAACCATCAAGTAAATTAATTTGGCTTTATGTCCAACTACATTGTACCTACTTGCTGTGCCCAGTTCTCTGTTAGCCAAGTCTTACGTACTGAATAAACACCAGTGGCTGGATAGATGAAAGAGAGATGGAAGAATGCTGTCAAGAGGTGTGCCTGAGAAATTGGGGGCTGTGCATAAAGCTCCAGTTGCCAGCTTTGTGTTGAAGTGGTAATCCTAAGGGCTAAGGTACAGTTATTTGACCTTTGGTCTCAATGCTAACAGCACTGTAACCTCCTCCTACACAAGAAATTTCAGTGAAATCTATTAAATATTTCAGAAACTGGCCTTTTTGACAGTTACTCAGCCGCCATTTTACAGAGGATAAACTTAATATTTTACCTTATTTCTGGTGCCCTTACAATGAGCCAAATGTGGTCAAAGTCAAAGAACATTGAGTTCTTTTGAAGTGATCATGGACAGACAGGTCAGTATGGAATGCCCAGGAGTTCAGAAGAAACAGGACTCCAAGTTTGATGGTTAGTCAAACCATCTCAAAGGAAGTGGGAAATGAGTTGATGTGAACAGAGTGCAGAACAGCTGTAGGTACAATGAGGAAAAAGTTGAAGACGGGGATCAATTTAATTTTGTTCAGGGTATATCGATATGGTACTGAAGGACAAGGTGGGAGAAGTTCCATTTCTTAAAACTGTGGAGGATGAGATGTAGTTAATATTTTAGAAGCCAGGAGCCATATGCAGAAATTTAAACAAAATAGCTGATTCATAGGGACACATGTACCCCAATGTTTATAGCAGCGCTTTCAACAATAGCCAAATTATGGAAACAGCCTAAATGTCCATCAGCTGATGAATAGATAAAGAAGATGTGGTTTATACATACAATGGAATATTACTTGACAATGAGAAAGAATAAAATCTTGCCATCTGCAGCAACACGGATGGAACTGGAAGGTATTATGCTAAGTGAAATAAGTCAGTCAGAGAAAGACGGATACCATATGTTTTGACTTATGTGTGGAACTTGAGAAACTTAACAGAAGACCATAGGGGAAGGGATGGGGAATAGTTACAAACAGAGAGGGAGGCAAACTGTAAGAGACTCTTAAATACAGAGAACAAACTGAGGGTTGTTGGGGGAGGTGGGGAGGGGGAAAATGGGTGATGTGCATTGAGGAGCGTGCTTGTTGGGATGAGCACTGGGTGTTGTATGTAAGCAATGAACCATGGGAATCTACCCCCAAAACCAAAAGCACACTATACATGTTGTATGTTAGCCAATTTGACAATAAATTATATTGAAAAAAAAAAAAAAGAAATTCAAGCAAAACAGAAATTCAGGCAAAATAAATAGCTCAATTTCTGAACTGTTAGAAGTTGGCCTGATGTTGCAGGAGTACACAGAAGTCGTGATCTCATCACTGTGTGTTATGTGGTTCTGCTGCTTATTTTTCATTATATATATAATCTGCATATAACATCAGACCCAGACTGCTTAAGGACAGGCTGCTTTGGCCAGGCACCCACTTCTGGTTAATAGTACTTGTGCTGTGCAAAAAGAAGCTGACTGAGCCTGTGGGCAAGGGAGGTTGATCTAAAAGAAAAATTAGGCATGATTGATACATTACTTGACATATCAAAGAAAGAGTCCTAACTGATTCTGCCTCTAGAAGTTACTCACTGAGCAACATGAAAACCCTCTTCTAGAATATATTTAATAAATAGAGCCAATTTAGTATTTGAAAAGTTTTACTGTGACCAAAGCAGATCTCTGCCTTTATGAGAAGGAAATGAGAGGGGAATCTGGAAGTTACTCTACCTTACAGTAGGAAAGGATTAAGAGGTTGAGAGAATTAAGGAGAGATGAATTTATCCTTCATCACCAGAGATTTACCCTTTATCATCAAAGTCCCTTACTGAACTTCAGCCCTTATTGAGCTCCCAAGGACATTGTATGCCACCTCATTTATACCTGGGAGAACCTCTGGTTCAGGTCGTGTCCTCTTTTTTTTTTTTTTTTTGGAAAAAAAAGGTGGCAAAGTGTGTCACTATGTCATTTCTCAGGGATGTCATTGCTACTTATATTCATTTAATTTCACGAGGCCAAGAATAAAATATCTTAGAATATACATTTGCTTTATCAGTAAGAAGGTAATAAAAAAAATATCATGTTTTCTTAATAAGTTTTGGGGCAGTTTTGAGAACTGATAGCCTTTAGGTGGTCATCTATTTTTAAGTAAATGGGCACAGGGACTAACAAACTGAACTGGGGGAAATTTGGTATCGGCTACTTTGGTGAGTTGCTTGGATATAAATTTGCATTCCTAGGTCATCTCTATGTAAGAAACACTGAAATGATTGATCTCTTGCCCAATGTGTACAATTATTGAAAACTGTTGGAGAGCCAAAGGGAAAAAATCAGTGTAAAGAAAACAAATACATTGAGAGAGAGGAAAGACTAGGAATTATCATTCCCTTAGCTTTTCTGAAGGAACACTGAAAAGAAATCTTAACAAAATCAATTTGCAATTATTTGGAGAGAAGAAAGTTTTTTAACTGGATAGGCTGGCTTCATAAAGGACAAGTCCTGTCATACTAATCTAATCTTCTGAGATGAAAATGAAAGGCTGGAGAGATCAAGGAGAAAGATTTATATATAATTCGTTTAGACTGTAGAGTGCTATGGATATGATACAGTATGGTATGTCCATCAACCCCTACATTGTTGCCTGAGGTGGTGGGCATCAGAGGTTCATCATCCACCAGAAGACAAATCTAAGGTTCAAAGCCGGTGTTACTTATATTTCTACGTACGGTCATATTTGGATTGAAACGTATGGGTGTTTAATTTGCTGATAGTGGGAGAACTGTCAAGGATGGAGATAAGTGAAAAGAAGCTTACAAAATATAGCCATCCAGCCATACTGCCCTCTGTTCTCATCATTCCTATGACCTATTCTAAACCTCATGTTATCATTTAACTTAGGAAAATCATCAATTATTTTGTACATTTTCATCTTATCTTCTAGTTAGCTCACCCTAAGGATGAGGATAATGACTTACACTTCATGTCTACCTCCGATAGCACCTGATAGGTATTACTAAATGTTTGATTGACTAAAACACAATAAGATCATAAATAACAGGTTGTATGATGTCCAGTAGAAGAATACTGTAGGGTAATAACATACACCAAATCCATCACTAGTTAGCAGTACCCATGTGCTAGTGAATGGATGCACAGGAATGAAGCTTAAAGACCTCATGAGAATAATCCGTACTACTAGGCAGGGGTAGAATTTAACTAGATAGCTGTGATCATTCTGTGGTTCACAATTAATATAGGAGATGTAGATGGTTCAGATGGAGCCATAGAGATGACTAAAGGAAGCTTGAAGATGCATCATGTTGTGGTTTGCATTCTGAAGTCAGACCTAGCTGGATTCTCAAACCAACAGTAACCTTGGGTGAGTTACTTCACTTCTCTAAAGCTCACTTTCTCTGTTGGTGAAATGGAGAGTAATAGGGCTTAGTTCATAAGAATGTGAGTATTAATTGATACAGTACATGTATAGCATCTAGAACACTATAAGCCACTCACATATTGTAATAGGAACCCTATCCTTCTTGAACCAAACCATCATCTGTCTTGAGATCAGTTTGATTTAGTTCCATAAAAATTTTGAAGGCCTATCATATTATCTTTCATCAAGGGAAGCATGAGAGCCAAAAGGCTTAATCTGCAGCATGATGGAATCAAGATAGACGTACAGAAGAATTTCTGAAAGTCAGGATTGCCATTGGCCTATGTAACTGAGGAAAATTGTGGAATTTTCTTTGAAGACTTGGAAAATACTCTAGTTCCACCTCACATTCACCTAAACTGGTTTAATTGAAGTTCTTTCCTAAGATGGCCTGTGTGTTCTCAAGCCACTCTGCTTGATGTCTGTTCTTTGAGATCTTGGGCTGGCATTATTTAACAGAGAGTTTAAGCTGTACTTATAAAAGATAAGCATATTGACACCTTTTAGCAATGCTGAATTAACATTAAAATGTCATTGCTGGGCCATAAGGCTGCCCCCATTTTGTTTTGTTAACATGGGTCAGGATTCACAGCCAGCTAATGTGAACCTGATAGCTTCAGGTGAGTTGCTTTACTGCCAGTTCTAAAGATAATGAGACTGTATGTAAGACTCATACTTGTCTGGGATGATTCATCCATGGGCAGAGGCCCCTCTGTGAAGGATCCAGATTAGAGATTAATAAATGCTGCATCTGATTGTGACAATGACTCTTCTCCAGAGAGCTCTGAGCTTCTTGCAGTTTGATATGCCAACTGGCATCTTCTTTTAAAGAGTTCTCTTTTTTTTTCTGCTTGCACGCGCCCATAGCAGGAAAAGTATTCAGGTGGAAAGCTATGAGCTATAGAAACGTTGGAGACCAGGAAACGTGGTTTAAAAACAAATCAACAAACTTCAAAATAAAAATGCATAAATGGGCCATCTGTTTGCTTGCAGAATTCTTGTTTGCAGGAAAGATCTTGCCAGTTTGATATCTCTTTTGAGGTAAGGCTGCTGCTTGTCCTTGCTTGGCGAATCTTCCAGAATAGGGTCGAGATATTGACAGCATTTCACTTCCCCAAGGCTCCAGAGAGAATAGAAACACTGATTGGACTAAGGGTGTAAGCCACGTAGGACATTCTAATGGGGTCTTTATCTGTTGAGCTAGGACTATGGGGAAAAGGCGGCAAAGAAGGAAAAAGCCTCAGACTGGACTTCAGTGCTGACTATAGCAGTGATAAAATCGTTTTTGGAAAGGTTGGCTGAGTTGGTACCACTGAGTCAGAGGGCACAGGCTGGGACAGAGTGACCCTTGACTGGATTAGAAGCTGGATCTGAAGTATTCTGTGCCTTCTAAATCAAATATTCCATTTCTTATATAGATAAAAAAATGAATAGGCTGTTTCCAAGGAATATGGACAAGATTGTATGGTTAGAAAAATAGTTTTAGTATGGTTCTCCCTGTAGCAGTTTAGGAGCTGGATTTGATTCTAATAGATTGTGTTGTACTCTCAGTGAGGCTTTATATACCCATGCCATCCAGAGCATGAGGGAAAGAAAATGAAAAGTAAGCAATTAGGAACTCTAGACTCTTAAGGTTCCATTTTTGGTGCTAATAAACAGCAGGCATAAATGAGGCATAGCAAATGTAGGAGTTGAATAATTCTGGAAAAGGCAAGCAATATTCAGTATAAAATGAAGAAAATCTCAAGTAAACTTGGATGCACCCACTCACATACTGGACATCAATTTCACTCTACTGAGGCCATGCATACTGGAACCTGAATAGTAAGTCTAAGGAAGGTCAGAGATCTGGGAATACTGGACTAATCCTTTTCTGGGGGCTGCCTATCACAGCATAGGGGGCCAGAAAGCTCCAAGAAACCTCTTTTAGACCAAATAACCCACTTGGTGTAATTCAGACTGGAGTGGGTATGCAAGGATTTGATATACTGGTGGACAAAGTAGCAACCTTTGGCACAACTAATGTGCTAATCATCTCTCTGTTAAAGTCAGGAAAGGGGCATCAGACCTCAGCTGGCATCTGGAGGTACCAGGGAGCAAGGGCCAACATTGGGGGTGTTGGCAGTTTGTCAGGGATTGTGCAGAACAGTTGGAAGTTCTGAGTAGGGAGCCTCATCCAAAAGAGATGGAATAAATTTCAGTACATGAGGAAGACACTTAGTCCTTTGGATTGGACCCATGGTGAGGCTGTTAGGAAGGAAGGCTTCTTCTGGGTAGATATGTCTGTACTCAGCCAGGCTCCCATCAGGTTCACCAAATTCTGGGTCTAGAGGAGCCCAGTCAGCTCTAGACAATATTGTAGGTGAGGATAATCCTTGGCCAGTCCCAGTCAAAATATTGGAAGGCATGCCTGGATGGCTAACGTTCTAAGTCCTACAATCGAGAGAGCCTGAGACAGGCAGGTGCTGAGAAGCTGTTGAGGATATGTATATATATATATTTAAAATGCCTGTATGCAATTTTATTTTCATTTCTGGAGCCCTTCAAGATGCGTTGCCTCTTTTAGATGGAGGACCAAATTGGTTTGGGAGATGTGAATAAATTCAAAGCCGCGTTGATTGTGAACAGCCGTACTTTGCTGATGTGAGGAAGCAGTGATCAGTTTTCCAATCCAGGGACTTAGGAATACCAATCACTGGATGTTTGGTGTGAAAAACTTTCTCAGAAAACTTCTTTCCACCATTGGAGACAGTGGCTTGTTAATTAATTCCAAATGACTGGTCCCAATTCTAAATTCACCGATGCTTTGTCTTTCTATATGGAGCAGGGACAGAAGCACAAATAACTCTCTGTTTTCCAGAGATCTCTTGAAAAGACTCATGTGTATGGACATAACCACTGTATCTAGAACTGGTGCTTTTGTTATTTTCAGCAATAAATGAAGTGCTAACACTCGTCGCTTGATCAAATATAAAATGCCTTTTCTATCCTTCTCTTCCTGTGAGAACCTTCCCACTTCTCTGCTCCCATTGGTATGTGAATGTGATGTTATGATCAAATATGTATGAAGAGATGGGAATGTTAATTTATTTGAGACAAATGTCAACATCTTTATCTTGAAAACTGCTAGTATGTCAGGTACTATGACCCACTTGTATTTAACCCTGTCCTTTCATTAATAATCCACAGTTCTTCTGGGGCGCCTGAGTGGCTCGGTCAGTTGAGCATCCAACTTTGGCTCAGGTTATGTTCTCATGGCTTGTGGGTTTGAGTCCCGCTTCTTCCGATTCTGTGTCTCCCTCTCTTTCTGCCCCTCCCCCCCAAATTAAATAAACATAATAATAAAACAAATTTAAAAAATTAATCACAATTCTTCTGTAAACTCTACCCCCTTGGCTTAAGTGAGGTGGGAGCACTTTGGAGGCATAGACAGTTTGGGATGTAGTATTTCATACCTAATACTTTTCTGTTTTTCCCTTAGTTATATTGTTTAGTCTTACGCTGCCTTTCTTTTTATCCTATAAAATTCCCAGATCAATATTAGTGTTGAACACATGCTTTTTTTTAAGTAGGCTCCCCACCCAATGTGAGGTCTCAACTCACAACTCTAAGATCAAGAGTTGCATGCCCCACCAACTGAGCCAGCCAGTTGCCTCCACACCTGATTTTATAAATTCACCTAAATAAATTGTGTCTGACACTGATAATCCTATTGCCTAATACTCTTAGTTTAATATTTACACTATTTTTTCTCTATCCATTTCATTTTCTTTTCCAACTTCTCCTCTCCTCCACCTTCTTCCCTTGCATTTATTTAAAAGTACTTTTATTCAGTCGCCAAACATCATTGTTGCTGAACTTGTCAGCTTGCTCTTTTATAGAAAAGAACATCTTAATAAAAATACAAGCCCATCCATCTGAGAGTTGTTTTGATGTGCATAATGGAGTAGGCCATAGAGAGGAATTTTAATTTAAGATGAAATGAAATAGCCTTGCTAAGGTTTTGGCAGTCCTGATACCTTACAGGGGAGCACAAACACATTCTAGAAGTTCTCTTAGTCCTCGCCAAGCCCTCTGCTCCTTTCCTTAATTCTGTAATTCATTTGAGTATTCTAATGAGAGGAAATCTGCCTTTTTATTCTTCCCCTCTCATTGCCCCCTCTATCTCGTAAGCTTTCTTCTTGCTATTATGTTGTCTCTGAGACCTGGACTAGAAAGAACCTTGTAGGCATTCTCAAAGTGAATACCTTCCGTTTGCTTCTCAGCTGTGACTTAGATTTTGTAATTGAAGTGCATCCAAGAAGACTCAGTCAGGGAGGAAAATGGGACAGAATTCAAGGAGAAAGCCAAATTATCTTCTGAAAAAAAAAAAAAAAACGAACAAATAAGAAAAAGAATGCTGGCTTCTTCGGGAGTTGTTTAGTTATCTAGAATGGCTCTTACACTAACCTTTCTGCTTGGATTTTTGTTCATGGGCTTTTGAAAACCCAGAGTGTTCTCCTTTGTGTGCAAAGGTTTAACAAAGAATGGATCTGGCGTTTGACGGGCAGGAGAGATCATGATTCTCCGCTAGTGAGCTTCCAGCATGTGGTTCAGTCATGATATTTCTGACTAATAGCAACGCTGGAGAACATCAGGCATTTTCCCTATCTTGCAAGGCATTGCTCACAAAACTCTGACACTATTGAAATTCACCCGCAGTAGCTAACACCAGCTACTGATAGTGTGGAATCAGAATTTCTAGCCCTCAAAGGTGGGGTTGGGGTGAGGGTCGGAGTTAGGTGGGGAGAGAAAATCCTTCCCTTATTTTGGGAGAGAAAAGAGATTTTTGTCCTTCGTGTTCTGCTTCTACGTTGCTTACTGTGGAAGAAGTAAAGAGGAAACGGCCAGCACTTCTGTTAGGCAGCTGGGTAACCCTGACCCCATCATCTGCACACTTGTTTTCTAAATCTGATGGTAGTGGAGTTTTCAGTGACACTCTAGCGGTCCTAGCCTTTTATCAGACACAGATCCTCCTTAAGAACTGAAGTGAGGGGCGCCTGGGTGGCGCAGTCGGTTAAGCGTCCGACTTCAGCCAGGTCACGATCTCGCGGTCCGTGAGTTCGAGCCCCGCGTCAGGCTCTGGGCTGATGGCTCAGAGCCTGGAGCCTGTTTCCGATTCTGTGTCTCCCTCTCTCTCTGCCCCTCCCCCATTCATGCTCTGTCTCTCTCTGTCCCCAAAATAAATAAAAAAACGTTGAAAAAAAATTAAAAAAAAAAAAAGAACTGAAGTGAGAAGGAGAACAGAAAGATTTTCTTTACTCCTATAATAGGAGGAGGGACTAGGAGGAAAATCAGATTTATTTACTCTGATTCTATGTTAATGTTCTAGCAGGATCATAATCCCTATGATGTTATGAAGCACTCAGATTTGAATAATGTGAAAGGCTTTGTGATACTAGGAAAACAAAATTTCGACTGGAAAGCCAACAAAGGTAAACTGAGGATTTGAGGATTATCTGGTTGTAACATCAGTTTCTACATTTTTAAATTCAACAAACATCTACTGAGACCCCATTTCAGGTACCAAAAGGCAGCAATGAACAGTGGTCCCTGCCCTCCTGGTGTTTACACTCTAATTGGGAAGAGGCAGTGAGTTATAATAAATATATCAAATAAGTACTCATGAAGTCTGTTGGATGGTGATAAATGCTATGGCAACAAGAAAAAAATGGAGCAGGATGAGAGGATTGGGCAGGTGTTAGTATTTTACTACAGGATCAGGATTGGGCTTTGTTGAGAAGTTGATGTTTAGCAAAGACTTGAAACAGGTGCATGTTAGTCCTGTGGATGGCTGGAAGAAGAGTGTTCCAGGCAGAGAAAATAGCTACAATAACTGGAGCAGGAGTGTGTGTGCTCAAGAAAGGTTAGAGTGCATGGATAGAGTGAGAGGGAGGGTGGGAGGGTGTGGGGTCCATGGGGCAACTGGGGTCCAAAGCAAGGGTGTTGGCTTTTTCTTTTTAGTGGATTGGGAAGCCATTGAGGGTTTGGGGCAGAGAATAACATCTTATGATTTAAGTTTTAAAAGGATAATCCTGCTTCTTTGTTGAGCTCAGACTATAGAGGGTTTGGGGTGGGGGGCAGAGCAGGGAGACCAGTTAGCAGGCTCTTGCAGTGACTGGGTGAAGGATGATAGTGGCTCAGACAGAGCTGGTGAAAATAGGCTGTGTTCTAGATACATTATGAAGGTTGGCAGTAAGGTTGATTGATTGGATGTAGAGCTCCAGAGAAAGAGAGGAGTTGGAACTGGAGGGACTGACCTGCCTTTAGCTGAAATGGGAAAGGGTGAGTTCAGTTTTGGAAATGTTGGCCACGTTTCTAAGATATCCAAGTGGACATATAGAACAGGTAGTTTGATACAGAAGTTTGAAGTGTTGGAGAAAGAAGTGTGAGAGTGATTGGCATATAAATAGGATTTAAATCAGGATATTGGGTGAGATCTCAGCAGCGGTGAATGTTGATAGAAGAGGCATGAGGACCAAAGATTAACCCTGGGACACAAAGCTTTAAAAGGTCAGAAGGAAGAGGAAGAGCCAGCAGAGGAGACAGAGGAATAACAGCCAGTAAGGTAGAAGGAAGGTCAAGAGAATGTGAAGCCCTGGAAACCAAGGAAGGCATAGGTAGGAGCCAAATTACCAACCATGTCAAATGCTGCTCATAGGTAAGGATGGATTGTAGGAATGCTGACTCCTACACCAGCTCCATCTTTGGCCCTACATTTATGGTCCCCTCTGGCGCACAGGTGGCACCATTTTGGATAACTAGTAGAGATCCTCTTGCGCACAGACGTCGCCACTTTAGATAACTACCCTGTGACCTCACCACCATGCTTCTCACTCCACAAAAGCTAGGGATTAACGTCTGGATAGGACTGGAGAATAGCTGTGGACTGCTGTGGACTGTCCACTCCTCTCAGTGAGTTACTATGAACAAAACTCTGTGTAAACAGTAGAGAGTGGTTTGTTTCATTTTTTGGTATCAAAGGGTCTTCTCAGTCTGGAGGGTACATTAGTGACTCTAACGGTAAGTGTGAGTGCATGTTAGAGTTGGCAATATCAGGGTCACCTCTGTGCCTCACAAGAGGAGTTTCAACGAAGTCAAAAGTCTGGTTGGAGTCAGTGTGATAGAGAATGTGAGAA
This sequence comes from Herpailurus yagouaroundi, assembly GCF_014898765.1. Taxonomy (NCBI): domain Eukaryota; kingdom Metazoa; phylum Chordata; class Mammalia; order Carnivora; family Felidae; genus Herpailurus; species Herpailurus yagouaroundi. Next base: position 34,271,483 of record NW_024412407.1, read on the forward strand.
GAGGATTTGGAGGAAGGGAGTATAGATGATGTTTTCAAGGAATTTGTCACAGAGGGTAAGGGAGTGACCACTAGTATTTTCTGCGTCTCTGCCTGGTTCCAAGAGGGAATCCCATCACATTTTATAAAAGTGCAGTTTATATAACTATTTAAGCATAGCTGCTGACTATGAGGTCGATATGTGATATCAACATAGAACTTTGGAACCAAATTAGACTGTCAGAGTTCAGTTAATCTCATACCCAATAAAGGAACCTTCATTTTATTATTCATACAGAAACATTTTTTTCATATGCTACCTAGATATACCGAGATGAATAAGGCACAGTTCCTGCTCTTGAGAAAGATGTTTTTTATGGGAAGAGGGATATATCCTTCCTGTGTGATAAATATTAAGATAGAGGCACGTACAAAATATTGTAAAAGCAGAGGGCAAAGAGAACTTGCCTGGGGAACTTAGGAAAGATGATATGCATGAAAAGCTAACACTTGAACTAGGCCTTAAAGGTCAGCATGTGTTTTCCAGGCCGAGTGCTGGGGAGAATCCCTTTATCAAATAATCAGCCTCTGGGGCGCCTGGGTGGCTCAGTTGGTTAAGTGTCCAACTCTTGATTTTGACTCAGGTCATGATCTCACAGGTCTGTGAGTTTTTACTGATAGTGCAGAGCCTGCTTAGGATTCTCTCTCTGGCCCTCCCTTGCTCACATGTTCTCTCTCTGTTCTCAAAATAAATAAATAAACTTAAAATAAAAATCGGCTAGTGTTCAAATGCGTATAGCAACAGAGAACTCAAGTGAGTTCGAAGAAACCTTGTGAGTTTCATTCTCTTCTACATAGTTGTAATTTTTGCACATCTGTGTCTTACATTGAACTGAATAATGACGTTTAATATTTCTACTCATTAGTCCCAGTTTTCTCTTCTGGAGCTAATGGGCAAAGACTTGTCTTTCTCACATATAGGTCATTTCTGTATTTGAAAATAGATATTATGTTCTCTTTTAGGCCATCTATTTTCCATGTTGAAAACGGGGACTGAATAGTTTCAGGTTGGGTTCCCTGGGAAGCAGACACTGAAACCAAGGTTAACATACAGGAGGTTCTTCAGAGAGTGTTCTTGAGATCATTGCCATGAAAAGAGAAGATTGGGCAGAGGGAGAAGTAGAGATGTGATGCATTTTTTTTAAAATTTTATTTTAGAGTCAATGGTGGTAGGGGAAGAGAATCTCTCTCCACACTCAGTTTGGAGCCTGACAACAGGCTTGATCCCAAGACCCTGGGATCGTGACCTGAGCTGAAATCAAGAGTAGGACACTCAACCTACTGAGCCACCCATGTGCCCCGAGGTGTGATGCAGTTTTTTTTATATTTATTTTTGAGAGGGAGGGAGAGCAAGAGAGAATGAGTGCACCCATGCATGCAGTAGGGGCTGCAGAGAGAGAAGTGGGACAGAGGATCCAAAGTGGGCTCTGTGCTGACAGCAGAGAGCCTAGTGCGGGACTCAAACCCATGAACTGTGAGATCATTACCTGCGCCAAAGTCTGACGCTTAACCAACTGAGTCACCCAGGCACTTTTAAAGGAAGCTCCAGCTGACCCCTTGGGAAGTTTTGAAAATCAGTTGATCCTTCAAGCTGTCTAGAGTCAGGGAAAGAGGGCCAGGTCTTTACACTCCAGGATGACCAGTCATTCAGGGCAGTTTATCCTGGGAAGGGGCATGACTTTGGGCAAGATGGTTCTCTTCAGCTGATGCAATTCCCAAAGTGGGCTGATAGCTGAAACCTATTGGCAGGGGCATTAGCAGCAGCAGCTGCAGTAGTTAATCCTTTATTTCTCATCATTTTTTCCAGTCTATTTATTTATTATGAGAGAGAGAGAGTGCACGCATGTGTGTGTGTGTGTGTGCGCGCGCGCGCGCACACACACACACACACACACACACACGAGCAGGGAAGAGGCAGAGAGAGAGAGAATCCCAAGCAGGCTCTGCACTGTCAGCATGGAGCCTGATGTGGGCCTCAAACTCAGGAACTATGAGATCATGACCTGAGCCGAAATCACGAGTGGGATGCCCAACCCACTGGGCCACCCAGGTACTCCTGATTTTTTATTTCTGAAGTGTATCTGTAGGGCATCAGGGTGATACAGAAGAGGAATCTCACACACTGCTAATTGTTTCAGCAGTTATTTTGGAGACCAATAATAGACTGAAAAAGTACTTGTTTTTGTTTTTTATTAGCAAATAAACACCATGAACATCACAGTGATGGAGGTTCAACATAATGGTTCTAGACTGATGGAATCTAATGTACAATTGTACCTTCCCTGTGTTAATTATCTCAGTCATGGTGGCCCTTTATATGTGAATGTTTCAAAACTGCTCGAAAGGCAAGGTGAAGAAGTACATTCATGCAATAAATGTGGCTGGGAATCTTCATTAGGAGATAAAAATGTAAGTGGGGAAGCATAGTGAGCTGCAAACTGAATTATATCCCTGTCCTTCATCCTAGAAGATGATACTTCTTGTGGTGATCACAATGCATGCTGGGTGCCTGTAAAGATGGATGTGTGGCCACCAGTCCTTTCCACTCCATGCACACATGAAGATTGCTGTTTGATTTGTGGCTTCAGCCATAATTTGCAAAGCCTGTCACTGCTTGCAACTTATAGTTAGCCCAAAGCTTTGTTGAAAAAGAGCTGTCCCATTCCCAACTGCTGTATACCAGATTGCTGTGTCAACTAAATTAATAACACTGGACCGCTCATTATCCCAGAAAACATTTGCCCAAGCTATAACTCTGTCTCTTGATTTCTGTTTGGCTTCATTAACCTCTTCTTGGTGCCACAATAAAATGGTCATGTAAGGCATCCTTTATTTAATGAAGGATTGGCAAGATAAAACAGTTCAACTGGGCATTGATGGGAGAGAGGAGTCAGAAAGGATGATTGTGGAGGATGATAGAATTAGGTAAGAGGAGGATATGGTGGGGGTGAGACAGAGCCATATTAGTTTTTCTCTCTCCTTACTTTCACCTTATATTCTTGGATTTCTTCACATAGTAGCTGATGGTTTCTTTAGGAGCTCATATATAATTGTGAGCAAGTTTTAAGAGAAGATTAAGAGATGGGGCGCCTGGGTGACTCAGTCAGTTAAACATCTAACTCTTGATTTCATCTGATCTCATGGTTTGTAAGATCGAACGCTGATGACAACAAGGAGCCTGCTTGGGATTCTCTCCCTCTGCTTCCCTGCTCCCCCAAAATAAATAAGCTTAAAAAAAGGGGGGGGGAGAGAAAAGACTAAGAGAGGAGAGGGTAGAGTTGGTATTTTAGAATTTTTTTTAAATTTATTTTCATTAGCATGGACTCATTTACTATGGACCCTCATGGGTTATCTCTCAGGGCATGCTCTCTGTCTATTTGAACCAGCCAGTGGTCTCATGATAGATGGAGAGTTGTGGGTGTTAAGAACTCCCTTGTGATGAGAGGTTCCCTTATCATAGAATGGGTTGAGTTACTTTGTTTACAATTGGGGTCCCTTTTATCTTTAGCCTATACATTTTATTTTATTTTAATATTTTTTAAGTTTATTTATTTTGGGGGGGGGCATGGAAAGAAGGAGAGAAAGAATCCTGAGCAGGTTCCACACTGACAGCAAAGAGCCCACTGTGGTGCTCAACCCCACGAACTGTGAGACCATGACCTGGGCCAAGATCAACAGTCGGATGCTTAACCGACTGATCTACCCAGGTGCCTTCTTAGTCTATACATTTTACGGTATATCTGGAAGATTTTGTCATTTTGTTATATCCACTAGGCTTTGTGAAAACTCAAGTGAAAAAGGGAATATTGGGAATCTTCAAATGAAACATTATCTGGCAATAACAAGGAAAACAAATAGCCATTTCTCTAAAGCCATTCTGGGTGGGAGGTTCTGTCACTGGTCTTCCTTCCCTGTTGTGGTTCCCTGACAAATCTTGGAATAAACTTTTAACCAGGATTCCCACTGTAATCCTATAACCTGAGGACAAAATCAATGTTACCTGAAGAATAGTACTTGTTTTGTAGTAGGAGACCACGGGCAGGGGCCAGTTACAGTTTGGAGGAAACACACATGAAGCCCTTACTGTGTTCTGAATCAATTCCCACTCCTTCCTGCCCATTCTTGTTGCCTTACCTTCTCTGCTTCCCCGAATTCTCTGGTCCTGTGAAGCTCCTCTTTGACTGTATGTTTAAGACAGAGGAGGAAGCTATGATAAGCACCATTTCACTCTTAGCAGAAAGAATTGCCCTCCAATGACAAAGCCTCTACTGTTTCATTCTGGATTGCCTGTGGGAAATGTGAAAAGTTCAAGCCACATGAAGCAATCATAGCTCTGGCAGAGCCAAGGGGCTGGCAGCTTTCATTGCCGAATCAGGGTCTTTGGATACCAGCTGGATATTTCCCAACCTGTATTTTTTTTCAATAGTGGGTACCCAAAAAATACGCAGCAATTTCTCAGCTATACACAACTGTGTTCGTGAACTAAGAAATCACCATGTAATTTTGTTTAAAAGCCTGGTCTCTTGTGACTGTACTTTGAAGCTCTCGTTTGGGGATGAGAAAGAACTGCCCCTTTTAGAAAGACACAATTTTGTTAGCCTGGATTGTTCTAAAATGGAGATGAACCATCAGATAAAAGATAGGGGGCACTGACCAAGAAAAGAGATGCCATTACCCAGGAGGAAGTCAGGGGAAGGTGGATTGAGGGAGAAGGACAAGGCCGAGAGGGTCTTCATTTTGTGGTCTTAGATTTTTTTTAGTTGTAAGGCAGAGATAAAATGCAGGGCTTGACATCTCAAAGCAGCAGGTGAAATAAAATGGGAGAAATTTAAAATGGCTTCTCCCTCAAAAGGAGGGAGAAAACAGAAGATTCTCAGAATTGACAGAAGGTTATATGTATAATGCACTGGTCAGACCGAGACCCGTGGTATTAAACAAGTAAGAGAAAGAACAGTCTTCTGTGTGCTGCTCTGAAATAAACCTTAATCATACATGAGCTTGAGTACAAGTCCTTCCTTCTAACCTGTAGCTCAGATACACTACGTGTGCCTTACTCTAACTTGCAGATCTCATGGTCACAGTGCAAGATGGAATACTAAATGTGCTATTAATTCATCCATTATATTTTTCTAGAAAATACACTGATTAAATCTTCTGCTACCATGTGCTTTTCTCTGGCCATCCATACCTGAGTACCACCCACCTGTTAGGCCAGTGCGTTTCTACCGCCTCCACCAATAGGTTTAAGGATAGATTGATGGCATTTTCATTTATTCACTCTGATTGAGTGATGTACATCCACCGTTGTGATAAGTTCAGAAGGCTCACAAAATGAAAAGTGTGTGTGTTCCTAGAACTCAATTTGACAGTGACACCTGACCTGAGCTGATGTGAGGCCATTTAGAGTCTCTGTCCCATCTAATACAGCTCTGTATGTGTTTTGCAATAGAAATACTAACGTATCTGATGATAGGAAGCTTCCCTATGCTCCAAGGATTTCAGACAATGAGAATATATACACCTATGTTGATTTTCCAGAGAATCCGGGAGGTAGTTTTAGGAAGAGAGGTATTACAAATGTTTGCAATGCAAACATCCCATTTTAAAAGGCATCATGTGAAAAAGTAAACAGCGAACACAAACCTCTGTACCCAATTGATTCCAACTCTCCCTTACCATCGTTGGTTTTTTCTTTTTTTTACATTTTACTATTCTAGGATGAATCCTCCATGTTCTTCCAGTTTGGCCCATCAATTGAGCAGCAAGCTTCCGTAATGCTCAACATCATGGAAGAGTATGACTGGTACATCTTTTCTATCGTCACCACCTACTTCCCTGGCTACCAGGACTTTGTAAACAAGATTCGCAGCACCATCGAGAACAGCTTCGTGGGCTGGGAGTTAGAGGAAGTCCTCCTGCTGGACATGTCCCTGGATGATGGAGATTCTAAGATCCAGAACCAGCTCAAGAAACTTCAAAGCCCCATCATTCTTCTTTACTGTACAAAGGAAGAAGCCACTTATATCTTTGAAGTAGCTAACTCAGTAGGGCTGACTGGATACGGCTACACGTGGATTGTGCCTAGTCTGGTGGCAGGGGATACAGACACAGTGCCCTCGGAGTTCCCCACTGGGCTCATCTCTGTGTCCTATGATGAATGGGACTATGGCCTCCCTGCCAGAGTGAGGGATGGAATTGCCATAATCACCACCGCTGCTTCCGATATGCTGTCTGAACACAGCTTCATCCCTGAGCCCAAGAGCAGTTGTTACAACACCCATGAGAAGAGAATCTACCAGTCCAACATGCTGAATAGGTGAGTGTGGAACACTGACGGTAGAGGTCCGAGGAGGGCTTTTAGGACTGGGGTTGGAGGAGGTTCTGAAACTATGGGAAGGGCAGTTCAAGATGTCAGAGGTTGAAGGCTGGCCACTGGGATGGCCATGGCTTGGGATGGTGGGAGTGTTTCAGATCCAAAGCTCGCTGTGCTGGGTTCCTGTTCTAAGAAATACAAAATGGTTCCCACTTATTGTTCACTTACCGTGTGCTAGGTGTTCCTCTAAGTGTTTATGGGTGTTTGACCTCCTTAACCTCAAAGCAATACTCTATTAGGCAGGTGTTAAGAGCCGTTTCCATTTTATGATACAAGAGAATAAGGTTCGTAGGAGTATACTGTCCATGGTCACTCTGCAAGTAAGGGGTTCAGTTTGGAGCTGTACACGGACCTCTGTGGGCCCTGCGTACTTGATCACTATAGAAGACACCATGCACGTAGGCATGAGGACCTACCAATCCCCTTACCTTAGAAATGATGCTGTACCGGGAAGGAATGGAGAACAGGTGACGTGGGTCTGTAGGCACATGAAGAGGGTTCTTTCCTTGGATTTTGTCTCCTGCGCTTCTCCTCTCTGCCCTTAAGCATGAAGGTGGTGCTGTAGAGGCAGCTTCCATAGTTGCTCTTAGCCTGATTTCTTCAGTAGGAAGAAGATCTAGGTGGAGTTCGGCTCCCCTGACCTCACCTCCTAATCCAGCCACGCCTCCAACACATCCTCCTGCGGGTATTGTGTGACCATGAAGGGCAGAAGATTCTATACTAGGCTTCTGTAGTTCTGTGATTTGTATAAAACTGCTACACAAGAACATTGTCAAAACTCAAACAATGCAGAAGAGCCCAGAAGAGAAAGAAAAAATGACCTTCGCTACAACCAACCAGAGAGAATCATTGTAGAAATAATTAGTGAACATCTTTCTAGGTATTTCCCTGTGCGTGTATGCCTACATCCATATAAATCTATAATTTTACATAAATGGAAATATAACTACCCCTGCTGTTTGATGACCCGGCTTTCTTTTACTCAACAGTATGTTTTGGGCATCCGTTTTAAATTCGTTATGAATTCCATCCAACAAATAGAAACGTATGCAGAAAACACCTATTCGGATACCATTCAGCTTACATAAAATACCAAAGTATACTCTGGGAAGGTTGAAATACATTTAGTGGAGGTTGAAGGTGTACCTACTAGTTTAACCTCTGGAAGGGAGCTGGACTAAAGCCTCTGAGCTAAGCTGTTAACTCAGAGTTGAAACTAAAGCTACTTTTAATGCAATCTGTGATCCAGTCCTAATATTATCCCACCTTCATCTATGCTTTCTGCCATCCCTAGTTGTCACTGCTTATTTGATGCAGACTGTCTTGATTTTCTTCTGACCTCTCTAGTCTTTCCGTTCCAGGTCCTTGGCAGGCTCTTCTTCAGTGTTGGTGCTTCTCAGGGTTTGTCCTAGACCCTCCTTTTCTGTCCTCCATTGCCAAGTATACAACTAATGTAAGTTCTCCCAAATGACCTCTCTGGCTGAAACCTCTCCCTTGAGCCCCCAGTCTGTATTGCCAACTGTGAGTGGATATGTTCCTTTGGATGCCACAGAGCCTTAGAACATACCATATGCAAAGCTGAACTGCTTTCTCTCCTGTTACTCCTCCATCTTCTTGCAGACAAATCGGTACACCTACAAAGGGTACGTCCTAGTACCCAGTTAGCTAACATAAAAATTCCAAAGGTGTCCTGGCTTTCACATTCCCGCCATCTCCTTGCTGACCATGCCCTTCCCCACAGATCTCCTCTGGAGTGCTCTCGCTGTCTGCATCCCTGCGCCACGTCCCAGTTCGGCTCTTCTTACCTGCATTGCTGCAGGGCCTCGTAAATATCTTCTGGCTCCCAGTACTGCTTCCTTCCAATCTACACCGCACCCAGAGTGATCTAAAATGAAAATGTGATTTCATCAGTCTCCTGCATAATGCCTTTCAACGGCTTTTCATTGCTCCTGTAATAAAGTCCCATCTCCTTGATATGGTTTACAAAGTCTTCCACTGTACAGGCCTGCCTGTCTTTCCAAAATTGTCTCATGCCATGCTGTCCCTCAAACACTCCATTCCTGCAATACTGAACCTGCTTTAGTTCTTTGAAAATGCCGTGTTCTTTCTCTTGCTTCTAGCTCTCTTCTCTGCCTTGAATATATTCCCCAGGAGCCCCTTCCCACCAGAACATAAATGCAGAAGCTTCTTCACCTGCCTCATTTTCATTCCCTAGGCTTCGGTCCTGACATCACTTTCATGGAGGCAGCTTTCCTGGACCCTGGACTAATGGGGCCCTGTTACCTGCCTTCAGTGTAACTTTTGTTTCCCCCAATACAGCCAGTTCCATTTCTTCCAACAGTTCTAGTTCTATGCTTTGTTATATGTTGTCCCTGTAAGTTCTGTGAAAGCAGTGACCTTTCTGTCCTTAGTTCCACGTCCCCCCACTCTTAGTGTCCTGTGTGGCAGAGGGAAGAAGGACACCTGGAGTTCACGAATGACCTCCTCCAAGATGCTGAGCTGCCTAGTGCATACCTATTCCACAGGACCTTTCTTGTTCTGCCCCTCTCTGCGAGATCATGGAGATTTCCTTTAAAACCTTACTGTTTATTCATGGGACACCTGGGTATCTTAGGTGGTTAAGCGTCCGACTCTTGATCTCCGCTCAGGTCATGATCTCATGGTTCATGAGTTCAAGCCCTGCATCGGGCCTCGTGCTGACAGTGTGGAGCCTGCTTGGGATTCTCTCTCCCTTCTCTTTCTGCCCCTACTCTGTTCATGTTCTCTTTGTCTCTCGCTCTCTCTCTCGCGCTCTCTCTCTTGCTCTCTCACTCTCTTCTCTCTCTCTCTTTCATTCTCTCTCAATAAATTAAATAAATAAATAAATTCCTAAAGACTAAAAAAAACTTACTATTTATTCAGTTCTCTACGTTCATGTTTTCTCCCGCTGTCTTTAGTGTTAAGTTAAAATCTGATGCAGATCACCAAATATTTGTTCATTAAAACCAATGCTGGGGCGCCTGGGTGGCGCAGTCGGTTAAGTGTCCGACTTCAGCCAGGTCACGATCTCGCGGTCCGTGAGTTCGAGCCCCGCGTCGGGCTCTGGGCTGATGGCTCGGAGCCTGGAGCCTGTTTCTGATTCTGTGTCTCCCTCTCTCTCTGCCCCTCCCCCGTTCATGCTCTGTCTCTCTCTGTCCCAAAAATAAATAAACGTTGAAAAAAAAAAAATTTAAAAAAATTTAAAAAAAAAAAAAAAAACCAATGCTAACAAGGAAAAATATTTAGGCCAAAATGTCTGCCAAACCACACAAGGAAATCAAATGGATGTTAAAGTCCATAAACTTTGGTTCAGGGATGCCCGCTTTGATCTTAAAACTCCTCTGGGTACACAGTCATCTGCGGATATTATCATTTCCCCTTTGGCTTACTTTACGTTAGAATGCAAAGCAGTCTCTCTCAAGTTTGGTCTCTGACCACTGCACCTTTAAGAGTCACGCTTGGTTCTAACTTTTGTTACCGTGTCTTGTGGCCGCTCAGAAAGGGAGCCCTCCTCAGTCCTCGCTTCTCCTTCCTCAGATATTCTTGTCAAGATGGCCACGAATACCCGCCTCCATCTTTGAAAGTATAGCCCTCCTACAAAGAACAGGGGGGGACACAGTCCAGATTATTCATAAATTCCTTGAGGACCAGAGTCCGGCAAAAAGTCCACCGTGATTTCCCACTTTCCCATACTGTCCACAGTGTCTTCGGACTCATCAGAGTGCTTCTCCACTAAGATCTTTCCTCTCTGAACTTTCTCTTCTGCCCCAATTCCCAAATTTTTTTTTTCCTGGGGTTCTGTATCTACTGCCTGCGAGACCTCTTCTCTTGGCTGTCTCCCCTGCCCATATACCTCCATCCCTTATGCACCCCATCTTTTCCCTCCATCCTCTCAACTGCAGCTCCTCAGGGCTCTTGAATCCAATCTCTAACCTCTCTTGGGAATATTTTAATAACCTTCTCTATCAGGACCCCGAAAGGATTGGGGTTGCCTAACAGGGACTATAAGGAGCTGTCCTCAAAGTCTAAGCTATTATCATGTGGCACAGAGCTCAGAATCATCAGTGGAATTCAATTAGGCTCGCTCAGTCCCAGCTCCTCTTACTTATCCTGGTCTGAAATCAGCCTCTTTCCCCCCTTCAGAGCTCTGGGCTCACTAGGGTCACTCTTTTAAATAACAAACCAAGCAGCCACATCATTTAGCCACAGCAGGAAATCTTTGCAAATAAAATTGTTGCAAATGGTTGGTTGTTTTATGAGGATGACTTTTTCCTTGGCCTGCTGCTCATGTCTTTGCAGCAGCAGCAGTGGGAAGAAGCCTCCTCAGGAGGTATCTGGGAATGACCCAGCCCCAGGATGACACCAGGCATACAGAGTCAGGAAATGGCTTCTCCTGTCACTTTCCTTAACACCCAGAAACATGAATAGGCCCTGTCCTCCTAAGGGGTGGTGAAGCTCTCCTTTATACCTGACCAAACTGGCTTTCTTTCCATGTGAGGGAGGTTGATAAATCTAGATTTAGGGGACAGGGAGCGGAGGTTCTGTGTTACTGCCGAAACCCAAAGAGAGACACACGTTGGAAGTGATTCACTTGTTAGTTACCGAAGGAAGTGTTGTAAGCATTCTCAGAGAGGATCCTTGAGATGAACATTATTTATCAGGTGTCAATCCAAATTCCTGACTGATAACTTCTTAGTTCCTTGGAACTTGGCCAGATATGGTTTGGGTGACTATCTCCAGATGGATTCTAGGCTGCTGGACAAGGCTTTTTAACAGGTTGCGAGAGAAGTACAGAAACACAGTTAAATTGGAATTTTAGATAAACAGCAGCTAATTCTCTTAGCAAAAATCTGTTCCCAAATATTGCATGGTACATACTGATTCTAAAAGATAACTTGTTTATCTGAAATTCAAATTTAACAGGGCTCCTGTATTTTTTTTTTCTCTTTCTTTCTTTCTTTCTTTCTTTCTTTCTTTCTTTCTTTCTTTCTTTTTTGTACACTAATAAGAATTAATTTTCTTTTGGGACTTTGTAGCATTCATATATGCCTTATTAGTAAATGTAGTACAGTGCCTCATACTGTTGCCCAAGACATGCTGAGAGAGAATTTTATTCCAACTGGGAACTTTATTTGATTGAAAGAATTGAATAATTTCTTCTGTCATGTATTGTCTAAGTGAAGGATCTTCTTAGTTCCTGAGAAAAGTCTTAACGTTTTGGTACCAGATGATCTGCAAGTGTTTAGAAAGTGATTAGGCTAGTTGTCTAAACCTGTCTTTATTCCCCTGAGCTAGAGAAGAATTGCTAGCTATTAGTAGGCACATGTCTAGATTTTTCTTTTATCACTTCCCCAGGGGAGCAGTTAATGGTTATTTTCCTTCGGAATGTGCGCTCCAATACTCTGCTAAGTCTGTTTCTGTCACTCAGGTGATGGCATACTGGCCACTGACCTCCGGGCTTGCTGTCTGTCCTGAGGACTCATGTTCCCCACTTTTGGAAAAAAAGTAGATGTTCTCGGAGATGGCTGGATCTCAACAAAGCAAACCTCTTACGAATCTTGCCTAATTATTTCCCCCTGGTGTCCTCAGTTTTCCTACCCAACACCTGTTTTTGCAGCCTCTTTCCCCGTGAAAGTTGCTGTCTCAAAAGGCCAGATTCCTCCTCCTGGCCCAGCCTTTGAGAAGCAAGGATAGCTGATATGAAGAAAGGGGCTCTGTTAAGTTCTTCCTAAAAGAACCGTGGTCAACACTATCCTCCTCTAACTTTGGGGCATACTCCCTATCCTTGGACCCACTGTAGTAGCTGGGATGCCCACTTGACTCTCTTGGCCTGAAAAGCACTGAGAAGTTAAGAAATAAACAGGAAATTGAGTCCGTTAGTTTTTAGACAATTACGGGCAAGAGGTGCTTGGTTATTACCCATCTTTTAGTTAGTAAATGTTCATGGAGTGCCAAGCGTAGGCAGATTTCTGGTAAGGCAAATATGTATTAAATGTAATTATTCAATATAATTTATGTGTGAACAGTCCAAAGGTTCTGCAAAAGCATAGTTAGAAGTGGGCTGTCAGGCATAGTGGACCTTCCCCCGATTAAAGAAAGTGACTGGCATCTAAGGAAAGCTACATTTTCATATGAATATGTAGCAAAGCAAGAGAGAGATTATATCTGCTCAGTGGTATAGATGGAGATAGAAATTGGGAGGCAGGAGGAATAACTGAGGAATGTAGTAACCCTCCCAAAAGATCTATTCAGTGCTATAACTGTCCATGGAAGAAAGACTAAATTGAGGATTATTCAGACCCTTCCATTTTCTTCTCATCCTCCATATTCTCCTATCATATGTATAGTCAGTTCAGTAAGTGATCTTTGCTTCCTTCCCTGAAGTTCAAACCTGTGAAGAGCATTCGCAAATACTTAACCTGCGGACCGCTACATGATTCTTCCCACAATCACTGTTTAATTCTGAGGCTGGCTTGTAAAGTTTAAAACATACCCATGACCTAGTTGGTATTTCTTTCCTCTTTCTTCTGTTTTCTCCCTCATCCCCTTCCGCCCAGCTCTTCTTCTTCTTCCTCCTTTAAAAAAAAAAAAAAAAAAAAAAACTGTTTACAGTTGGAGGAGGAGAGGGCAGGGGGTAAAGCGAGAGTGAATGGGAGAAGAATCCCATTTCTTGGAGGACAAGTGTGAGGTGGGAGAAGATCACGTCTGTGCTGGGAGAGAAGACACGGGCGGTACATGGTCTATGGGAAGGAATAGGATGGTCTCAGAGAGGAAAGAAGAAAGAGCAGAGGGCAGAGGCTCTCAGTGGAGAAAACGGGCCCCATTCTGAATAGCAGATTCTGCCTCAGAAAGGATGTGGGTTGGTGGCATTGGTAAGGGTTAAGGAGTCATAAGTCTGTGCTCAAAAGTAGCCCCCCTGGCAGCCAGCCTGTGGGGGTTAGTAAGTCCGACATTGGTGTCTTTCTGAGTACGTCCTGCGCACCAAGACCTTGTGCGATTACCTGATACGATCCTTACAAAAATCCTGACCCATGCACGTGTCTCCGGGAGATGTTCCTTATCCCTCCGTTAAAAGGACAGCTGTATGCCCACCCTCCCAAGAGTCGCTGTCCCCTGCTTCATTTTTCTTGGTAGCCCTTATCTGACATATACGTTTTATTCTTAAGTATTTTTGTTGTCTTCGTCCTCCTAGTTGAATTGAGTCTTCACGAGAGCAGGATTTTGTTTTTTAACCTCCGTGTTCCCAGCACGATGCCTGATACATTATAGGCGCTTGATAAAAATTTGGCAGATAAAAGCACGAATGAAGATAAGAAGCACTGTCCTCATTTTATGTTCTTAAGAGACATGACGCCCAGGGACCCCCCCAGCTTAGGCTATGTGATGTCAGGATCTGGCTTGGCCCTGCCTCAGGGATCGGGCTTCAGCCTCTCCTTCTGCTGCACATTAACCAAGCTCAAAGAGCCCTTTGCTTCCCTTAAAAATCAAAATTGGAAAGGTCCTCGGTGCTCCTCTAATCCGACCCTCTTAATACATGTATTCTCACAGAATAGATGGTAGAATGATGAATGAGTTTACAAATGTGGGATCAGAGGCGTAGGGCGGTCGCTTGTCTGTTGGAGGTGGGGTGAGGACAGGACCCAGGTGTCCTGAAGGGAGGAGCCACACTCTTCACAGAGCGCGCTGCCTGTTTGACTGGGTCCTCAGAAGGGCTGGCAGGCAGCCAGGCCTGTCCCGTTAGCCTTTGCCCTGGGCTGGCAATAGCCCCACGATTCCTGCTCCCCTGGTTCTCACCCAGACGAGGGTGCAAATTCACAGTTAATGGGAATTGAAGCTGGCGTTATTTAGGAATTGAGTGGGAGTCATTTCTCCATCTGCTCTCTCTTCCCACCAGAGAATAAAGGCTGGCTGGGTGGAGGTAAGGATGGAGGCGAGTTGCCAGAAAGCTAGAGTGCTGTCATTTATGGTTACAGATACGGGCTGGAAGCCTGCGTGGAGGCTGGACCGTAGCCGGCCAAGGTCAGCCTAACATGAGCTTCTTGAGAGCAGAGATAGTTCTGTGGCTTTTGCCTCTATAGAAGACCTCACGCATTTCAAACAGATCCAGGTTGGAGCCCATCTCTTGTCTCCTCTCCAGTGGAGCTGTCGGGCGTACGTAGGTGGTCATCTCCTGGGGAGGGAGTTCTCCAGGACCTGATGTGGCCGATGAGGATTTGGAAGGAGTGGGCTGTTCAGCATGACTGACCTTCACGAGGGGCTGCTGAGGGGTCTGCACCAGCCCCACAGACGGGCCTGTGGAGAAGCCAGGAGGGTGGTGGCGGCAGCAGCCGAGGCAGAGGAACCTTCCCCCGACTTTCACGGTTTTTCCCAGTGGCTCCTTCTCTTCCGGGAGGGCCTGGTGGGGTTAGCGTTAGCGTGCCCAGACTGGCACCAGTCCCCGAGCTGGGCTGGCTGGTCACACATGAAGGAGCCGCTGCTGACAGATTAGAGCTCCCCGCTGCTGAAATCTGTTCCCCCTTGTCCGCTTTCCAGCAGCAGCAGCCGGCCGGGGGCTGCCTGCTGCCTCCATCGCTGCTCGGGCTTTCTCTTCTCCTCATTCATCACTGCTTCACTCCACCCCCCATCTTTCCTTCCTTCTTTCTTTCTTTCCCATCTCTTTCTCGATGGAGTTGTTCTGTTCATTGATCTTTTGCTGTCCCTCTCTTCTCACCAGCTTTCCTTTAAAAGCTTTAAAGCCTTTCCTGCCTTTGACTGCCAATGTTCACCAAGGACCATATGTGGAGTGCTTGCATGCACATGCATGTACATTCACGTGCGTGTGTTCTCCATCCACAGAGCACCTATTCACGCGTGTACGTTTACATCTGTCGGATGGAGGAGCGTTATCAGAAGAACTAGATAAAAACGCTTTTACGTACCAGATTCCCCAGTTCTTCTTACCACCGAGACTGTTTAGTTGATCACCTGAGAAGGGTTGTGTATGGGATAGAAGTTGGGAGGAACCTTTTGGAATGGCTTGCCTGGAGTTGGCTCTGTGAATACCAACAAGGTATTTCCTTCCAGTCTAAATTCCATTTTTGAAGTCCCCATGAGCGTAAGGATGGGTGCTAAGAATCCCAGCACGTTCATTGTTTGGGCAAAGGAGGTACGCTCCGTCGTCAAGTGGTTCTACATACTTTTAAGAAATCCGTAAATGTCGTCTTTTTCTAAAGGAAAGATTCTTCCTGACGAAGCAACAGGAAAAAGCCATGGCAGCCGCGCTGTGATGATGTTATATTCCTGCTAAGCAGTTCTTTTCACAATCCCCTGAAAGAGCTCCCAGAAGGAGTCCAGATGAGGATGTGTGTCAAAATACACTTCGTGTTTGACTTAAGGGCTGATGATCACAAACTTCAAGTTCATTACACTGGCTAATCGGGAGGATCATAAAAGTGACCATTTTCCTACAGAGAATCTTCATCTATATAATCTCACTGAATCATCACTACAAACATGTGAGGGCTTCTTATATTCACTGCATAGAGAAGACTCAGATACTTAACCTCCTTTCCATTTTCTCCAGGGGTATTTCCAGACACTCTCCCCCACTTTCCCCCCACTCCTTGAACAAACCTCTACCAAGGGTTTTTGTTTAGGCAAAAAAAAAAAAAATAGCACAATAGAATGTGATAATGTGGTTTACTACATAAATTTTAATATGTCAAATTGCTCTCGTTATTGACTAGAGAAAAAGTTAGGTATCTGTGTACGTGTGTGTTTGTTGTAGCCTGGGATGTAAAATCGTGACCCCATAGGCTACCCAGGGTCTTTATTCTAAATGTTCTGTTACCACACTACACGTGTGTCCATGCATAGTCTTCTCTCTGCTACCTGGGAGAGGAGAGGTGACCCAGGCAGCAGCCTTATGTATCCAGAGCATAACCAAGAACCATGAAGAAAGCAGAAAAGGGCTTTGAACTAAAATCACTGGCAGGAAATTCTTGTCCTTAAGTAAACGTGGTGTATGTTAGCTTAAAGTTCATTTACTCTACCTTTGTACGTACTCCTAAGAAGCAGCTTGTGGAGTCAGTTACATTAGACATGGCATGCAGTGTCTGTCACTACCCAAGTTTAAACAGGTTACTAAACATAATTAGGCAGTCTGTCCAGAGCTGGTGTGGTAGCTACATGATTGCTGGGACCTGGATCCCTGCTACCTTTCAACGTTTTTGTTTGTAGGGTGTGGCCTTCACCCCCATGCCCAATATGGCTGCCGAACTCCAGTTTCAAGCAACAGATTACAGCTAGGAAGGAGGCTAAGCTGTTTTGAAGGAAGTTACCCAGAAGTCCCATACTTTGCTTATAGTCCACTGGTCAGAAATCAGTCAATGGCCACAGCTAGCTGCAAGGGAAGCTGACAAGTTTAGTTTTTGACCTGGGCGGTAAGATGCCCAGTTAAAAATCAAAGTTCTGTTAACCAGAGAGGTGGTCAAGGATATAACTTTGGTAGGCAACCAGTGCTATCTGAGATATTTGCTTATCTGATCTCCCAGATGACAACAGCTTAGAAATGATGAACATGATGGGAGTCATTCAGGCCAGCTAGCAGCATTAAGAAATAACAAGCAGAACGATGAAGTGTATAAAGTACTAGAAAACCCCAGCAGAAGACCGTGAAAGGAACACTTGTCTAAGACCACTGGGGCAAACTGCCGTGTACTCCCTGGGAAGCATATACCCCCTTTAAGGCAGCCCTGTATAAAGAATAGCATAGTCATTGTTAGGTCATTATTAAGAGCTTTAAATTATATTGATTATCTTTGGTTTAAGAAGTCAGAGAACTCTATAATACCTTTCTAAAATTTTCCATTTAAACGGCTTCCTATAATCAAGAAAAAGCTTGGTACTTAAAAATACTAAGCTTCAGCAATTTAGAAAATTTACTTTAAAAAAGGTTATTGAGTGAATACTATGTGCCAAGTGCTTTATAAGGCCTTATTGGATCTTAAAATGTACTGTACAGAGGCATTATTACTTCCATTTTTCAGAGGAAGAAACTGAGATCCAGGAAGTTTAAGTCACTCGCCCACTTTACTTGGGTTTCAAACTCAAGTGTTTATGGATTCCAGGTGTACTTTGCCCCATGTTGTCCACCCTTCTGAGAGCCATCTCTCAGAAGGAGAGAGATGGGAGGTGGAGTCCGTTAGGCAGGACTGGGACCTATGTGAACACACCATTAGCCAGAGGGACAGGGTGGTTTTGTAATAAAGTTTCCCTTCTTGGCCTCCGCTGAATTCCTGTCCTGAAGCCATGATAAATCCAGAATCACTCTGGGAACAGCGTCCAGTGCACGCGTGGTAGGGATGTCCCAGTCTGAGCCTGCTTATTTCTCCATCTGTCCTGAAGTGCGTCGCATCTCTGTTTACCGGCCTTGCTGTATCTTGCTTCTGCCTTCCTTTTCGGATTGGAAAGGATGATTAATTTTTCGTTACTCCCGTATATTCCGAAGTCCTCTAGCCCACATCTGGGACAACAGCAACTTGTAGTCTTTGTAGACCTGAAAGTCCCTTGGAACTGAAGGGAGAGCTGACTTTCTGTTCTAAAATCTGCTGAAGTGCCTGGAGGTTACAGACCCATTGAAAATACTGTCAAGGACATGTAATAAAACAAAACAAGACCTTGGCCTCTGTCATGATTTACAAATGTCCTCCAGGGCCACTATTCATTTTTGACAAGCGGGAGAAGTTTGGATTTGTGTAAGGCTGAAACGTAGCCAGTGATTGGAGAAAAGTAAAAATGATGCCTGTGGGAGTGAAAAAAATATACTGGGGGGGGGGGGGCTGCTCTTCTGTGCCTCACAATATTCCATCCACTGGTAGTTGAATTAGTGACACGTTCACTAGATATGTTGACTCCATGTTCTGGATCCTGTGCTGGATGGTGGGGATACAGACAATATACATCATCCATTTGGCCTCATGAGGAGTGTGGACATCCAGAGAAACTTCTTTTAACTTGCTGATTGGGACCTCTTTTTCTTGTAATACCATATGAGTTGTCGAAGAGGCTAGCAGAACAAGTCTAAGAAACAAAGATCAGAATTTCAGAATATGATGGTTAAAAGTATCAAAAATTCCCCGGTACTTCTGGACACGAGGCCATAAATGGTCCCTTCTGGTGGAGAACAAGATAACGGAGTTAAGGAAGAGAAAAAAACCATTCTAATAGAACAGATTCTAGTTTAGTTCTTTGATCTGATGGTCATAGGTTGTTAGCCACCTGCAAACTCAAAACCTCAAAAGAATATTCTTTGGAAATATACCAGAATCCCCTCCCCCACAGGTATACACACGCACTTTGTGTGCTTGCTCACCTACAAGTTTAAAAATAGGAACCCTGATGTTGCCATGACTCCCTGTGCTACTCAGCAGCCTTCTTTCCCTTGGATGTGCTTGTACTTCGGAAAGCCACTTAGCAAGGATCTGGTTCAGAGCGGCCTCTAGCGGCCCAATCCTTAGGGAAGTGCTTCCTTCTCCCATCATTCAGCCCAAGTCCAAAATTAACCCCTGCTAGAAGAGTTGAACACTTGTGTGTTCTGAAACGTTCTCCACATGGTCAGCTTTCTGCAGAATCTTTCTCATTGGCTACCAGTAACAAACCAGGTGGCACCTACTGTGTGCCCAAGACTGTGGAGAACCGTCTAATAGTTCACGGTCTTGCCGGGGAAGTAAGATCCGCATCCCACGAACACTTAGCTGCTGCAGGGAAGCTGGGTGGGAGAGGTAGTGATGACAAATGAGGTAATTCAAACAAAGTATGTTTGCTCTGATTGTCAGAAGTTAACATTTTCCTTTTTCAGATAAAGAAGGCTTCTAAAATGTATCACTGATTCAACAACCTCAGGGAAGTGTGAATGTGCTGACTACTCCCGTGCTGTCTTCAGTTCCCAGTGTCAGTGCGTCTCAGTCCTGACCATGTGGTTAGAATTTCCTGGGGAACTTTAAGAAACTATGCAGATCTCATGGCCCCACCCTGCAAAATTCTGATTTGGTGGGATGGGAGGTGGGTAGGGGCCTGGGAAGTGACATCTATTAAAAGCTCCCAAGTTGATAGTAAAGGGGTAGCCAGGGTTGCAGATCACCATTCTCGACCCCGGCTGTCACTTTTGTGGTCCCAGTGACCAGAATAAGATGGAACGCAGTGATAGTTCTGCATAAATTTGAACGTGATGCTAATGAAAGAATTCTTTCCTTTGGTTCTTTCCTGATGACCAATCTAAAGTTGGGATCCCTGTTAGTGCTATGAAATTCAAATTCTGGAAAGGGATAGGATATAGACATCTCACCAGTGGTGATCCTCTTCCAGGTGGTCATGATTTCCTCATATGGTTTTTGGTCCTTTTGCCAACGCTCCGTGTGCCTACTTTATGCACAGAGATGAGTTTCCATTAGTAAAGCTAGCAGCGTGAGCATCAAATCTGACTTTAAATGGCATTCCAATTCTTCTGTACATAGATTGATTACAAACCCCAAGGAAACAGAACTTTAAAGCTCCAAACTTGGTGCCTGCTAGCCTTGAGAAATTTATGCTTTGCTAAATTTTGGAGCGTACAAGTGGTTTGAAAATGAAAGTTATTAACACTAGAAAATGACGTTCTTTGTATTACTACGCTGTTATTACAGTTAATGGAATTGCTCCCTAAAGTGCCACAGAATGAAATAAAAGGGAAAACAGTTTAGAATGAGGAAGACGCAGGATGAGGGCCAAGGTGAGAAAAGAAACGGGGGGCCGCCTCCGTCTCACAACCCTTACCTGGAGTCCGGGAGAGCCCTCCTTCAGGGGAACCAATTGAATTGGGCTTGATAATGTTCTGGCAGGGGGTTGCAGGTGGTTTGATAAAGTGTGGCACTATTGGGGTTCTGGCTGCTGCGAACAAGCAAGAGAGGGTAGGCCAAAGCATAGTTTGGAATTGTATTAAGGAAGGGCATAATTTTGTATAAGAGAGCAATGCCATCTATCTGATTAAAGACTTTGCATGGCATAGGAAACTTCCTGTTTGTCCAAAGAAATAAGAGAGAAGAGAAGTACCGCGTTATCATTATTAAAGCTCTTTGTGATTTGTAAGAACCATGGCAGAATCTGCAGACACACTTTCCAAGTAGGTGCTTATTAGGTGATTCTTATCATTGTTTTTAACCCCTGTCTTCCACCTACCCAGCCATCTCTCCCACAGTTATAACTGTGGGAACGGTTATCCCACAGTTTAGCCTTCCTGGCTGAACAGGTGGCCTTTTGCCTCCTGTCCTTACGGCCATCAGACTTGAGCTTCCTTGAGTGAGCAGGAGAGAATGAGTCCCAAACATTTGTTCTTCCCCAGACTCCAGATTCCAGATCTGAGCTATTATATGGAGCTTTCTGGCGTCTCTTCACAATAGCATAACATGAGGGAGGAACTAATCACTATTAAGAAACATTTATTAATTGCTGCACAATGCCTCTTTTGGGCTCAACAAGGCATGTTCTAATATTGAGCTGGCTCCTCAAGGTTGAATTGAAAATGTCTTATGCAGGCAGTCAAATCCTTGTTTTGCATATGCCCAATGACTGGCGCTGTAAGTCAGATCACATGTTTAGCTGTTTGTTTCAAAGCATCTAGAGATTTTTCTAGATTTCATATCAGGGGCACACAAGGCCATATTCGGTCTTGCATTGGAGGTGAAGGGTGGATGAAAGGCATCACTACTATACTGCAGACCTCAAACAATTATGGACCTGTGAATCTTAGTGCCTGAGAGGCATGGCCATTCTTAGTGTCCCTTTTCTTTACACGGATTTTCTTTCCCTTCCTGGCATTGTTTTCATCTCACCTCAAGTGATGTCAACTTCATTTCATCCTGGCTGTTTGGTGTCATGTTAAGAACCTGGCAGTGAAGGGAAGGGACAGAATAGTTAATCTCTCCAGAGCGTCTCACTGTGTTTCCCACCATGCTTCTTGCGCTAAGTCAAAGGGGTGACCCCGAAAATCCACGTGCTTTCCTGGAGGAGCCGACGGCACATCCGAGAGTTGAGTGGTCACCTGGTGGCTTTTTCCCCCCTTTTCTGTGGGAGATGATAGTTCATGTATCTCAGTGTCATCAGGAAGACTGAGGCATATTTCTTTTTCTGTCACAAAGGTAAAATTGGAAAGTGGGAAAAGAAAGCAAGTACAGCATTTGATTCAGCCTTTGAAATCCTTTGGGTCCCGTTTAAAGGCCACACATGCTAAGTCTGTCAGCCCTAGCCGTGACACGTGCTTCAGATTTTGAGCTTATATTTTTTTTCTAAAAAAAAAAAAAAAAAAAAATGCCTATCTCTTCCATTCCTTCTGAGCACTGGGAAAGGATCCTGCTTCTCCACACTTGATTGTACCAGCTGTCCAATCAGTCACTCTGGTTATTAGTAAGCCGCAGGGAAATGTGTCTATAAAAAAAAATGAAAAAAAGAAATTGACAGGAGACCTAAAGGAGGATTGGGCCCTATCTGAGGGGAAGGAGACCCTGCAGAAATGAGTAAAGAGCAGGGCATGATCCTGAAATGCCTAGGTGCTGAGCCCCCAGTCAGAGCCCCAGAACATGCAGGTGGTCCATCCTAACAGAGTAGAGATACTGTGGATGGAAGGACAGCCTTACAACAGGAGGACAATCTGCCCTAACGTGGCAGTGTCGTGCCTTGATAAGAAAATGAAAACTCTGCTTTTGTGAATTTAATTCAGGGTGAAGGAGGGGTGCGTGCTCAAGATCCCTCAAACATATTGTGCTTTCCTTTACAAAGGAGAAAGAACCAGGGCCTGATCAGACATCGGTTCCAAAAGCATGACAACAGCCCCAGCCAGCATCTTCCAGGAAGAGGATGTCTGGTGGTTGCCTTGGATGATGAAAAACCCATCACCTGGGCATCTGTATTTTTTTGGATGGAGACATTGTCCTTGAAGACCCGAAAGTGGCTAATGCAGTCTTTCTCAAATCAAAATGGGAATGAGGAAGGAGTTGTAGCCCGTGACTTACTGAATTAAATAGATTTTAGTATGCCGTGAAGAATGAAGAATTGGATATCTAGAGCAGAAAGCTCATTTTCCCACAAATCTCCGATGGCTCCTTTTTATCCACTGGATGAGCTGTGTATTCCTTAGCAAGCCATAAAAGTCCTTTGAATATCTGGGCCCAGCTTTCACGATCGGGCTTATCTGTGTCCCTCTTCCAACTCTCCTCCGTGCCCCAACATACTCTGCTGTGATCCAGCAACAGTTTCAGAAAACATAACTGGCCATTCTCTAAATGTGACCATTTTGTACTACTTTATGTATCTGCATGGGCTATTCTCACCAATGCTCTTTCAGTGAATACATGAATGTCCTTAAAGTTCAGACTCAAGTGTCCTCTCTCCTATGGAGCCTTCTCTTACCAATTCTAGGCAGAATTAGTCATTCTTTTCTTGTGCTCCCGTAGCCCCGTGTTCGTACCTCACTTGTAACACTTAGATGTGCAAGCGGCTCAACTTTAAAAGTATATCGGGGAGCGTCTAAGGTTGGGAATGTCTTTTGTAGCTACCCCAGGACTCATTGCGCAGAAGGCTTCTACATGTTTTATTGAATGAAAACGTGAATGAATCAATAGAGATGAAAGGTGGGGCTTGTGCACAGGGAGTGAAAAAGTGAATATTCGTTTTTAAAAATTAAGTATGCTATCCTTCACGTGAAGGTGATTTTTCTGATTCATTGGCAGTAAAAAGTAGGCTTTGAACCAGTTTTCAACATCTGCTTTATGTGCAGAGAGCGCTCACGTGGTCTTTTGCCCTATAATCGGTGACATACTTGGAGATGGTTCCTCACTGCCCTTTACTCCTTTTCTTTATACCATCAGTCAAATCCCGGTAACTCCTGCATGGCCTCTAAGTTACGTCCATCTGTCCTCTCTGCTTCCATATCCACTGGCCTCGTTAGCTTGTGCCCGGATTCCTAGAACAAGCTGCTCCGTGTCTCTCTAATGTCACAAAAAGTATTTTACTCCCTATCACATTTATAATTTTCAGGTTTCGTTAGGATCATTTTACTCATGTAATTAGTGTCCTGTGGGGACTTCTTTTAGCCAAATTGAAATTTGGCATGGCAGTCCACCTCCCCAGATATCAAATTCCTGACCTCCAAACCTGTTCTCCTGTTACTTTCCAAAAGGGATGACTTTTCTAGACCAAACCCTTCTCTTTCCCATCCAGACACTGTGGTCCATAGACTGGAAGAGGTAACCTGCTGGGAGGCAGGAAAACATGGTTCTCTGTTCCCAGCTTTGCTACTCATTAGCTGTGTAACAAGTCATTTTACCTTTCCAGACTTCTGTGTTCTCATTTGTAAAATAAGGTCTTAGGATGGGTGCTTGCTTGGAAAGAATTTGGAAGAGATGAGCCCTATGTTCCTTCTGATTCCAGAGTCCTTTGATTCTTGGATTTTATGAGGTATTGAACTTATAGGTTTCCTTCCAACCCTCTGATCAATGAAGTAGTTTGAATAGGTTTTGAATCCAGAACTTTGGCGTCTTTCCCAGCACACTGTTCTACACCGGCTGACAGCACCAGAAAGGGAATGGAGAGTGGGGGCC
The DNA here is from genome assembly GCF_014898765.1 of Herpailurus yagouaroundi. Classification (NCBI taxonomy): domain Eukaryota; kingdom Metazoa; phylum Chordata; class Mammalia; order Carnivora; family Felidae; genus Herpailurus; species Herpailurus yagouaroundi. Next base: position 34,295,521 of record NW_024412407.1, read on the forward strand.
CCTGTGTTAGCCTGCCTTTTGCACGGATACACAAAATACTGGGAGCAGTCCTTTTACAGATCACTTGTAGTTTTTCGTTCAGCCAAGCTTTTGATTCACTTGATAAAGAAAATAAATGGGCCAGATTTGATTTTCTTTGATTGAAAAGATTTATTTTCTATTCTCCCTGCCTCAGCAAACACTAACCTGCAGGTATTCACAATCTAGTTACCCAATTCTGGGTTGAGTTTCTGGGATCTGCCTTCCTCTTCTCAGGACTAATTTTTGGTAGAGCGTTTACGTTTTTAAGAAATCCACCTGAAGATGAGTGGGGTCAAGGTCAGGATAGGGGCCTCAGACTACTTCTTGTCAGCTGTTCTTATTTGATCGGGTTCTCCTAATGGAACTGTTCCCCATGCCAGAGTTGAATTTTGTGATATAACCACATAAACCCTGCCCTCCAGTATTTTTCTCCATCTCAGGGGAATGGTATGTGTATCTTTCCAGTTACGTGTATTAGAAATTAACAAGTACTCTTTGATTCTTTCCTCTCCCTCACCCCTGAATCTAATCAATTTTCTGATTTTACTGATTCTATAGTAAAATATATTTCTGTTTCCCCCATTTTCCCTACTCAGTGCTCCAGATAAATTATACAGACACACATACACGCACACACACACAATTATTTGTTTGATGTTTGTGTCTTCCGCGGACTAGACTATTAGCTCCATGTTGGCAGCAATGCGTCGGTCTCACACACCGTTGCATTTTAATGCTTAGCACTTTAATTGGCTCAGAGCAGGCACTCATTAAATATTCGTTGAATGAGTAAATTAACTTAAGCTAATTGTAAAATTAAGCTTTGGATTGTATAAGACTTGATTTCCTCTGGGCCTTTGGATTATCTATTTAAGACTTTGTTTCAGGTTCTATTCTTAGATTCCTTATATTTTCAACAAATAGTGCAGCACCTACTCTGTGCACAGAGCTGTACTCAGTGTGAAGGACAACACAGAAGAAAAGACATGTTCTGATTCTCTTCAGAATTTGATTTTAGTTGAAGCAAAGCCTGCACACACAAAAATGTTGACTAAAAGTGCAAGACAGAATATGACGAAATGCCTCAAATGGACAGTACAGTTCATATGCCATAGTCAAGGAATGTTGTCTATGTGGGCTGAAGTTGCAGCCCTGAAACATTGTGGAGGAATTGGAGACAGTGGAACTTGACCTAGGCTTTGAGGAATGTGGAATGTAGAGATCCAAGCAAGGTGACATTTTTCTAAGTGAGAATGATCGCATGAACGAAGATTTGGATTTGACACTTGACACTGAATGATCATATGAGGGTTATGTGGGGATCAGCTTAACCTGAATGGAATTACAGACAGGTAATGAAAAATAAGTGTGGGGGTTACAGTGGGACAGAGTTGATTTTTTGAAAGGCAACATCCTATAGTTGGAAAAGCACCATATCGGGAGTTGGCATCTCATTGTGTGACCTTAATCTAGTCATTTGTAATCTCTAAATCTCATCCTCACCCCACCCCCAAAAGTGTGGTAAAGAGCAAGCATCAGTAAAAGGTAGGATTACATCAGCTTTTAGCTATTATTCTATGTTTTTGTAAAGGATTTGAAATAGCCACCACTGGCATCTCTGTCCCCTTTAGATTCTTCTATGAAACAGCATACTTAGTTCTTGAATCCCTGGCTTGGGCTAAATGAGTGTCACTACTAACTGGTAAGCCATGGAAAACCATGAAAGGTAGGGTAATGTCATTTAACCTTATCCTGGGAGGTAGCCATAGGAAAGGCATGATGAAATGGTTATTTTTAAGAAGATGAATCGTGTACCACTATATGAAGGAATGGGAAGAGTTACCCAAAGGTGGGTCACCAAATGCAAGGTGACAAGGGCCGGGGTGTTGGTGGTCTCAGGGATTGCAAAAGACTTTTGAAGTCTGCTTCTTTAGGATCTGGTAGTATCCTATATAGAGATAATAGAGGAGATAAACTAGTCAAAGCTGGCTTTTCAGTTTTGAGATAGAAAGGATGGTGATGGATCAATGGAATTTGATAAGTTGAAGTGGGAACTCGTTTTTCACAGAAGATGTGTTAAATTCTGAGCTGAGGGCTGGACATGTGAGGAGATCTCGACGTGCCTACAGCTTTATGGTCTGGAATGTGAAGTTATGGGTTTGAAATTCATCAGCATAGTGTTGATGTGACTGCCAGTGGCCAGCTGAGAAAAGATCAGTTCTCTCAGGAGAGGAGTATACAGAGAAAAGCAAAGTGAGATTCCTCCTGAGCCACCCACAACAGTTGGAAGGGAGGAGGGGGCAGAATATTCAGCAAAGGTCACCGGCCTGGTGGAGGTGGAGCGAGGATCGTGGTCAGCTCTGTAAGGGGCAGGTTACTGAAGTCCAAAGAAATGACTTTTAAGAAAGGAAAAGGGGTCAATAGTGTCAAATGGGGTGGAGAGGGCAGACATTTGTGGACTATCCATATCTTTTATTTCCTCTTTTATACCATTAACTACCATCAATCGAGGATTGATTTGTTTTTGGACTATTCAGGTCCATTGCCTACTTTTTTTTTTAATCATTTTATTGTTTTTTAAACAGCCTAGGGAAAGAATTAAAGGGAAGGGAAGGATGTAAGCATTCTCCTCTATTACCAGGTATGGGAAAAGGTTGGTGGGGAAAGTGCTTATTAATGCTCACTGTCAGTAAAGTGAAATTAGGGCCCTTTGTACAATATCAGAAGCCAGAGGGGTCTCTTGGTATCTTGGCCGCTATACCTGTCAGCCTAGTGGCTTTGGCCAAGTTACCTAATCCCTCTGAGCATCTTCAGCTGTAAAAACAGAGTTAACACTAAAGGCTACCTGTTATTTTTGTGCTGGTCAAATGAGAATGTATGCAAAGTTCTTAGCAGAGGCTGGATACAAAGAAAGTGCTCCTTGTTTATTACCTTTTGTTTTTGTTCTTGTTTTTTACTCTCCCTGCTCATATTGACATTAACAACTGAGAATTCAATGGAAAACTGTATTTATAAGGTGTATGCATTGAAGATTGTATTTTCCTTCCAAGAGGGACATATTTCTTCCACTAAAGTTTTGTAAGACCTAAATCTCGATGAAATCTGGACAGCTACTTGCTCTCAAATCTTCCTCGCCACAGGCTCCCAGCATTGGTTAGCCTAAAGCATGGTGATTGCACATTTGTGAGGAAAGCTGAGGGATGGGCCTAGAAATGCTATACGATGAGAGGAATGAAATGATCTTAGTCTCTTGATGTGAACTGTTCTACTGATGTCGGAATGGGGAGTCATCCTGAGAGAGAGAGAGAGAGAGAGAGAGAGAGAGAGAGAGAGAGAGAAAAGTGTATATTTCTGAGAGCAAAGATGCATGTGCTGACAATTTAGATTTTTGCCCAGAGATGCTGGCATTTTCTTTCTGGGGGCGGTTCTCATGTTTCCAACAGTGTTCCCACTGCATACCATGTTCTCTCCTCCCACCCCCCTCCCCATATGTCTTCCTCTTTGTCTCGCCCACCCTACTCCTGGTTTCTTTCTGTCTCTCCCTCCTCATAGGTTATTTCCCTTCAGTAACAAAATGAATCCTGTCACAGAAGATAGGATTACTTTCCCCAAACACAGTCTCCCTGTCTTCAGCTATTTATTTTCTGAAAAGTTCTGGAATGAGCAAGAGATCTGGGAAATAGTCCCTTCTAACATGTTCTGTTGTACTTCTCCCATGTTTCTTTTTCCTCTGATAATTCATGTGGCACTGTTCTCTTTCCCTGGCCTCCTCAAGTGTCTCCCCTTAAAGCTCTTCCTCTCCTCTTCCTCCAAGATGGTCTCTCCACGAATTGGCTAGATCCGGCCCAAGAATTAATCTGGCCTTGGAAATCTTCGTGATTGATAACTGAGGGCAGACAGAGAACCACCCAAAAATGGGAGGGACAGAAGGAAAGAAGGTCTCGGAGATTGAGTTTGGACATGGGTAAAGGTGACCCGAGCAGCCAGAGGCAGCTGCAGGGATGGCAGTGAATTATTTGGGACAAAGAGTTATGACATGACTCCCTGGGAATGGTTTACATGAGCCCTCACTGCCATGCAGGGAGTGAATGTTAGGTTATTGTTAGCGTGTTTTGGTTTCTTGTTTTGAAGCACAGGATAGCTAGTGCCACATAAATGACGGGAAAAACAAAACATCGGTCTTAGACTTTAACCACATTGCTGACTTCACCTCTTCCTCAGATGGAGACCGGCACCCCAATGAAAATAGCACTGCGTTTTGTTCTTTGACTTGTGTGAGAAGACCCTTATGTATGTAGAGGTTTTACTGTTGGCTGATGAGGGAGACAGGGTTTTTTGGTTTTTTGTTTTTGTTTTTTCCTGAATGCTTGAATAAAGAACTGACAATATCAGATACCAGTTATGTGTGAAGAAAGTCAAGAAAGAGAAATGATGGGTAAGAAAGAAGTAGGGTATTTGGATATACCGACCAGAGTTATGCTAGTTTACAGGGGATTGTTGGTAATGGTAGCAATAGAAAATTATATTCTGTCCATCTATCCACCCATCCATCCCATTTTAATTGAGCATAGGCTGTGTGCATAGACAGTGCGAGGTGCTGTGGGAGACCTACCAAGTTTCAACTTGCGTTCTGTCATTAAAGAATCCTCAATATCCTCAATATTGAAGCACACACAAAAAATATATGAATTGGCATCCTCCCTCTCTGGGCCTTTGCTCCACATTTCCTTTCTTAAAATTGTCTCTGAAACCAAAAAACACAGCTCTAAGTGTCTCCTTAGAGATTAAAGTGTTAAGACAAAATGCTAGCTTGAGATTTTTTAAACACTTGATTTTGGTTTTGCTTTGTAATGAGTATAGGACACATTCTGATGCATAGGGAGTTATGGGCACCCTTTGGTGATTGGTTGACAACATCTTGGAAAAGTATCGGACAGCCGTTCTCAAAACCTGGATCTAAAAATGTTCCAGACCTCAACATGTCTTCCCACTCAGGAAAAGTGCATTGACTCTCATGCTTCAGTATTACTCCTACCCAACACATAGTC
>NW_024412407.1:34300689-34322624 GCF_014898765.1 Herpailurus yagouaroundi
CCCCCCCCCCCCCCCCCCCCCCCCCCCCCCCCCCCCCCCGCACGCTACTTAGTGCATTGTTCTTAGAAGACAACCTGAGTCCCCGGCTGCTGAATGAAAGCAGAATGGTTGCATTTCAATCAAGTTGAAAAATCATTCACTCATTAACCATTCAACTCGTGTTTACTGAGTGCCAACCATGCTACTAGCTTTGTAGATAGAAATAAAAGACAGGGTTTTCTGTCCTTGAAGGACACACAATCTCCAGTGACAGACGTGGTTGAGGAAACAGCCATTATACCAGATGCAATCAGCTTTACATGAGGTTTTTCTATGAAGTGACAGTAAGGGCTAATAGGAAGAGTAGGTGAAGGCATGCTACCCCATGCCCAGGGGAAGGAGAACATGCAGAGGTATGTTTCTATAGAGCCCCAGTTTCTCCCTTATTAACAGCTTTGCGTTTTGCCTCACAACACTATTACTCAGAGCTGTTAACAGGAACATGGTTTGCCTTTCCCAGCTTTGAGCCACAGCCTCCCCATCCCCAGCAGTCATCTCTGCACCAGACCCTCCCTCGTTGAGAAACAATGACCATCCGAGTGTATATCCTTGTCACCATTTCACAAACTGCAGAAATAATAGGTAAAACATTATGCTATTAACAGGACTGATCACCATTCTTATTGTAAGAACCGGATTTATATGCTTCTGACAGGTTGTAGGGCACCATCCCATATACCAGCTAGACCTCACAGAAAGGTAAAGGAGCATACTGTGGTCTCACGGCTAATTATGGAAGCTCTGGAACCTGTGTTACCCAATTCTAAAGCCCCTAAAGACTAGGTGCAAATCCTCACAATTCCAAATGTTTTTCTACGCAGTCTTGGTAAAATAAAGCTCCACTGCGATATTGTAAATCTACAGATCAGTTGAAGGACTCATGGGGAACCACCACTGGAAGGCAGCCTACAGGTGAATACGGCCGGAACCGCGGCCAGCAACGTCAAACTGGACATCAGAAGCCCTGCAGCCAGCCCACACGCTACCTTCTCCTTGCACAAGCCACTTAGCTACTTTGTGTCTTAGTTTCCTCTTCTATGAAATGAAAAGAATGAAAATAGAGTAAAATAGAATGAAGGGAATGAGTTAAATGATCCCCGAGGTTCAGAGCACAGACTTTGGAGCTACGTTGCCTGGTTCAAATCCTGGCTCTTCCACTTTCTACTTAATTGTTGACCCGAATCGAGTTATCTAGTCTTTTTGAGCCTCAGTGATCTCTTCCCAGAAAATGGGGATAACTGTACCTAACTTCTAGGATTGTTAATGAGTATTCAATAAGTTAATAATTTTAAGTGAAGAAGCAGTGTGTGGCCTAGGGTAAATGCTATATAATTGTTTCTTGAATAAAAAAAATAAAAAAAAAAAAAGGTCCCTTCAGCTCCGTGGTATTATAAGCCTTTGAAGCTTAGTTATTACTGGAAATGGAGAAAGAATGTACAATTTACAAAGGGCTGGTTGAAAAGGAGAACGCTGAAATGGCACAGCGTTATGATGACTTCAGCAGGAAACTCAAGAAAGGGATGTAGTGTAATAAAACATTAGCTATTGCATTGGCATAGGTGGATATGCATGGGCAAAGATCTTAGGGAAGCAGAGGGAGGTGCTGTCACGCTTTGGACCTTCCAGACACAAAGCAGAGCGATTGGAAGATTTACAAGAAGCTCAGGTCTGGTCCAGCTGCCTGCGGGTGTCATTGTTAAGTTCATTTTGTAGTTAACAGCAGCTGGCTTGCTGATCTGCCTCTTCCCATTCCAGAGGGCCACTCTGGTTCTCGGCTCCCTCATCCTGGGGACTGTCGGAACTCAGGGTGCAGTGAGGTCGGTGCTTCTCCTCAAGCCTTCGGGTCCTCCTCCCAGGAAATTGCTTCACATGCGCTTGCTTGGCAGCCATTGCTTGTTAAATAGAGGGAAAATGAAAATATTCTGGTTGCCTGCATTCCAGTTCTGTGAAGTTTTCTTTTTTTTTTCCCCATAAATTGGTGTATCAAAATAAATCCCAGCTATAAGAAGGCAGAAGCCTGCAGGCGTCTGTGTATCTGATCTGATCGGTTTCCCTCCTTCTCTGTCAAGTCTTGTCTCTTGCTTATGCTGGGGCCCAACCTGCAGCCCCTAGCTGTCCGTGTAGTTTAAGAATACATTATTTAAAACAGGGACCCTAAGCCTTGGCTTCCTCATCTCTGTGACAGGAGAACACTTGCACATGTCTTGTGATAATTAAATAAAAGTGTGAACTCCCCTCAACTACAGCACTTCCCCCTCCTGCCTTACTCCTCCCCTTCCCAGTCACCTGCCCACCCTCCTCTCCCCTCTCTCCCCCCTCTCTCCCCTCCCAGCTCCTTTCCCCTCCTTCTTCCTCTCTTCCTTGTATCTAAAGTGACACAGTTTGGTGACTAATTCCTGATCGGCTCTTTGATTTCCCCAGAAGGGGATCTGAACCCTCCAGGGGACACTGCTGTCCTGAGGCTAGATAGTGACAATGGAGGAAACAGTGTACTGAGAAATGAGAAGCCGAGTCACGCCCAAGGAAAAGCGTGTTCACAGGGGCTTCTGGTCTGCACAGAGCCAAAGAGATTGCAGTGGTTGTATTTGCGTTACTGTTCTGTCTCAAGGAGTCGTTTGCCCTTAACTGCCATCTTAATTTACAGATTCAGGTGAAGGGAGAAGAGGAGAGGAGGAAGTTATTATCTCTGGAGGACCCACTTAGACACTCTACTAGAATGCACTAATTTAGACAGTAATTTTTGGAGTCCGTGGTAGGTCCAGGAGCAGTCTCAGGATTCTTTAGCTTGCTTATAATTTCGTTTCCTCAGAAATAGCTTGTCTTAGTCTTTTGCACAAGGACTTTCTGTGGGAAACAACCTTTGGGAGCAGAAATTAGGGACAAGGAGGCTGAGGCAGGGGAAGAGGAAGGCCAATGGAAGGAGCATTATTGAGCTGATAGACCTGGGTGGGGGCTGGTGCTTAATCCCACTGGGCCTTTCTAGGAGAGTCTTATTTACGAAATGCATCTCAGAACATCGAGTAACCAATCCTCAGTCTCACAGAATCCTTCCAACCTAACTTTCCCACCTCCCTCATCTTTTGGCCCCTTTTGCAATATTTTGCCAAGGTCATCCCATCATCTACGGCCTCATTCACTAAGCCACCCATGCAGGAGCATGTCAGGAGTGCCTCCAGGAGTCTTTGCCAGACCTTTGACCTGTAATTCACAAGAAAGTGCTCCCGAGCCAATAAATTCTGTATCCCCCTCTCGCTCCCTCAAAATCCACTTCCACATGTGCTCCCTGCTTTCTGAAGATCTATATAGGCCAGGTCTTTCCATTGCATTTCCTTCAGTATGTAAGCTGTTTCTTCTTAGCTCTTTGCCTCCTGCTAGGAGCTGTGTTTTCCAGCTCTACTTGTGCATGACCTGACTTTTGTTATTGGCCTGGAGGGAGTGGAGGGAGGTAGGGGTGTATATCTGGGAGGACAGGAGTCCTGTTGAAAGGCACCTGCTTCAGATAAGGTCTCTAAGGTCAAGTTTGTTTCCTCTGGCAATGGGAGAGAAGCTTGTCTTGCCACCTTGGAGATGGTAGGAAAACTCTTCCCTTGCTGCGTACCCAGACGTTCCCCTGTGGGTCTCAGGGTCCCATGCTTTTTTTTTTTTTTTTTTACATTTACTTCTTTTTGAGAGATATAGAGAGACAGAGCACAAGTTGGGGAGGGGCAGAGAGAGAAGGTGATACAGAACTCGAAGCAGGCTCCAGGCTCCGGGCTGTCAGCACAGAACCTGACGTGGGGCTCAAACTCACAAACCGTGAGATCGTGACCTGAGCCAAAGTCAGACGCTTAACCGACTGAGCCACCCAGGTGCCTCCCCGCCCCCGCTCTTTTTTTTTTTTTTTTTTAGGGTTTTCCCATAGAGGACATTCCAACGTTGCGCCTTAAGTCTCTTCTGTAGCATTGCTACTGTTACAGTTAGTTCCTGGGTCTGGTTTCCAGCAGTCTGCCCTATGGCTGCAGGAGACGCACGTCTCCTTAAACATGTCCTAGCAGACCTTCTGGATTTCACAGGATATCTCAAGTTGATAGTTGGCCGAGTTGACCCTTCCGGTTTCTTTTTCCAAGACTTACAGATATTTGACAGAGCCACCACTCGACCTGATACATTCACTCGCTGCCTCCACCCCGGGCGGCCCCCCCCCCCCCCAGCCCAGTCCACCACAGGTGAGAGAGTCTTAGTCTTTGTGGTGCCGGTACACTCCAGGAGGTGTGACCACCCCACTCACACCCAGCAGTGGGGTCCTTGCTGAAATCCATAATCCGGCTGTAGCCGCTGCTGTCACCAGTCATCTTACGCCAAGCTCTCGTGAAGGCAGAGCCTTAGGGAAAGACTTCTGTGGAGGTCGGTTGGTTGGTTTGTTGTTGGTTTCCGGTTTTGCAAGCGACTCCAAGGGAAGCAGGAGTTGGGGACCAGGAGAATGGGACAGGGAGGGAGGGAAAATAGATACAAGGATACGTTATTGGGTTGAGCGCTGCTGAGGGCGAGTGATCCTTCATCATGCCAGAATCCTCTAAGGAGCCTTGAAAAGTATCTTAGAACTGTGGGCTGAAAGACAACAGGGGGGAACCTTTATTTTCCTGCCCCCGTTTAGTCTCCCGCACTGCCGGGTTGCAAGTCGTTCTTGGCTCGTGGACCACCGCGTCGGCGCAGCAGGGACAGGATGTGCTTGCAAGGAGGCGCCACCCGAAGCTGGCTGAAGCCCGGGCACAAATGGTCGCCTCGTCCACGTTTGGCAGAGGGGGGGGGGGGGGGGGAAGGGACCCGAAGGGGACGCCCGGCGGTGCCCGGGCCCAGCCTTAGTGAAAGCAGCCGCCTACGTCCCGCCTTCCTCGAGGCAGTCCGGCAACTCCGGGTTCTTCTCCAGGCTGCAGGCGCGCGAGCCGTGAGGACACAGCCCCGGATCTCGAGTTGTGACTTGGTCCCGCCCAGCTCCTGCTGCATTTCCTACTACGTTCACTTTCTCCCACTCCAAAATAACTTCACACTCTCTTTTCTCACCTCAAACCTAAGTCTCTTTTCCTCTAACTAGCACTCTCTGCTGGTAAAATCTGCCTTCTAATTCATTGAGAAAATGCAATTATTTTTCCAGGAACGTCCTCATTTTTTATGCTGCTGAATCTCCTAGCCTACCCGCATCAGTAGCCTGCAGATAATGAACAGAAATGTCGGCGTGGCTTTGCTAGAAACCTCAGCTTTGCGGTGTGATGGTCTCCTGATCAGGTGCCACCGTGTCACCTTTTGTAAAAAGCTTGGTCTTGGGGCGCCTGGGTGGCTCCGTCGGTTAAGCGTCCGCCGTCGGCCCAGGTCGTGATCTCGCGGTCCGTGAGTTCGAGCCCCGCCGTCGGGCTCTGTGCTGACGGCTCAGAACCTGGAGCCTGCTTCTGATTCTGTGTCTCCTTCTCTCTCTGACCCTCCCCCATTCATGCTCTGTCTCTCTCTGTCTCAAAAATAAACATAAAAAAAAAAAAGCTTTGTCTTTTAATTTTCTTTTTTTCATCATGATAAGTATCCTCTTTCATCCCCGTCCCCTGTTTCCCCCCAACAGCTTCCCCCCTGATTTACCATCAGTTTTTTTTCTCTATAGTTAAGAGTCCGCCTCTTGATTTGCCTCTTTTTGCCCCTGTGTTCATTTGTCTTGTTTCTTAAATTCCACATATGGGTGAGATCATAGGATACTTGTCTAATTCTATGCCGCTTCTTACAGTGATATGGTGGTAAACCAGAGTGTTACTGTCATTGCGTTGTTAAGAAGGGTTTCTCTTGGCCGAAGTGCCATATGAAAACAAATAGTTGTTAAAATTTATTGGGGAATTTAGACACTTTTTCCTGAAAAGGAGCTATGCCCAAGCTTTGGAATTTATAGCAGAGTACTGGGGTGATTTATTGATACTTGTCTGATTAGCATGGATGAGTGAATTAAGGAGTAGATCTACACCTGAGTGTTCATTCGAATGGGAAAAAGCACACACGATTAACATGAATGAGTGACAGGATGCACTGTGCATGTATTTATGCCGGGGATTGATTGAAGAAGCGAGTGGATCAGTACGCAAGAGAGAGAGAGGTGGGGCGGGTTGTGCACAGGAGTGCCAGTCTCCTCTGTTGAATGGCGGGTGTAGGTCAGCTTTTGGTTCTGGAAAGGGAAGAAGGTGAGTGGTGACGGGAGAAAGTGCATGTGTAAGTGATTTCAGTGTGTCGAGGGACTGTTGGGGAGGATTCGTGCATGTGAGAGCAGGTGTATGGGTGGATGGTGGCCTCTAACCCCATGAGTAGTTGCGACTGAGCATGTGTCTGAGCCAAGTAGGCAGGGCACTGCTCTTTTGTATTCTGGAGCGGGAGTCTTGGTAGATAAGGGCATCTTTGGTCATTATGCATGTGGCTGAATTGGAGAGAGGTGGGTACTTATTGAAGCCTGTTTTCTTCTCTGTTTCCACTTATGGCACAAAGGGAACCAGTGAGTGTACCCCCTTTTAAAATTAAATACACCGAAGCCACATCTTCAGTGATAGCCCTGTGTTGCCTTAACTTTCTCCTCTCTACTACACTGAACCTCATGTGACCGAGTTAGACTCCCAGGGGTGTCACGCAGTTGAAGAAAGGGGCTTCCGGATCCTCTTCAGAAGTTGGAGTGCAAGGTGGCATTATAGCTTCTCTTATTTACATTTTTATCATGTCTAGTCCCACAGGAGATTCCTAGAGAAGCTTCCCAGCACCATAAAATGCTGTAGGGCAAAACAAGCAATTTACACTTGGGTATAAGCCAGCAACAGCTCCTGCTTCTCCCCCCTCACCTCACCCATTCATCTGTGAAATTGCCCTGGTCCAGGTGTCTGCCCTTTTTCCCTGGTACTTCTTGCTTAGCACTTGAAGGCTTCCGTGGGCTTTCACAGCTGTGGTTCTCTCCTTCAAACACTGTCCGTTGAGTTTCTTGAATGATGAGCCTGAGAGGCTTTGTCTCCTCTCCTTAAGAGTGACGACGAGGAGGGAGAACAGTCTATGTGGCCTGCAGGTGACAGAGATGTTGTTCTGGGAACTGAAGTCCCCCCCCCCCCCAACTTTTCCACAGAGAAGACCACAGGAGCTGTCGCAGCTGAAACCCCACCCAGAGGGAGACAGAGGAGTATTGTGGGGGAGGGGGGCGGGGAGGAGAGACGGTGATTTCCCATGAGAGCCACCAGACTTTCCTTCCATAAGGAGAAGCAGGAAACCATCATTATAGATTCAAGAAACAAGGCTGGCCATGGAAGAGAGAGAAGAGGAAAGATGGAACAGAAAAAAAAAAAAAATGGGAGGGAAGGGCCCCAGAGAGTATCCCTCCTGGTTAAGGACTGTGCCTCGGGGTCTGCCCCTGTGCTCCCTCTGGGATTCGCCTGTTTTTCACTCAAAGGGAAACTGTGGTCATAGGGGAAGCTACCTCCCGGGACAAAGAGATGCTTTGCGATTCGTTGAAAAAGGACGAGTTTGTTTTCCACTTTGGACCCCCAACCACTGCCAGGCTATGCTTTCACCTCCACCTTTTGTATTTTCACTTTTGTATTTTTCACTTTTGATTTATGACAGCGAAGGCATAGGTCGAGTGGTTTCTGAGAGATCGGAAATCCTGAAGAATAAGTTGACCATCTGTCATAGCTTCGAAAACAGGAGTGGTTCTTGTGGGTTTTCTCACTTCTACTTCATTATCGTCCAGCACATGTTTATGGAATGCCTACCAGGTTCAGATTATGTGCCAGGAGCATTACCGTAGTAGCTACAGTGTTGGGCACGTTGAGAAAGAGACCATATCTAGTTTGTGATGCTGCATTGTCGGACGGTTGTTGTGATACCATTGTACAGAGGAGAAAACCGAGGCTAACTCAGAGAAACTTGTCCAAGGGCTGGCGGTGGCAAGAGCATTCCTAGCAAGGCCTTCTGAGTATAATTCTAGCGATCTTTTCTGCTTTGCGTTTATTTTAAATCAGAATTTTGTTTTATTACCAGGAATTGCCATGCTCTCTGCCTATTTTCTGAGCTGCGGTATGTTTTAGAGTCAGTCAGACCTCATTAGGAATCCCAGATCTCCCTACTGTCTATTCAGCTTGTATAAAACTATCTGCACCTCAGCTTTACCATTTAAAAAAAAAGGGATATTAATTTTTTTAAGGATTTCTGTGGTGTTTGAGTTATTATGCACATATACAAATATATACAGATATAGGTATTTATGGGTGTACATGTATATAGCCTAATAGAATGTATAATACACTTTTTTGATAAGAAATGCCAGTCCCCTTTCCCTCATCCCCCCTTCTGATAAGAATTTACTCTTCTCTTCTGTGGTTGCATAAAATTTAATAGTTTTCTGTAGTTCTTATTCTCGTGATCAAAGAACCAAGCCCTTGTGTGTTTAGTCCGACTGGGGTACTCACAGTGTTCTGAGGTGATGAATAGGAAGGACTGTCTCAGTCCTGAAGACCAAAGATGAAAAAACCAACACCACCGTGTGTGGACAGAACAGGAATAGAATGATAGGGATACTGGATCGCTCTAAATCCCCCTCTGTTTCCTGTTTTCTTGAAGACTATTCCATGGCATTTATTCCCACAGGACAGACGAATCCTTCACCTGAAACTGTGAGAACGGAGGATTTCCTTCACTGAAACCGCTTCTTCCTTTCTACCTCTCTTTTTCACTTTCATTCCCTCCCCTTGTCTTTGATCCTTGAAATTTCAGCGTTGAGCTCTTACGCAGTGTTGCTTCTGACTGCGTCGTCTTCCAAAGCCTGTGCTATTTCGTCTGCCTTCATCCACTGTGACAAAGTGTGTGGCCTATTCAGCCATGGTCCCTCTGAAAGAGTAAGATACTGAATGTCAGAAAAACCTGGGCTAAGGTGCTGCTATGATTACTAGGGACCCTAGGAGCTTAGGACTTTTTTGTATTGGGCGCTTAGCTCAGTATCGGCTCATAATGTGACCATTCTTTCAATATACTATTTAATTTTTTTTCTTTTAGCCCCAGTGTAATATTTAATTCCTACAGTGTTATATTAGTTTCAGGTGTACAATATAGCAATTCAGCAATTCCATCTGTTACTCAGTGTGTATCCAGAAAAGTGTATACTTTTTAAAAAATAATATTTATCTATTTTCGAGAGAGAGAGAAAGAGACGGAGACAGACAGAACACGAATGGGGGAGGGCCAGACAGAAAGAGGGAGACACAGAATCCGCAGCAGGCTCCAGGCTCTGAGCTGTCAGCACAGAGCCCGACATGGGGCACGAACCCATGAACCATGAGATCGTGACCTGAGCCGAAGTTGGATGCTTAACCGACTGAGCCACCCAGGTGCCTCCAGCTGAGTACACACTTCATCCCCATCAGCTATTTCACCCTTCCCCCCTGCCCCCACCTCCCCTCTGGTAACCATCAGTTCTCTGTAGTTAAGAGTCTGCTTTTTGGTTTGTCTCCCCTTTTCCTCTTCATTCATTCGTTTTATTTCTTCAATTCCACCTATGAATGAAATCATGTTATTTAAGTCCCATGTCCTCTGTGAAGTCTATTCTGACTTCACCTCCCCACACTGTGCTCTTTTGTCTCTAAACTTACAGTATTTATTGCCTGTTGCATCACCCTAGGCTTATTTCTTCGTTTAATCAATGGATGTTTGTTAGGAGGTTGTTCCATTCACAATTTTATATTCAGTTTGCTGTAGATGCTGGAGTAAATTAGATATTCTTATTCCTGGGGGTTTTCAACCTGGCAGTGGTTTAGGTCACCAGCTGTCCACTGATACTTTGGTTGCAGTTTCAGAGTTCTTTTAACCCTATAGAGAGGATTTTGTGGCTGTTAGCTACCTCAGTTTGGACTCAAATCATTATGGACGGGTTAATGATTTGGGAGTAGATACTATAGGGGAAGTAAGTAAACACTGGAAGAAACAGACCTCCATCACCACTTTGTCTAGGGATCAAATCCTTCTGCTTCCACAAATCTTCTGACTAAAATAGACATGAAAAATTATGCCGGCTTAAAAAAACTTGCTCTTATGACATCCTTATGATCAATTTGTTTTCCTTTGTCACCAAGGGGTCATTTCTGCAATATGCTTCTGGAGCTCATATAATCTTGTGTTGCTCACTTCAAAGATCAGCATTCGGTTTTCCCTGGGACCATTCTTTTAGAGCCTAAGTGCTAGATTCTTAGAATGCAACTTTACCCACACCATAAGTATTCTAGTAGGCAGAGAAATACAGTGCAAGGAGCCATTCATTCATTTTCTCACTTATTCATGTATTAATTCAATTTTCAGTCGTGCATGCATTCATTCAAAACATTTACTAAGTGTTGATTGCAAGTTTTTTTGCCTTGGAGGATGAGGAACAGGACAGTTCTTTAACTTCTATGCAAAACTATTTCTGAATAGCTTGATATTGAGAACTTTGGTAGTTGTTTTATTAATTCTAACCAGAAAGAAAAATATTTCTCTGTTTAACCGGAATGCTGTTAACTGGACTCTTGGAATTCACTTTCTGCCACATCTATATTATTCTAGGAGAAGTGAATATTACCTGGAGGATGATAGCTGAGAGGCTTCAGAAAAGTGAATGAATGAATATATACATAGTAATTGTACTCAGTATAATTCTCAGTGCACTCTGGTCTTTTTTTTTTTTTTTTTTTAATTTTGGCTCAGTCTTTTTAGTGCACATGATTGTCTTCATTACTATCACCATCATACCCACTGCTACCACTCAGTATTTAGCACCATAAGACCCATGGTCCAGTGCTCTAGACACTACACATGAGAATATTTGCCAGAAAGATTGGACCACTGTCTTCAGGAGCTTGGCACCTAATTTAACCTTAATAATACAGTCACGGTGCATAGAAATGTATTTCTTAGAATTCTAAAATCTCTTAGAGAAACCTGTTTAATTTGGTTCTCTAAAGAATTAGGTGCTTTATGTCACAAAATATACCATCAGAACATTTGGTCTTCTAGTCTTTCTTATCCATTCTGGGATAGATGGAACGCTGGGCACCCTCCCAGAGTTTTCCCTTGGGCTTGAGATTAAGGGGCAGCATCAATACTATTCATCAAAGTTCAGAATCCATAGAATGCTTGGAACTCAACAGGACTCTGTGGAGTGGGGATATTTTATGGAGAAGATATGACCTCCTTTTCGAAGAGCTTCAAGCCTAGGTGACCTTGAATCATAAGCATAGAAACATAATATTTCTTAGAATCCCCAAATCCCTGGGGAAACTGTTTCTCTCCAGTTTCTCTAAAGAAAGAATTGTTCTTTGTTTAAAAATCTTCTCCATATCAAGCCTCTGTCATGGACTATTTTTCCCCTACCATATCAGAGGAAGTATCTTATGAATAGATCTGCTTTCCTCCTATTTGCTGGGAGTTATTAAAAGAGCTGACTGCAAACAGATTTTTCCTGCCTGAGTGTGGACTGACATCAGGTAGCACCCAATAAGACTTGACAAGCTGACATCTCTTCTCCATCAACAAGGATGGGTGGGGGAGGGACAACAGGAAGGAGAGAATCTTACCCCCACCTACTTTCTGAGAGACAGACTTTGGTTGCGTGATAGAGGGTCCATTTTTAGAAATCTATTTAATTTCTGAGTTGGAGTTTTGGAGATTTTGTTTATGGAACATAGGGCTAGAAACACTACCCATCTTGTCAATTCTAAACAGAAGCTGAAAATTACATACCCTTTAGGTCATAAAGGAGCAATAAGAATGAGTCCTTTGGAGGAAGGAAAAAATCCTTACAAGACTCTAGTGACAGAGCATCTTAAACACTGCATTGTTCACCAGCCAGGCAGCCTAACAGCTCTGTGTGATTGGTAATGATGTCAAGCTTTTGTTCAGAAAAAGGAAAGATCTTGCAAACCCAGATTTCCAAATGTGTAAGCTGTATAGCACCAACTTTTGTCCCATCCTCTTCGTACTTTTCTTTCTTAAACGTTGGTGACATTGATTTAAAAAAAAAAAGTAGCAAAAAATACAGCCAGATTCTGAGTTGTTCACTTACAGAATTTTCATTTTACGTGTGGAATGAAATATTGATGCGTGTGACTTCTTGTTCTATTAAGAGTATGTTACAAACACTGATGGCTCATTCCTAGGAAAGAAGTAGTTCTTGGCCGACTTTTTATTGGGAAGCTATGAATACTGCTTAGATAATTCTCAGGATAATTAGATTCTGTGATTTTGTTGGAAAGAAGTTGGTGCCCCTTTGGGGCGGGGAGATCATACTGGTTGTCTTGTGTAAGCTGGGGACCTCCTGAATATGTGAGGTCTAAGCCATTAAGGTCAATGTTCTTTGAAGATCACTTGCTAAAATTATTAGGACTAATAGGAATGGAGATTTGGTGGAATGAAATCATCAATGTCTGCTAATTATGTTTGCTACAAGCATAAAAGTAGCACATCAAATGGACTGAGTGGGAGTGAAAAAATCATGTTATTAACGTAGAATGCCTTTCAACCAAGGATGTTAAAAGAAGTACCTAACATTTGTCAAATTTATTGTGAAAGTTTTATATCTTGTTGATCCCCCATTATGCTTTTAAAAACTACATTCTACCTTACTCTAGATGATAAGCATATTGAAGAGAGGACTGTATGCTATTTTGGATTTCTTACATTGCTTAGCACCTTGCCTTGCACACAACTATGGCCAATAAATACTTACTGAAGTGAAGTAAATTGAAATGAAGAAATATCTATAGTACAACATACCCTGAATATAAATTAAGCACCAAGAGAAGCTGTGTCCAAGAGCTGTTTGAAGATGTGAAGGTGGCTAGAATCTTGGGAGATAATGATCCTGTTAACTTAGGGTTTAAAATTTTGAAGTTAAAAAACATATGCCCTATACTTTATGGAAAGATATTTCAGACGATGATAGAAAACACTGGCTTGACTTGATGTCCAGAGATGAAAATACCATCTAAAGATAAGATTCTAATGAAAACAAAGCAACTAGGTATCTCAACATGTATTTTAGATGTGTATTGAGTTTTGACAAATGCCTTCATGGGTATAACCCACATGTCTATCAAGATACAGAGTATTTTCATTGCCAGATTTGCCTCATGCCCCTTTCTAGTCTATTTCCTACCTACCACTACTACCCTCACCCCAACACACAAAGGTAACCATTATCTGATTTCTTTCACTATCAATTAATTTTGCCTGTTTCAGAACTTCATATAAATGCGGTCATATAATATGTATTGTTTTGTGTCTGAGTTCCTTTCAACATAATGTTTTGAGATTCAGCCATGTTATTACATTTATCAGTAGTTCTGTTTTTAAGTGAACTGTGCATTGTGTAAGTATATTAGAGTATGTTGTTTTCTGTTAATGAACATCTGAGTTCTTTCCAATTTTTGGATATCATGAGTAAAAATGTTCTAAATATTTTTGTTCATATCCTTTCGTGGACATGTGTTTTGATTTCTCTTGAGTAAATACCCAGGGAGAGAATTATTAGGTCATAAGATAGGTATATGTTTAACTTAGTAAGATCTGGCCAAACCATTTTTCAAGATGGTTCTATAATTTTACATTCCCACCATAAGTGTACAAGTGTTGCAGTCAACAGAGGGAATGTAATACAGGAAATTGGAGGGCTGAAGGAACAAAAAGGGACTACTGGGAAGTGATACTTTTTAGGAAGAGCTATTACTCCTGGAGCTAGGGTTGTGGTTTTCAGAATTCAGAAGCTTAGAGAAGGACATATTCATGGTGCCACATGATTCTGGTATGGGACTTAGAGTTCCAAGGAGGAAGTACTCCCCAGATATTCTTGTTACCTTTAAGTCACTGACTCTTTCTTCTGCCACTGACATTCGGGTCACTGCTTCCATTTGGTGGGCATTTTTTGTTTTGGCTATTATATCTTTCAGTTCTAAAATTTCCATTTGATTTCTATTTTAACTTTTGTTTCAAGAGTGTTCATGATTGCTTGTTTGAGTATCTTTTAGAACAGCTGTTCTAAAAGCTTTCCACATCTGTGTCATCACATTGTTGGTGTCCCGCTGGTTACCTTTCCCCATACAAGTTGAGATCTTCATGGTTTTGAGTATTATGAGTAACTTTAGATTGCATTTTAAATATTTTGAATTTTGTTGTTATGAGATTCTGAGCCTCATGTAAAGCCACTAAGGTTGGTGTTACTTTGAATTTTGGTGTCCTTCCCAATATGCCTGTTGATATTTGATTTTCAGAAACCTCAAGTATCTGTTTCATGCCTTCTGTCCAGGTTTTATAGCTGTGTTCGACAGCAGAGAAAAGTTGGCGTTTGCTCCATTTTACCTGGAACCAGAACCACTAAACTTGAATTTCAAAAGCATGCGTTCACAAGATAAAAGAAAACCCACTTATTCATTTATGTACCTGGGTTTGTTACTTATTGTCTGATTACCACCGTTAGAATTCAAGCTTCACAAGAGCAAGGATTATTTGTTCTATTATCATGTATGCCAAGTACTCAGAACAGTGTCTGGAAGTAAATACTTTTCAAAAGCATTCAATAAATATTTTAGAATGAATGAAAAATAAGCCAGTAAACAAGGACTAATATCAGTATTGCAAGAAGATAATTAGAATGACCAATACTTGTGACCTTGTGTAAGTTGATTAATCTCTCTGTTTGTATCAGGGTCTTCTTTTATATAATGGGAAAATATTTAATAGGGGGAAATGTAGAAAGTGTTGAGCACATTGTAGGTGCTCAAAAACATATTTTCTCTCCACTCCTCTTCAGATGCAGCGACAATGAAGGCAACTTAAGATTTGGAGAGGGGCACCTGGGTGGCTCAGTCGGTTAAGCGTCCGACTTCAGCTCAGGTCATGATCTCACGGTTCGTGGGTTCAAGCCCCGCGTCGGGCTCTGTGCCGACAGCTCAGAGCCTGTAGCCTGCTTTGGATCCTGTGTCTCCCTCTTTCTCTGCCCCTCCCCCCACTCCTGCTCTGTCTCTGTCTCTCAAAAATAAATAAACATTGGAAAAAAAAATTTAAAAAGAAGATTTGGAGAAAAAAGAATAACCAAAAGAAGGGATCATGTCCCAGGGCTGTTGGTTTTGTGTGAATGGTTGACAAGTGAAAGCAGAACTACTCCATTCCTATTTTCCTTCCATCTTTTCTGTGAACGAAAATGCTCTTCAAATGGAAACGGATAATATCACAGACTTTGAAGTTATATGGGCTTCATAGGTGACTCTTCTTAACCTCCCTCAGGTTGAGCCCAGTTCTCTCTGTAAAGTGGGAGTAATACTACTCCCACAGAGCTGTTTTAAGTGTGGCAGGATAAAAATCGTGGGGGGTTGGGGGTAATGAGAGGACACATTCTTCTCATTCCCCAGCCTGTCAAGGAGAATCTTATAATTGCCAGCTCAATTCCAAAACCAATTCTGATGGGCAGTGGTAAATTGACAACCTTACTAGTTTTGCTGCTATTGACCTTTTGGTCTGGTATAGCCAGGCTTAGTTTGACACGGCTCTCTGCCTGATGAATCTCAGCCTACTGTGACTTACTCCTGCTGTATAAAGCCTGGGACTTCCTTGGTGCCTGCAGACCAAAACAGCACATTCATCCGTCATCCAGCTTTGCCTGCAGACTCAGCTTGGATCCACACCAGAGCAACTCTCTACCAGAGCTCTGTGGGGGACCTAGAAGCCTGTTCCCCTTACCCAATAACCTTGCTTAATATTTCACTTGTTACTGATTCTCAGTGCATCATTGCTCAACCAAAGAGTTTTACCTTTTTCATTCTTTCTTTTCAGGCATTGAAGTATCCCCAAAAACCTTTACAAAAAACTGAACTAGTCAAATTTTTCACCCTAATGCCCACCAAGCATCTATATTTTATATATTCTCACATTCTCCAACTCACCCATGCCCTGCATCAAATAGATGCTTGATGAAAATTTCAGACTTTAAGACTGCCACATATTCATGCAAGAGATCTGGTAAGTGTTGAAAAATATGCCTTGACTGCCTTGATTTAATTGTTCATTGATACAACACAATTTAATTTTTCTTTAGATGCCTGCAACATTCTAAAGACTTTGGGAAGATGCTGTTAATGTCTTTGAAACTGGATAAATACACAGCAAATGGACCTCTCTGAGTGTCATCAGCTCTCATTACTCTTTGGTATCATAGCTGTTGAATTCAAGGAGAAGATGTAGGGATTGAATATGGAAAGGGGGACAGAAGCTTCTCCAGAGTCATAGACCATCATTTAAAATATGTTCTTTACAGAGTGTAAGGAGACCTACTTAACTGGGTGCTGTCCAGTGTGGAGGTCTTCCAAGATGCCACATGATGCTAGGGTAGATCTCTCCTTTGAATAAATCTCTTTAGGGTGAAAAGGACCTCAAGGCCTTCATCAACAGGCTGAGAGGTGACAGGATTGCTATTTGGTAGGTTCTCTAGGAATGAAAGCCAAATGAGACTTCCATTTACCATCTCAGGAGGGAATTACGGCTAAGGAGCCAAACCAAAACCATAAGAACATTTTCATTTTTATTATAATCGATGTTTTAAAAAATTCATTCCCACTTATTTATAAGCCCATTGTGATTAAGGAAAAGATTTTTGAACAAAAAGGGGCTTATATGCTGCCTTTACGGGCAGCAAGAAGTGAAGGGTTGGAGAGACTGATTTCCTTTCCGTAGCCAGTCTCAACAAGAGGTTTGACAAGGGATAACTGAATGTGCTGCAAGTTCCTAAGTGGAGAGGAAAGGAGACCGTGTCCAGGGAGCCTGCAGCAAAGGGAGGGAAGACAGCCATGGAGCTATCTGGACCTGGGATGAGGCAGACCAGCATTTCTCCTGTACTTGACTGCCAGTCATCTGTTTCTGTAGCTATAGAGAACCAAAGCAAGTAGGGTTCACAGAGCACTGATGGGTGCAGTGACAGAGGTACAAATGCAGTGATGTGGCGAAGGAGATGTGACTCCAGCTTGGGGGATTTGAGAAATATCTTTATAGAGAAAGTGGCATCTGAGTTGAGACTGTAAACGCAGTGAAGACTTTGATGGTCAGACACGACTAGAGGAAGGGGAGGTGGATTATAAGCTCAAGTTAGAGGAGGAAACATGGAAGACTCATTTGGTGAATACTGCTGTCCATGAGGTGGTACAGCACAAAGCTGGGGTTTTAGGTCTATCGGAGGTATGTTGGTGTACTAGAAAATGTCGTATGTAACGAGTCTACTTTGGCTTTTTAAAATTTTCTCTACTGATTGAGTTCTGCTTAGGTCACTGGAGGAAACTTTATTTTGTTTCTAACCATTTAGTCTCCCACGGGGAAAGTATGGGTTGATGCATTTTTCTTTTGATCTTGACAGCCCTAGAATATGATTATATTGGAGGATGGCACTTCTGATATCTATTCAGCACTTAGTTCTACCACTAATCCTCGCTTTTCTTCAGCTTTATTGATCCTCAGCCCCTTGCCAGTTCCAATATATTTATACGATCAGTAAACACTGTGAGAGTCCTCAAATCAAATAATTGGAGAGGACCTCTAGAGGTCATTGTGCCTATAGGTAGATGATTTCCAAAGCCTGCCAAGATGGAGTTTTTTAAATTTTCTCTTTGGAGAACACTGGAGATGGAGACTGACAGCCTCCCCCAGGTAGTTCATTCTAGTAATTAATCAGCTGGAAGGTTCTTCCTTATGTCTAATTGAAGTCTTTCCTGATGCAAGTTAATTTATTTTCTCCTGTTTTGCCCATTGTGGGCATAGATAGAAAACTATTACTAGAGCACTAGAAACAGCACTTCATGAACTTGAAGACAAAATCTCATCACCTTCTACCCCTTCTTTCTACATTATACAACTCCAATTTCTTGCACTGTTCATCAAAGGGTTTATTTCTACGTCTTTAGCTATTTTTTAATTAAAAAATTTAATGTTTATTTTTGAGAGAGAGAGACACTGAGTGTGAGTGGGGGCAGGGACAGAGAGAGAGGGAGACACAGAATCAAAAACAGGCTTCAGGCTCTGAGTTGTCAGCACAGAGCCCGACGCGGGGCTCAAACTCACAAACTGCGAGATCATGACCTGAGCCAAAGTCGGATGCTTAGCCGACTGAGCCACCCAGGCACCCCTTTGAAATATTTATTTATTTATTATTTTTTAATGTTTATTTTTGGCAGAGAGAGAGAGAGAGAGAGAGACACCAAGTGCTAGCAGGGGGAGGGACAGAGAGAGAGGAAGACACAGAATCCGAAGTACGCTACAGGCTCTGAGCTGTCAGTGCAGAGCCCTATGCAGGGCCCAAGCCCGTGGACTGTGAGATCATGACCTGAGCCAAAGTCAGATGCACAACGAACTCAGCAAGCCAGGTACCCCTAAAATTTTTTTTAAATGTTTGTTTATTTTTGAGAGACAGAGAGACAGAGTGTGAGTGGGGGAGGGACAGAGTGAGAGAGGGAGAAACAGAATCTGAAGCGGGCTCCAGGCTCCAAGCTGTCAGCACAGAGCCTGACGTGGGACTCGAACCCACAAACTGTGAGATCATGACCTGAGCAGAAGTCGGACGTTTAACCAACTGAGCCACCCAGGCCCCCCCTTTATCTATCTTCATTGAAGTTTTCTGAACTATTGAGTTTCTCTACATTATTTGAAAATAATTACTATAGTAAACAGAATTTTTGACTGAGTGCAAAATAACTGTTTGGGAGATCTCATAGGTGGCTTTCAATGTGAAGAAGTTCATGGGCCATTTTCAACGGAAGTAAAATTGGTTCTAGGACCAGGTTTTAGGTAGGGATGTTGGTAGCACAATGCATTTTTTAAAAAATGTTTTATTGTTTTGACAGACCTAATCTCATTGTGATATACTATACCTATGTTTCTTTGAAATCCTTGCGGACATGGTCATGTGCCTTCCTGTCATGAAATTACTTCTGAATTATAAACTTAGAGAAGATAAGGCACTATGCTCTATATTGTCCATTCCCTTTTTGTCTGATCAATTTAGAAGTGTTCTCTCTCATGTATTTAAGAGTACCTTGTCCAAAAAATTTGAGATAATAGACATAATGATTATTACAAACAACTAGAGAGTGTATGACATTTATTTTTCTCATGAAATGGCTTTGTGGTTTATGGAGAGGTTAAGGAGATCGAAGGTTATGGGGATTATCTAAGGTGGGAGAGCAGGGGAATAAAATTCAGCGTTCATTAAATACCTCCTATGTGTAAAACACTGTACGGTGGGTATTCAGAGATGTGTCTAGATGGCATAGTGCCATCAGAGGAAAGGGAAAAGGATGCATAGGATGGTCCAGTTGAGATACGTTGGTGTGATGGATGACACCTGGGCATTGAAGAAGGAGGATCTGAGGCAGTATCAGTTCTGGGAATATTCCGCTGATGTTAGTCATTTGGCACTGATTTGTCAGACAAGAACCAACTGGCTTCTCGAAATTTGGTGCTAGGTGACAGATGAGGAATGGCAAGTACCAGTGACATGAATTTTATTTATAAACAAGGAAATAATTGTAGCAATAGCTACATTTTTGAGCTTTTCCAACATCCCAGGCAAAGTTCTCAGTCTTTCTACACATATGACTGCATTTAACCCTCCTAGCAGTGTTATGAGGCACATGCTGTTCTTTCTCCATTTGACAGAGCCAGATAGGGAAATGACTAAGAAGAAATCGCACGGGAATAGATGCAGTTGGTGGGGGAGGGGGGTCTGAGTATCAGACAAGGAGTTTACTTAGAGATGGTACCAATAGGATTTAGGGAGGGGGAGTGCTCCAGATTAGGTGGGTATATGGATACTTTCAGGCTGGAGTATCACCGAGGGATGGCGTGGTGACCAAGAAGGACATATGTAATGCTACAAGCACTACTTCAGCATATTTCTGAACGTAGATGAATACAGGATAAGAGGTTATCTGTAGGTTGTGTCAGGATTTGGTTTGAGTCATTCAGAGATGCTGGGAGACTGCATGGGCAGAGATTGGCCAGTTGAGCAGTGTGTTTCACAGGGATGACATCCTTCCTCTCCTTGTCAGCCCTTCTTCATTCTCTCTCTTTTCTCACCTGTGGTTCTGTTCTCTGAGGCCATTTTCATCTGGCCCTAGCCTTGGCCCTACATGGCTAGGGAGTGAGTGGGCTGGCTATCTGGTGAGGTTTTTCTCACTCCATTGTGCCCTTTAAGCATAGACCTCACTATTGGGCTCCCAATTCTCAGCATCAGACCTTTTCCTAACTGGGGCCCGCAATGCCTTCTCTTCACGTGACTGTTCTTATGTCTCTGACAATCCCTGCCTGGCTTCGTTTATCCCACACCTTAAGAACTCCCCTCCCACCCTGTCTCCATCCTTGCTCACCCCTTGCCCCCCACCACAGCCTCTCCCTCACTTTGGATCACAGAGGCAAGCTAAATACCTGAATCTGTATACTGGCTGGGTTTCTTCGTAAGTTTAAGTTTGAATCTGAGTATGATTATGAATGAAAGTGACTATTAAAGGGTGTGTTTGTGCCCCTTTGTATATATATGTATGTATGTTCCCTGGGTGGGAAGAGGTAGCTGGGAGTAAATTGATTGAGGCTGTGGTCAGCCTTACTTAAAATAGAGAAAAGGTTAACTGCACAAAGATATGCAGAGGAGGGTGATCATCTAGCAGTTACAAATTGAAAACATGCTAGATTTCCATTATGAAGGGATTGATCAAATTTTAGTTAATGAGATATTATGGGTTTTTAAAAATATTACACATTTGTGCATGCATGTGTGTGTGTGTGTGTGTGTGTGTGTGTGTGTGTGTATGTGTGTGTGACTAGAAAGAGAGTTGAGAGGGGCACCTGGGTGGATCAGTCAGTTAAGCATCTGACTTCGGCTCAGGTCATGATCTCACAGTTCATGGGTTCGAGCCCTGCGTCAGGATCTGTGCTGACAGCTCAGAGCCTGGAACCTGCTTCGGATTCCATGTTTCCCTCTCTCTCTGCTCCTCTCCTGCTCACACTCTGTCTCTCTCTCTCTCTCAAAAATAAAATAAACATTAAAAAAATAAAAAAAAAAAGACAGAGAGATGAGAGCCTTAATGTAAAAAATAGAAGGTTAGAGCACTTGTGTGTAATGTGATATATATTTCTATTGCATTTACATATTCTGGGAAAATATGTAAAAATGAAAATGAGTAAATTGCTAAAATAATAATGTGGTTACCTCTGGAGGGTGACATTTTTCTCTTAACTGCATTTTCTTTTTTTTTTTTTTTTTTCTTTTAAATCCAAGCTAGTTACCATGTAGCGTGATAATGGTTTCAGGAGTAGAATTTGGTGATTGATTCATCACTTCCATATAACACCCAGTGCTCATCACAAGTGCCCTCTGTAATGCCTATCCCCCATCTAGCTCATCTCCCATGCAACGCCCCTCCAGCATCCCTCGGTTTGTTCTCTGTATTTAAGTCTCTTGTGGTTTGCCCTCCTCTCTGTGTTTATCTTATTTTTACTTCCCTTCCCCTATGTTCATCTGTTTTGTTTCCTAAATTCCACATATGTTAACTGCATCTTCTGATTTGTTGCAGTGAACATGTAATACATGAACAATAAAATACACACATAGAGTTGTGAGAGGGCAGCAGTATTTTTGGACCAACACTAAAACGAAGAGTGGGCACCCAGGAAGAGGTCCACTGTTACAGCCAACTGAGGCCCGGTAGCCTGTCTTTCCCTCCTCCTCCAGCTCACATTATATGAGTGGAACCCTTAAAGAAAAGCCCACCCACTGCATAAAATCTCCTAAAAGTTCTGCCCAATTAGAGACTCATTTGAATAAATCAGTACCCCTGGGAGTTCAAGCATTTATCAGCGATTTG
>NW_024412407.1:34322634-34333934 GCF_014898765.1 Herpailurus yagouaroundi
TGTAAGCAACATTCCCCCACCACGGTGTGAATCAGTAATGTGGAGGTTGCTTTCCTCCTAGTCTGGCTGAGACCTTGTCTCTAAGCAGGGAGATCTGATGAGCACATGGTATGAACGGAAGGGAGGAACAAACTGAATATTTTGCACCTTGCAAAAGACACCTGAGAGAGCTCTGAATCTGGAAACTTTAGACAGCTTGAAACAACATGGGGCATCAAACTAAGGGAAAAAAGGAACCTGGGAAGCCAGGGCCTGAGAGAATAGAAAGGAAGGAGATGGGAATCTAAAACTATACTTCAGATTCTTAATCTTGGTCTGTGTGCTCCTGTGTTCATGGGTGCATGGGAAGCAGTCTGTTCATTCTCATGGAGCCCCTCCTCATGGGGCCTCGGAAAGGAGCTGCCTTCCTGATTTATAATGAAAATCGTCTCCCGGGGATGGATAGACTTGTCCTATTGGTGTGCGGACCTCTATGGAGGGTAGATTAATGGGATCTATTCCTGTTTTCAAATCCTAATGCTCATTTAACAGCTGTGCTGCCTGGTTTATTTCATAGCCTCTTAAGACAATTTTCATTCTAAATTTTTTTCATCTATCACTGATCCACCAAAGTCAGGAGCCTGAGAGCACACAAGGAAACCAGTAGATCTCTGAGCAAACAGATGCCATGTGCGTGCTCTGGCTATTTTGTCAGGTGATGAAGTGCTCCTTGGATCCCAGTGGTTTTGATTGATAGAGCGTGCATCCAAGAAGTTATCAGCTGAAAAGTGAATACTTGGGATTCCCTGTTCAAGGGAAAGATCCTGGCAAGCATATTTTTGAACTAATCAAATTAGACATTTTTTTTTTAGCAATTATATATATAGTAGAGGCCTTTAAACTTTGTTTTTAATATTTTTTATTTATTTATTGTTTTAGAGGGAGAGTGAGTATGGTGGAGCAGAGGGAGAGAGAGAATATTAAGAGAATCTTAAGCAGGCTCCATGAAGTGTGGAACCTGATGCAAAGCTCAATCCCATGACTCCAAGATCATGACCTAAGCTGAAATCAAGAGTCGGATACTCAACTGACTGAGCCACTCAGGCGCCCCTGTATTAGACATGTTTAACAATTACAGTTCTGTTACTGTGGGAATGATGGCTCATCTAATGCCCCATGGAAAACAGTTCCTGAGAATGATACTGGAAGAACTGTGGGGTATGTGGAAGAGATCCATGAATCATAAAACATTCATTATACAAATCTTGATTAAAGTGACTATTAGTTGACAAATTGCTAAGGTTCTGTTATTGCTGAGATTATCCAAATTAAAAAAAAAAACTTTTTGGAGTTCAAATTGGCTAGTATTGATTTGTATAGCAAAGACGCTACACTTCTTTGGTAGAGGAGTTGCGTGTGGATTTTTCAAGAGGCCTTCAAGGATTCTTCTCACCATACTCTAAACCTCTGCTTTACTTTGCATTGGTTGTTCATCCAAAGAACCCTGAGCTGAGGTGGTGTTCAGGAAGGATGGGTACAGGTCTCACCTGGATCTTTGAGCACCAGCCTGGAGGAAAAGCCACAGGAACTGGTCACAGCAGTTCAATATGCATATTTCAGCTGTGCCATTCTGTGGCCAGCTTTCACCACCAGAACAGAACCTCCACTGTGATCTGGCCTGGATCATGCAGTGGTAGTAAATTCACTTAGAGCAGATATTGCTGTTGCAGTTGGTGAGGTGAACTTTGAGTTCTACGAGAACAAGAACACTGTGAAACCAGGGACTGGGTCTAAATTGTTTGCCACTGGATCCCCAGAGCCTAACACATAATATTTGTTTGATATTAGTTAGGTGAATATTAGGTAAGTGAATACTAAATGAATAACAAAGTATTGCAGAGGGAGGCCAGTGGAGTACTTGAGCAGAAGCTGAAGAGAAGTTTCTACTTTGATAGGATTATATGACTGAATTTCTGGTCTCCCAATCTCAATTTTATTCTCTGAGTTGGTCAGTATCAGGGCAATAATCCATCCTAACCAAACTCATGATAGACTGAGATAGTTCACCTTACTAGTTTAAAATAACAGTCATTTGGCCGATAGTTTTGCAGTTTGGGAAGGACTCAATAGGGACAGCTGATTTTAGTTCCAAGTGGCATCAGTTAGAATGACTGGAGCTGGAGTATCTAATTTCAAGATGGCATACTCATAGTTAGCCCATCAGTGATGGCTGTCAGATGGGACTCAATCTCCTCCATGAGGGCCTCTCCATTTGGCTATTTGGGCTTCCTCAAGACATGGTAGCTAGTTCTACCTGGCACAGTGTTACTTTTGTATTGCCTTGGTCAAAGCAGGCACAAGCCTAACTCAATTTGGAGAAAAGGGGAGGAGGGGAGAAATAGACTACCTCTTGAAAGAGCAAGTGACAAAGAATTTGTATGTATGTATGTATTTATTTATTTATTTATTTATTTATTTATTTTATATTAGAAAAAAATTTTTAATGTTTCTTTATTTTTGAGAGTGAGCAGGAAAAGGGCAGAGAGAGAGGGAGACACAGAATCCAAAGCAGGCTCCAGGCTCTGAGCTGTCAGCATGTCGACATGGGGCTCGAATTCATGAACCACGAGATCATGACCTGAGCCAAAGTTGGACACTTAACTGACTGAGCCACCCAGGTGCCCTATTTATTTATTTTGAGAGAGAGGAGAGTATGTGCACATGCACAAACAGGGGAGGGGCAGAGAGAGAGGGAGAGAGAGAATCTTAAGCAGGCTCGATGCTCAGCACAGAGCCCGACATGGGGCTTGATCTCCCAACCATGAGATTATGACCTAAGCAGAAATCAAGAGTTGGTCGCTTAACCCACTGAGTCACTAGGTGCCCTGTAGCCATTTTTAATGAACTTCCAATATTCACTAAAAATACATTAGAGATTTTCTGTTGAAGTTGATTGCTCACTGTATTCTCTTCTTATAGAAAAGTTCTACAGTTAGCTAAATTACATAGGCCAGTGGGAGAGAGATAGTACTTGGCTTCCTTAAAGTTCCTATTAATTCCCCTTTCCAAACTCTGGCAAATAAATACACTGGCTTTACTCAGATTGTATGTTTATTATGCAGATGATGTTTTAAAAGTCCAGCGTGCTCACATCTCCCACCCCATCTCCCCACACACAGACTGCATGTTACTGCTCTTCAGAGAACTTCTGTTCTACTGAAATGCTGGAGTTACCACTGCTGAGTTATAACAAGATTCCCTGGTAGACCAGATTTCCCCGGGGTTGACCATAGGAAAAGAAGCAAATTACATGGTCTGAGGGGCTGGTGTCACTAAAGTGAGGATGTACCTGTCTCAATCCCAGTGTTACCTGCCAAATGTTATTTGGATAAGAAAAAAACATTTTGTGTCTTTCCAGGTGCATTTCTCTACTGTGCTGGAAGAGTCACTGGCAAATTCATATGCATTGGTTCTTTTATGTTTCAAACTGGCAAGCTTCTTTTGTCAATTCAGTCTTTCTTCAGAAATTCCTATTAAACCATTTGCATATGTTAATTTGTTTGATTCTTTTACGGATTTCTTATACCATTAGGATGAGTTTGGTAAAAGTTCCAGGCTCTGCTTAGTGTATTTGACTTAGGAGGCTCAAGTAGCAACCAGTTATTAATTACCTGTTAGTACTAGGCAGTATAGATGTGTTACTCTGTGTCCCCGCCCCCCATAAACATCATCACACCATGGGTTTTTGGGGAAAGGGGACCTCCAAGAGGCCAACTTGCCCACAGTCTGCATAGTTAAGTGCCACCGCAGATGGGACCTCAGCTCAGGTTTCCCTAACTGCACAGCCTTTGTGATATTGTATGCAAGCCTGTATCCGCCATGATAAGTTGAGCTTTACCAGTTTACTCTCAGAGCCAGCTTCTCTCCATTTCTTGAGGTACTTGGTCCTAACCTGTAATCAACTGACATAGCAAGCTGTGGTAATGATTCCATTTTCTAAAGTTTATTTATTTGTTTATTTTGAGAGACAGAGCGCAAGCAGGGATGGCGAAGAGAGAAAGAGAGAAAGAGAGAGAGGAAGAATCCAAAGTAAGCTCTGCACTGTCAGCGCAGAGCCCAGTGCAGGGTTTGGTCCCATGAACTGTGAGATCGTGACCTGTGCCAAAATCAAGAGTCAGACACTTAGCCAACTGAGCCACCCAGGTGCCTCAGGATTGCGTATTTTTAAGATGATGTCTAGACTGATAGATTGATAGGAGCAATAGGGAAATTGGAAGCAAAAGAAAACTCACTAATATTCCCACCAGTGTAACACAGGTACTTTTATTATAGCCTTTGACCTCATGAGTACCTATTTCTGTACAAAAAGCCACAGTGTGCACCCAAGTTTTCACTGTGTGTTTCAGGTGATCTTTTGATGGATGGACCTTCCCCCAAGTTTCTACATATTGCAATAATAGCGTTTAGTTACTATGTAATAGGCTAGGCACGTGACCAAAGTGAATCCTTTTTGGTTTTTAAAATGTGAATGTATATATAATATATAGAGATATATAGAAACATTTGAAAATTTACATAAGTATGAGAAGAATACAAAGATTTTTATCACACACAGAGCTAATACTGTTATATTTTGGGTATTTTCCTCCAGACTGTAAAAAATGATAAAAACATATTTTGTGTATACAGACACACCTATATCATTTGGTGTGTGCAAAAAAAAAAAATTATGCTATCAGAGCAACTTCAGTTAATATTTGCATGCCTCCACAAAAGGAACTTTTTTTCCTAATGCTTTGTTTTTCCTAGGGACTCTCCATTTGGGGGGTTTCACTGTTCTCACAAGGCAAGAATTTGCTGGGAACTTGAGACATTCTTAAATGTAAAATTATGTCTTCCCACATCAGGCTGCATCAGTACAGACCAGCATGCACGTGGCTCCATGAGCAGCGTGTGTTATGCGTTCATTGCCTCATAAACCATGGAAGAAGGCCGATAATGATGTGGAGAGGTGACCTCCAGCTAAATGTTGAAGCTGGAAGAAACCATCCTGTTCTGTGCAACCATGGTTACATCTGAATAAGGTCCCAGCCTCTCACTTAGGAATGCTGCAGACCTATAATAGAGGAGAGTGGTCGATTTATCACCCGATATAGGTGAGATGGAAAAGTGAACCTTATCTCTTACTTTGGTGCATGTTTCAGAGGAGCATATTGAGTTGGGTATGGAAGCCTAGTTTCCAACAAGAGTAAATACCATGTAACAGCAAAATACTTTTCTTAGGATCAACATTCCCTGCTTTTAATTAACCATGGAACAGTAGAATTGTTACAGATTTGCTGTCTTTGTTCCGTACAGTGAAACGTTTTTAAAATACAAAATTCTTTAAATGCACAGGGAAGTGCCGAAAGTACTGTCTCAGATACCATGCATTCACCACCCAGACTTAATGTTACCATGGGCCATATTTGCTTCAGATCTCTTTGAAAGACAGTGCTTCCCCCCACAATCTTGGGGGGAATGAAAAGAGCTTCAGGGATAAGGAGCATGGGGGGCTGGGCCATCATTCTAGCCTTTCCACTGTGGTCCCTGCTCTCGGAATGTCACTGGCAAAAGAAATGAAGTCCCCCACCCGCAATGAGACAGCACCCACAGAAGAGAAAACAAGGGATAGAACAAAAGGAAAGATGAAATCAGGTGGTGCTCAGTGACAAGGGGGAAAAGGGTAGGATTGGAATATAGGCAGAGCTAGATGTTAATTGCACCATCTGTGAGTGTGTCAGAAGCCCTGATAGACTCAATAGACTTTTTTTTTCATCACATTCAGAGACAAGCTGCTTCCTGAATTGGATGAATTTTAAGGTTATGGTTACACATTTAAAAAGTGAAAATTGAGGCTTTTCCCATTCTTTGCTTCTCTCCTGAGTTGTGGGAGTAATTCATGGCAACTCAGAATTTACATCTTGGAGCAAACTTGCTTGATGATTTGTCTTCATTGCATGTAGGGGAAAAAAGAAGCCTCATCAACCAGGACCTGATTTTCCAAGAGCCCATCATTCAGGCACTTATGATCCACTTTGTGAATTTTTTAGGTCTTTTGCTTTCCACCCTTACCCCTCCTGCTGGGATTTGGTCATTTTGCTGCTTGTTAGGACATCCACTAGCAGGTGTGGAGAAGCAAAGAGAACAGCTAAAGCATTATTAAGTTTTGCTTCATGATAGGAGCTCTGCAAAAGACTCAGTGGGAGAGAATTTTGAACCCTTTGCCTTCAATAAGGGTTTGTAGTTATCTGTTGATTTTGGTTACGTATGCCCTCCCTGTCCTCCATTTAGTGCTGGTAATGAAGAGTTGACTTGCAGAAAGATAGAATGGAAGGGGACTGCAAAATAAAGCCAGAATTGCGGTGAGCCATGACTTAAACATGGTCCTGTAATATGATGCTGTAATGAGAGGAAGCCTGAGTCCATATGAGTTCATTGAAGTATCAAATTGGTGTGCAGTCTTTCTTCTCACTCAGCATAGGTCAGGCACACATTAAAGCAGAAGTTTCCAGTGGGGGTGAGACTATGTGGTGGAAGCAGATTCTAGAATCACCTGGGGCAACGTCTTCAAATTGTGTGCGCTGGTATCTCTGCATGCTAACATTTGAGGGTGTGGACTTTGGAAAAATTACTGAGTTAATCATATAATCTTCTCTCTCCATGTAAAAGAGTTGCCGGTGATTTTGAGAGGGCCCGAGCAAGACTAATGAACATGGGTAAAGGGTCTCCAAAAAGGGCAAGAAAGCAGAATTCTCAAACCTGAAGAAAGAAGGACTCCTTTTGTTGGACCTACCAAAGGATACTTGGGGAGTGCTGGTACCTTCGGGTCAGTCTCCACACTACTCCCAGCGTGACCTTCCAACCTGAAAATGCATATGCTGCCCCCTCTCTTAGGTCTTTATTAAATACCCCAAGCTCCCTTTCCTTCTTGACTCTCCCAGCCTTCCTTCTCCTTCCTCTTTTAATTTGAATAAGAACCAGTCAGTTCATCACTGACCTTGAAGTCCTAAGAAGGTAATAGTTTGAATAATAAAGGTCATAAATGCAAGGTGTCTTACCTTGAGAGTGGCCTGCAGAGCTCAGAGCTGTGCTTTTTCTCCCTGTAATGAGAAGGAACAATTGATGCAGTTAAATCATTACATTTCACATTCCACATCCATCTGCTTGGTTCACAATAGTCTCTTAGATGGTCTTCCAGTTTTCAATCACCGTTTCCACTACTGTGTTTCAAAATCACATTGTTTCTCTTATCTAGACTCCAAGCCCCTTAACTTGTCTTCATGCCAAGCATTATTTTTGTGAACAGAAATATTAATTAGAAAAACTAATTGGATCCACTTATCTGCCTTGTTTGAAACTTTTCACGTATATTTATTTATACAGATACAGCATCATGTTCAAGACCTTCGTAAATGACCTCAGTCTCTCTCTTTCTAGGCTTAAATCTTGCCACTGCTTTTCCTGATTATAGTGACGGTGTTCCCTTTCCTCCACCCTATTCCTGCAATCACAGTATCACCATTCCTGCAGACATTTGCCTTTGCACATGATGTATCCTCTAGGCTCTCCATCCCTCTCTTGTCTTCCAGGTGAACTCATTCTTTAAGACCCAGCTAAACTAGCTTCTCCTTGTGAAGCCATAAGCTCCTTCTCACACAGCTTCTGTGTGTCCTCCCCTGTGCTCTCACTTCCTGGTGTTACCGTACACATATATATGACTGATGGGACACACCCCAAAATACAAATTCTTTTATTTCCTTGATAAATGCTGCTTCTTGTGTGTTTTCTGTCTTTGGATAATTGAGTGGGGCATCCTTAGGGATCCCTTTGCAGCTTTCCATAAAACAACAAACTTCTTTTTCCTTGTCTTTGATCTATCAAATCCTCATTATTCATCAGAGTCTATCGCCTCTCAAGTAGAAGAAAGGCAAAGTCTCAAGCCTTATCAAAGGGGAGAAATGAAAGGAAAGACAAAGACATAGATATTTATATATAGATATATGTATTTGCTCCACTCACGGAAAGGCTATCTTCACTTTCCCTAGTCCTGGACAAAGGAACAGAAGTTTCTCATCTCTTCTCAAAAAAGGGCATTCTTTTTTTTTTCCCTTGATAAATCCATGTGTTCTTGGTACCAGTTTGGGGATTGAAGTAGAGGGGAAGAGTGGACATATGGTCAGCAATATTAATTTATATAGATATATGTTTGTTTGTATCCCCAACTGTAGGAAAGAGCTAGTGTGGTAGGTTACAAAAGTATAATTTGGGGATCAGACAAATGTCAATTTTAATTCCATCCTGTAATTTACTAGGTGCATGACTTTGGCAAAATGAGTCACCTTTCTGAGACTTAGTTTCCTCATCTGTGATATGGGGTTACATGCAATAACATACGCAAAATACCTAATAGAGTAAGTGCTTGGGAGATGCAGGTAACGTCTTTTACTCCTCGCTGTATTCACAGTGACTGACATATGGTATGGCCCAGTGATCATTTGTTGAATAACTTGATATTGCTCTTGTCAGATGCCTCACCTAGTAAATATCACTTTGGGTAGACATTAGTTAGTTTGGGAAGAGGTTCCTCAAATGTTGGGTTGTGTAAATCTGAATCAGAAGGATGGTGTTATTAAAAGGTAGAAGAATTGAGTTTTGAGAGAAGTGATATCAAGGGATCCTTTGAATTGCCTGTGATTTTTATGGCAAGGTTATATGATGCAGGGAAGTACCTCTGTGGATTGATAGGAGAATAAAGAGTGCTTTCACTTCTCATTCAAAATTTAGCTATTTATTTTACTTTAAGACCTAATTATTCTTGCTTACTGTCTAAGCTCTTCAGTGTAAACTGTTCTCTTTTCTCCCTAGTTCACCCCTTACCCACCAACATTTATAGGAGAGTGGTTCCAAAAGCAGACTCTCCCAGACAGGAGTAGTTGGCGACCTGTGCTATTCTAAGATTAATTTTTTAATGCAGAATGATGTTTTTCTGGCCTGGTGAGTGTGTGAAGGGCAACTCCTGCTAGGTTTGATGATTCTACCACTCCTGGGGGTGAGGTAAGGCTTGCCTACTTACTCTTTGCAGAAAGTAGGGAAGTGAGAGGAAGGAAGTATGCTTCAGTGGATGGTTTCCAAACCTGTCTATACAGCAGAACTGCCAGGGAGCTTTGAAATACATATTTTCAGGCTCTATCCCAAGCGTATTGAATCCCTGTCTTTGGGGTCGGCCCAGGAATCCATATTTTTGACAGGCTCCCCAGGTGAGCATCAGAGACATAGCTCAGCCTCTCGGTATAACGCTGTGTGAAGGAGCATCATGTAACATGCTCTCTTTGGGCTCTCCATGGATGCTGTGGGAAAGCACAAAAACTCTGACACTCTTGATGGTTCTTCTGTGTGATGCCCTCAAGTTAGAAAGGAAAAGCTATTATTTTCTGGGTAATTTTAAATGTCTCAGGAAAAACATCTTTGCAAGTACCTAATTTTTCCAGGGTCATCTTGACTATATTTTTGAACAGCCTTCTCCCTATATTACAGGGGTAGATTTCACCAGTGGGCAGGCAGCCTAGACCACTCATGCAGGAACTTTGCCTATCTTTTCATGCCCAATAATATTTTCATTAATGTTGTTTCCCTTCCTTAAGCCACCTGAGAAACAAAAACAAATTTATTCCTCCTGTTCAAATGGCTGAAAAAAAAGTTGTCAAATCAAGCTAACAGCTATAAGGAAATTATTTACCTCACTTTGGGCTTTACTGTGGACTCTTAAGCTTCTTTCGTATCGTCCTGATACCTTCCTGGATGAAATTTTGATTGGGCAGCAGTCACACTTCACTTGCCTTCTCGCTCAAACTGGAGCTTTGAGTATGGTTAGAAGAAGAAATGGGAAGGAGAGTTGAACTCACAAAGATCATTCATCTCCTCTAGTGGTTTTTGTCCACTGCCGAGTTCTAATCTCCTCTTCCACCAACACCTACTTACTTGGATCTTGACTTCTTTTGGCAGTTCTCTGTGCATGTGATGTGGTTGCCATGGAAATGTTATCCAGCATGCTGCGTGCTGCTTCATCTTCTCTCCATCTCTTCTTTCCTCTCCAGTGTGTGCCTGCGCCCTCACATTCTCTTTCTCTTGACACCCACCCTAACCCCCTTTGTAATCAAACACATCAAACACTGCATTTCTTCAGGCTGTTTTTCTCCTCTCCCCCAATCACATCGAATGTGTTTTAACTTTATATAATCAAAGCGACCCGGCAGTGACTGGAAGAGAGAGAAGGAAATTGACTCAAATGCTAAATTCCCCTAGGTTATGGTAGGATGCCCAAATAGGAGAGAATTCAGGCAAGTGTTAATCAAATTAACTTCCCTCTGCTTTCACAGGGATTAAACCTTTGCTAAGGTTCAGAGAGACTTATTAATAATAACTTTCTGATTTCCACCTGGACTACTACTTCGCATCCTGGTGTTATCTACAAAAGAGAAAGTCTGAACTATCCTCAGCTCTTAATTTCCCACCTGTGAAATATTCACTTTGTGCATTTTCTGCATTGACCCATAGGCATCTCTGCAGATATATCCTGGGTTATCAAGAGTTGAGCCAAATGTAGAGAAGATCTTACTAGGAATATTCACCCTCAGTTCCTCTTCTGATCTTATGGGATGGATTAGTTGGGGAAGGGCAGGCAGGGAGGAGAGGTAATGGAGGAATTTTGTAGCTATTGTGAACATTGAAAAAAAACTTAATCTCCTTTCCCCAGTGAGAATATTTAATTTTTCTCAAAAATTGAAAAATACTACAAAACAAAAAACAAATTCCCCTTTTGTTTTTCTGTTTTTGTTTTTGTTTTTGTTTTTTAATTTCAATTCAAGTTAGTTAACATACAGTGTAGTATTGGTTTCAGGAGTAGAACTTAGTGATTCATCACTTACATATAACACCCAGTGCTCATCCCAACAGTTGCCCCCCTTAATGCCCATCACCCATTTAGCCCATCCCCAACCCAGCCCCCCTCCAGCAACCCTCAGTTTGTTCTCTGTGTTTGCCTCCCTCTCTGTTTTTATCTTAGTTTTCCTTCCCTTCCCCTGTGTTCATGTGTTGTTTCTTAAATTCCATATATGAGTGAAATCATATGTCTTTCTCTGATTAACTTATTTCGCTTAGCATAATACACTCTAGTTCTATCCACATTGTTGCAAATGGCAAGATTTCATTCTTTTTGATTGTTGAGTAATATTCCATTATATATATATATATATATATATATATATATATATATATATATA